>NC_079197.1:90838038-91151649 GCF_029499605.1 Hyla sarda
TGAGAATGTACCTTCCTAAACAACCATCTATTACATTCAGGAGGTGCTAACCTCAGGGATATTTTGGTGCACAGTCACCACAAAGGCAAAAAATTTACATATTACTTTGGAGCAGGGAAACCGAAATGGGGTTGTCGCCCCTGCGGAAAATTCGTCGCCTTTCCCAACATCTGTTCTGATTCCACTTTCTGCAATTTTGATGAAAAACGTTCTTTGGATATTAGACATTAATGTTGAGCGGCATAGGCCATATTCGTATTTGCAATATTTCGCGAATATATGGACGAATATTCGTCATATATTCGCTAAATTTGCATATTCGTAATATTCTCATTTTTTTCGCATATGAAAAAAATTATGAACATTATAGCAAGTATACCAGTGTTACTTGATAGAAGCAGCAGAAGGGAGGGATCACAGTTGCCATTTTTTTTGCCTGCAGGGCAAATTGTGTCACCCATGTCCAAATCACATTAGGTGTGACAGTTGTGCAAATTAAAAAAGAAAATACCTTTTTTGGCTGTTAAATAAAATCAGTCGTCACTGTCAGTTCACGTCACAGTTGCCAGTTTTTTTGCCTGCAGGGCAAATTGTGTCACCCTCTATCTATGTGCTGTCTAAAGGGGGGATCTAACTATGTGATGCCTAAAGGGGGGCTCTATGTGCTACCTAAAGGGGGCTAAAGCACGTTATTCCAAACCATTTAGGAATAATAGGTGATTTATGCCCTTTATGGATTAAAACCAGACTCTGCATCAACTATGTAATTTTCCATGGGAGTTTTGCCATGGATCCCACTCCGGCACGCCACAGTCCAGGTGTTAGTCCCCTTGAAACAACTTTTAAATCACTATTGTGGCCAGAGAGAGTCCCTGTGGGTTTTAAAATTTGCCTGCCCATTGAAGTCAATGGCGGTTCGCCTGGTTCGCCGGTTCGCGAACTTTTGCAGAAGTTCACGTTGACAGTTCGCAAAACGAAAATTTTATGTTCGCGACATCACTACTGCTTATCTGTCAAGGGCCTACATACTGTGAAAGGACTGGCAAAAGTAATCACCAGGCTGGTGTTTTACAAAAAAATATTTTTTTAAGCGTACTGTACAGCATTTTTCTGCCCTCATAAATGCATACCACATACCTACCTCTAAGTAGTGTACTATTTTGTACCTGTTAATCTGTCAAGGGCCTTGATACTGTGAAAGTCAAGACAAAACTACTCACCGGCTGGTGTTTTTACTCAGATACTTTATTAAGTGTACTGTAGAGCATTTCTCTTCCCTCATAAGTGCATACCACATACGCACATCTAAAAAGTGTACTATTTTGTACCTGTTAATCTTTCAAGGGCCCACATTTTGTGAAAGGACAGCCAAAAGTAATCACCGGCTGGTGTTTTACTCAATTACATTTATTAAGCATACTGCATCGCATTTTTCTGTCCTCATAAGTGCATACCACATACAAACATCTAAGTAGTGTACTATATTGTACCTGTTAAACTGTCAAGGGCCTAGATACTGTGAAAGTCTAGGCAAAGGTATTCACTGACTGGTGTCTTTACTCAGATGCTTTTTTAAGTATACTGTAGTGCATTTTTTGCCCTCATAAGTGCATACCACATACATACATTTAAGTCTTTTTCTATGTTTTTACCTGTTAATCTGACAAGGGCCTAGATACCGTGAAAGTCCAGGCAAGAGTACTCACTGGCTGGTGTCTTTACTCAGATGCTTTTTTAAGTGTACTGTACTGCATTTTTCTGCCCACATAAGTGCACCCATCTGCCGTCATTGATTGGTTAACATGGTCGAACATCTAAGTAGTGTACTATTTTGTACCTGTTAAACTGTCAAGGGGCTAGATACTGTGTAAGTCCAGGCAAAAGTTCTCACCGGCTGTTGTTTTTACTCAGATAATTTTTTAAATGTACTGTAGCGCATTTTTCTGCCTTCATAAGTGCATACCACATTCCGACCTCTAAGTAGTGTACTATTTTAAACCTGTTAATCTTTCAAGGGCCTAGATACTGTGAAAGTCCAGGCAAAACTACTCACCGGCTTTTATTTTTACTCAGATACTTTTTTAAGTGTACTGTAGCGCATTTTTCTGCCCACATGAGTGCACCCATCTGCCGTTATCGATTGGTTAACACGGCCATCCACTTAATCACAAGTGACATCTGATTCCCCAGTCAACAGTCGGTGGGTTCCTCAGACACAACCCTCAGTTGGCATGGCCCGGGAGCTGTCCTTGACCTCCCATTGCCTCTGCCCTATGCTGTTCCCTCCACTACAGAAGTATCTTATGCTGTGGGTTCAGATTCACTAAGGAAGATCTAATAGAGGACAGTCAGCAGCTACTGCCCAGCCAACAAGTGGAGGAGACCTCTGCCGCTTCCTCCGCTAGGTGGGCAAGTAGTGATTTGGAGAGTGATGTGGGAGATGGTGTTGCCAGGGTTCAGGGTTCTGAAGCAGACACTGTTGACGAACCTGAGGAAGACATCGGTGACATGCAGATACTTGTTGATAATGATGAAGCTGATCGCAATTGAAAGCCGGGTGCAGAAGGGGCTTCATCATCATCAGGAGAAGAGAGTTGCAGGTTGCACGTGATGCAGCAGCTGAGCCAGCAAGGTGGTAGCATGGTTGGCAGTCAGCATGGTGGCAGGATTGAAAATTCTGGAACCAAACATGCCCGGGGGAGACCACCTGCTTCGCAGCAGCCTACCTTCCCAGGAGGTAGTGGAATAGGGGTCGCTGGAGACGGCGGCAGTAGCAGTCAATTAGTGCGGACTGTTGGTGGAAAAATCAGCTACTCTGCGGTGTGGCAGTTTTTCATCAAGCATCCGGAGGAGGTTCACATAGCCACATGCAAGATATGTTGGCAGATGTTGAAGCGTGGCCAGGGTCCCAATGTTGGTACCGCGGCCCTGCATCAACATATGCTTCGCCACCGTAAAGCGGCCTGAGAGGACTGTGGCTCCGATGTAGTGGTCCATCCTGCTGCATCACCCAGTGGCACACTGCTCTCTCTTTCAGCCAGCCAAAGCTCCACCAACTCAGCCGACTCAGGGAGCTGTGTGTCATACCCTCCTTCTGTCAATCCAGATGCTCATGCTGCTCGTACTTTTAGTCAGCCATTCAGCCAACAATCCATTAGCGAAGCCATGTCCAAGAGAAAACAGTATGCGCCCTCTCATCCAATGGCACAGAATAGACTTGTACACTAGAAAAATTTTAGTTTCATTTCGTTTCATTTTTTAGTTTTGGAATTTTCGCTTTTGATTTTTCGGATACATTCGGTATTCGGGTGTTCGATCTTATTTTTCGGATACATTCGGTATTCGGGTACATTCGGTAAATCTTTTTATTCTTTTTTGGACTTTAGCAATCCTCAAAAATTATGGAGATACCTTTTTTATAAAAATTTCGTAGGTTACCATAAAAAAATAATAATAAAAGAGATACAGTAGTGATGGAAACAATTGTATCTAACGAAATGTATCTTTTTCATTATTAAATGATTATAAATTTTTAAACAGGGATCAATTTATGTGAGCGGGTAAAGCACTTAAAATGTAGCCGACAATAATAAAAATGTAGTGTGTGCGTGTTTTTCACTTTAAAAAATTTTTTTTTTTAGGTAGTACTACTACTCCCAACATGGAACACACTGTTCCATGATGGGATTACTAGTTACCTGTACTAATTGACAGATCGCCGGGGTCCCTTGCAATCCTCTTGTATAATGTATAGATGCAGCGGCCACTCTTCTATGGTCCCCTGCACTCACGTATACATACACATATTCATATTTCCCGCAGAGCTTTGATTGGCCAGATGGTTCCAGCCAATCACAGCTCTCTGTGACAAATAGGAATATGTGTATATCTACGACCGTGCAGGAGACCATAGGAGAGCAGCCGCTGCATCCATAAATTATACAGGAGCATCACAGCGGGCATCAGGAGTGATACTCGCAGTGATCTTTCCTTTACTACAAGTACTACTACTCCCAACATGGAGTACACTCTGCTCCATGCTGGGAGCTGTAGTACCTGCATTAATAGACAGATCACAGCAGGTGTCAGAAGTTACTCTCGCTGCGATATGTCTATTAATGCAGGTACGACAGCTCCCAGCATGGAGCAGAGTGTGCTCCATGTTGGGAGTATTAGTACCTGCAGTAAGGGGCAGATCCCAGCGGATGTCACTCCTCCTGACACCCGCTGCGATCATCCTTATGTGAATGTCGGGATCAGCTGTTCTCAGGGCTACAGAGCCAGGAGAACAGCTGACGCTGAGCCGTATTACATAAGAACTCAGCATTTAGGCATTTAGTCATGGTCAAGGCAACTTGATCAAGTTCAAATCAAGAATCAGGATGGAATGGAAAGGGGATTTAAAAGGGACTTTAAATGTAGCTTATTTGTTGGTGTCAGATGGGCTGGTCTGAGTATTTCAGAAACTGCTGATCTAATGGGTATTATATGCCCAATAGTCTAAAAAAATATCCAGTGAGCAGCAGTTGTAATCTAAAATGCTTTGTTGATGTTAGACGTCAGAGGCAAATGGGCAGACTGGTTCAAGATCACAGAAAAATAACAGTAACTCAAATAACCAATTGCTAAAAACCAAGGTGTATACCATTTAAAACCATGTAGCATACCATTTTTAAATGCAGAACACATCAAACTTTGAAGCAGATGGGCTACAGCAGCTGAAGACTGGACTGGATGCCATTCTTGTCAGCCAATAACAGAAAATTAGGCTAAAATTCACACAGGCTCACCAAAATGGGACAATAGAAGACTGGAAGAACATGCTTGGTTTCATGAGTATGCATTCCAGTTGGGACTCATGTTCAGATGAGAGGGTAAACAACATGAAAGCATTAATCCCCCTGCCTAATTGCTGACCATGTCCATCCTTTTATGAGCACAGCCTACTCCTCTTCCGATGGCTACTTCCAGCAGGTTAATGCATCATGTCACAAAGCTCACATCCACTCAAACTGGTTTCTTGAACATGACAAGGAGTTCACTGTAATCCAATGACCCCCGCAGTCACCAGATCTCAATCCAACAGAGCCCCTTTGGGATGTGGTAGAATGGTAGGTGGGGGAAAGTTTACACACACACACACACACACATAAAACCCCTGTTGAGTTGGCTGCATTATCTGAAGTGTCCAGTAGATGGCGGATGGAGACCATAGATGAACTAGTATGCTGTTAATAAAGACTGGAGCTGTGATCACATGATTAGCAGCCTTTCCATTAGAAATTATGCTGATTGGTGGAGACTTCGGTCACATGATTCTGACATCACACAGGTCCTGTGCCCTGAGGATTTGCTCAGAGGATCACGAGCTTAGCCAGAGAAAAGATGTGCTTCTAGCTGTGAGATACTGCACCACAGACAGCACCTAGCTGAGAGAACTTGCTTCACACAGGACCACACTAGCTGAGAGAGAGAACTGCTGTCCAGATGTCTGCTGAATGCAATGAGAGGAGACTGCTGCAGGACTGACCTGGTTAAAGGTGTTGTGAGGATAAGTCTAATGCCTCTTCTCTTTTCCACTACAGGGCATCTGTCTCCTTACTCAAAGTAAAGACTCTGAGGTCCAGTGGCGGATATTACACAGCACAGGCTGCTTCAGTGATGCTGCGGAGCAGGAATTATAAGGGCCCCAACACTCCTATGTGCACCAACAGCCATTAGGGTGAAGATAAGGGGGTGGGACGCAGGTGTGCTAGTGGGTGAGTGAGGAAAATCCACATTGCATTCCCATCTGTGTCACATTATTGTATTATCTTATGTATGTCATTAATTTGCTACTTACTATATATAGTTAGTTCACATTAGGCTGTGTCAGTCTCATTTTACCAAGTACCGTATATACTCGAGTATAAGCCGAGTTTTTCAGCACGATTTTTCATGCTGAAAACACCCCCCTCGGCTTATACTCGAGTGAACTCTCCACCCGCAGTGGTCTTCAACCTGCGGACCTCCAGAGGTTTCAAAACTACAACTCCCAGCAAGCCCGGGCAGCCATCGGCTGTCCGGGCTTGCTGGGAGTTGTAGTTTTGAAACCTTCGGAGGTCCGCAGGTTGAAGACCACTGCGGCCTTCGACATCATCCAGCCCCCTCTCACCCCCTTTAGTTCTGTACAGTACTCGCCTCCGCTCGGCGCTGGTCCGGTGCTGCAGGGCTGTCCGGAGAGGAGGTCGTCCGGTGGGATAGTGGTTCCGGGCTGCTATCTTCACCGGGGAGGCCTCTTCTAAGCGCTTCGGGCCCGGCCCCAGAATAGTCACGTTGCCTTGACGACGACGCAGAGGTACGTTCATTACCAACGTACTTCTGCGTCATCGTCAAGGCAACGCCTCTATTCTGGGCCCGAAGCGCGGAGAAGAGGCGCCCCCAGTGAAGATAGCAGCCCGGAACTACTATCCCACCGGACGACCTCCTCTCCGGACAGTCCTGCAGCACCGGACCAGCGCCGAGTGGAGGCGAGTACTGTACAGAACTAAAGGGGGTGAGAGGGGGCTGGATGATGTCGAAGGCCGCAGTGGTCTTCAACCTGCGGACCTCCGGAGGTTTCAAAACTACAACTCCCAGCAAGCCCGGACAGCCGATGGCTGCCCGGGCTTGCTGGGAGTTGTAGTTTTGAAACCTCTGGAGGTCCGCAGGTTGAAGACCACTGAGGGCGGATGATGACAAGAGGATGATGAAGGGGGGGGGTGTGGGATGATGACAAGAGGATGATGAAGGGGGGGTGTGGGACGATGAAGGGGGGTGGGGATGATGACAAGGGGATGATGAAGGGGGGTGGGGATGATTATAAGGGGATGATGAAGGGGGGTGGGGATGATGACAAGGGGATGATGAAGGGGGTGTGTGGGATCATGACAAGGGGATGATGACAGGTGATGATGATGAGGGTCTGGATGATGACAGGCGGTGATGATGATGAGGATGTTAATGACGGGGGTCTGGATGATGACAGGGGGGATGATGTATTTTCCACCCTAGGCTTATACTCGAGTCAATAACTTTTCCTGGGATTTTGGGTTGAAATTAGGGGCCTCGGCTTATACTCGGGTCGGCTTATACTCGAGTATATACGGTATGTTCCCAGTGGGACCCCACATCCCTACTCCAGATGCTCCACTGGGTGGAGGCACTGCCGCAGACCTGTACCCAAGCTCCCAGATAGCGGAGGCTCAGGATCCCCCAGTCGGGCGTAGTGAGGTAGCTGGGGTAAGGTAAGGGACCCCAGAGACACTAGGGGGTGCTCCCAAAATCCTGCTACATGTTTTCTTCATGATCCAAGACCTGACTGGTGCAGTGATTTCTGGAGTTGGTTATTTTCCAACTACAGAAATCGCTATGTTAAGTGTGAGCTAAGAAAGCAGGAAAATAAAGAGGAACCAAAAATCCTTATAAAACAGGCCATAAACAAAAAATATAGTGCGACGATCCGTCTTGGGGATTAGCTCTGGGATCGTCCTGGACCACGCCACAGGATGCGTTTCTTCTCAATAAACCAGCAAACAAACGTTTATAATGCAAATCTGGCACCTTGCCAGTTTTATTAGACAGGTTGCAGGGAAAGAAATAAACAAAAAGCAGGAACAAAACAAAATCCTAGACCGTCTGGTCACTGACTAAACAGATCAGTTTGTCCTGACTAACAACCGCTGAGCTTCCCTCAGCCGGTTAAACATATGTCCCCTGCAACCTTCTACTCACAATGTCACTCTCTTTGAGCCCCTCATAGCTCGGGCTGTATACTCCTCAGCAGGCTCTGTCTCTTCCCTACAGCCCACATGCTGTCTCCTAGGAAGAGCCCCCATTACACTGAGTCTCCATCTCATATACACCTCCTGCCTCATTACTTAAGAAGCAGGTGAGAGCTTCTGCAGGGTGAGCCAAGGAAATACACCCTTTCCTTGCCACACTGCCACAATAGGTAAAGCTGTGGTTTGCTGAAGAGTTTAGAAAACCCTACAAGGACTGTTAAAGTATTAAATAAAGCCATGTTCGTATTAAGCTCTTCAGTCTCATTTATATTGAAAGTCAATTCTCAGACACATAGTAAAATTAAAGCTGTAAGGTTTCTTCTGTTCTCTAACATTGCCATGGTTACAGATTGTTCTTTAAATAAATAAGTAAACACATTTTCTTCCATTAAAATATGGAGCCCACTAGGTTAAAATTATTTATTCTAGGTACATTTCAGGAAATTTTTCTAAATAAAACATATCAAAATTTATGGTTTAACTCATAAAGGAAGTCTGTGCTATACATACGCTTACTGCACTTTTTATATAGTTAGAATCTTGAACATTGCCTAAACAGTGCCTTTTTTTAGATATTATATTTAATCCCCCCCCCCCCCCTCAGCAGTCTTATCTGACATGCCAAATTGTACAGAGCCGTCTGTGTAAGGCAATAATTGTACTGTTTTACTAAATAGATTTATGAAAAAAAAATAAAAAAAAAGACATGCCCACTTGTCTCAGAGAAGGGAAGAAGTGAAACGACTCCTCCTGGGCATGGGACTTAATGCCATCTTACCATCTACAAAAAAATTCTTAATGGACAAGTTACTGTACATGACAAACATCAGGGTAAAGAGCAGTTGGACAACTGATATAAAAATGTATAAAGTAGAGGGGTGTGGCTAGGCGTGCTGGCAGGAAGACGTGTTCCCTAGGTGCTCCTGACCGGGCCACCTGAATCTGGGCTAATCCTCTGTGTTATGGGAGGCAGACATAGACACAGGAAACCTAAACAGCCTGCTAATCCCTCCAAGAAAGCGACACACCTGATTCCAGACTTTTTCCAGCCTCAGCAGCCGCCTAAAGACAGGGTGAATCCCGCGCCAGTGACTGCCTTCCTCGCTGGGCCCCGGACCGGAAGTGAGCCTCCGGCTCACAGCAGCGCTGCGCACCCACCGGAGATCGCGATAATGGCGGAGCGCGCACCACCACCCGAGCCCCGGACATCATAGCCGACCGTCAGGGGCGATGAGACGCCACAGACAGCCATGGACACCCAGGGACCGCAAGTACTTAGGTGCACAATGACTCCCTCTGACCCTCGCTCCCCATGCGCTCAGACCCCTGCGCTGCAGGCGCTTCCTACCTGTCCCCTACCAGAAGGGACTGCTGAGCCCCGCTCCAGGCCTGCTCCTGCCGGGCTGAGTGCTCCCAACATGAAAGGGGTCCCTCCTGCAGAGACTTCTGAGGTGCCTGGCAGTTGGGGCCAGAACGACTTCCCCAGCCTGCCATCCCAAGCACGGTCTCCAAGGCCCCCCACCACCTCCCCTCCGATCCTGGAGGCCCCAGCACTTATGCAGGCAGACCATCCATCCATCCCAGCTCCTGCTCCCCTGTCTGCTGCGTCTCGGACTGCCAATGTCCCACACAAATGCCCACTGACTGCAGCTCAATCTTCCGCAGTTTCTCTCCCTAGTCCTGCCAGTAGGTCCCCCTCAGTACCTCTTAATACTCAGTCTGTACCAGGCCCTGCACCAAGTAACGTCCTGGACTGGGCCTCTGAAATGGAGGTAAACCACCCATGCTCTTATATGGACTCATGTGGGTCCTCAGATGACACTGACACTCCTGAATACTGGGGGGCGAGCCCCCCTGCTATGAAAAAACTGTTCAAGACACCTTCAAAGCTCTTGGCTACTAGATCCCATAGATCTGGTCGTTCGTCCTCTGATGACTCCCGGAGTGACATGACAAACAGACCCAAGCAAGCTAGGTCCCCAAAACAAAATCAGAGAGGTGATCCTACACTGCATTCAGCTCAACCTCCTTCGGTCCCCTCACTGCCCACTCCTGAAATGGCAGCTAACACCCTAAAGGGGCACCCTGAACTTCAGGCGCTCCTGGCTTTACTACCAACTAAGGCTGACATGTTCTCCCTGGCAGCGGACCTGAAGTCGGCGTGGCAAAAGGACCTACAGCCCGTTCAGGAAGAATTCTCTACTCTACGGACTAGGGTGCAATCTCTTGAGGACTTTCAATCATACATGACCGCACAGGTGAAGTCATTGCAGGAATCTACAAAAAAATCTTTCCTTGCACCAATCGAACACCTTGATGATAAGAAATAAGCGTAATAACATACGCCTAAAGGGATCACCGGAATCAGTAACACCTCAGGAGCTGGCAAACACATTGCAGAGACTCTTTAATGAGATACTTCAGAAGCCACCTGATCATCCAATTGAACTGGATAGAGCACATTGTGCACTCAAGGCCAAGAATACAGACCTCAATAAGCCAAGAGATATCATCTGTCGTGTTCATCATTTTACTCTATAAGACAAAATAATGCGCAAAGCTAGAACCCTTAAGAATCTCACCTATAACGGTGTGGCAATTCAGATATTTCCAGACCTTTCTCTCCACACTCTACATCTGAGGGCTGCCCTGAAACCCTTGCTGACTCTTCTACAGAATGCAAATATACTGTATAGTTGGGGGTTCCCGTTCTCCCTGGTGGGCAGACATGGCTCCACTACAGCCATTAGTGTTGAGCGGCATAGGCCATATACGAATTTGCGATATTTTGCGAATATATGGACGAAAATTCGTCATATATTTGCTAAATTTGCATATTCGTAATATTCGCGTTTTATTTTCGCATATGCGAAAATTCGCACACCAGTCTCACACAGTAGTAATAGAGCCTTATTTACACCACACAAGCTAGAAACAGAGAGGGATGATTACTGTGATGTGTAATGTGGAAAAAAAAAGAATATTCATAATTACGAATATATTGTGCTATATGCGCGAATATTCGCGAATTCGCGAATATGCGATATTCGTGAATAAAATTTGCATTGCGAATATTCGCGAGCAACACTAACAGCCACCCTCCGACGCCCGGAAGACTTGCCCCACTTCCTGCGCACCTTCAAGTTGCCGTCTGTTCTACTGCCGGACTGGGATGCTATGTTCCAGTTTAACTCTTCGGTCCCCCTGGCCCTACGCACATTGCAATCTGCCAGGCGAGGTCCCTCTTCTCCTGCTGATCCATTGCCTCAACGTCAGAAGAGAAAGACATGTCTCCGCTCCCTCCTCGCTCGGAGGTTCCCTTATCTCTGTCTCGCTGCGTTCCGGATGATGCCCATTGCTCATCCTCCCACTCCTACATGCCCCCATATTTTGTCATGTTTTCTCATTTTGCCTCCCTGCCATTAGTCTCCATAGGGTTCTACACCCGCGCGATATACAGCCCTAAGATCATTTACCTTTGCTCACATTGTGAGTCAAGGTTCACTTTAAGTTGTCATTAGGCCCTGGCCCCCACACCTCCTAGTGTCTCCTTTTTTGGCGACAATGTGTACTTTTGTTGGTGGCTCCTGGCCATCGCCTCTTCTGCATTACCCCCATTAGGCCTGAGGCCAGGCTGGTTCTGGCCTGTATTTTGGCCCTTATGGCCACCTTCTTTAGTCCCCTTGCTTATGTGTCTATGCGTATGCTTGTTTTTTTCTTCTATACTCTCACCTTGTTCTCTCTCCTCTTTTCTTTTCCTAGGTCAACACCACTCTCCTGCTACTCCACTCCTTGCAGATCAGCCGTCTGGAAGAGCCTGAGGCGCCTGGGTGAGTTTGACAATTAATGCCCTAATCCCTATGGCCAATGATATTAAGGTAGCTTCACTAAATGTGAAGGGCTTTAATACCCCTGAAAAGAGAGCTCAAATCTTATATGCTTTCCATAGACAGAAGGTCCATATTCATACGCTCCAAGAGACCCATTTTAAGGATGGTTGTCTTCCTGCTATCAATACCAGATATTATCCTAAGTGGTACCATAGCACAAACCCGGAAGCCAGGACGAAAGGTGTCTCAATCGCCTTTCACCGATCACTGCCGGTTGAGGTCACCTCCACGCTAATTGACCTTGATGCTAGTTTTGCCTTTGTAAATTTCACTGTGACAGGACAGAGGTTCACAGTTGCGTCAGTCTACGCGCCTAACCACTCACAGATTCCTTTCCTAATCCGAAAAATTGATAAACTAGCCAACTTTGCCACAGGTAATATTATCTTATGTGGGGATTTTAATGTCCCCCTCTTCCCTTCATGCGACACCTCTACAGGCCACTCTACATTATCTCACAACAAGCTGAGAGCACTGCGTCTCAAACTTCACTCCCTTCAATTCAATGATACTTGGCGGACTCAATGCCCCAAAGAGAAGGATTACACATTTTACTCCCACCCTAGAAATTCTTACAGCAGGATTGATTACATCTTTCTTCCGCACCATCTTTTACCAACTGTCTCTTCCACCTCTATTGGTACGGTTACTCATTCTGATCATGCCCCTGTGTTTTGCTCTTTTGCCCTCCCTCCTTTGCTAAGCCCCACGCCTCGTGGAAGCTTAATGAGCCTTTATTGCTGGATTGTAACCTAATTCGAAGCTCATCATGCTGAAGACTCTACCTCTCCGGCGATGAAGTGGGATGAGTTAAAGTGTGTACTTAGAGGGGTCCTGATGAAACATAGGGCGAGGCTAAAGCGAGAGGCTGCGCACAAATTCAAGACACTTATGCACTCCCTTCACACCCTGGAAGCCCAACACAAACGCTCCCAACAGGATAATGTTTATAGAGAGTTGATCAAGGTTAGACATGAATTGCTAGAGGTTATGAACGCCAAACATCGCTATTATAAACAGATCACCGGGAAGGTTTTCTACGAGTGGAGCAATAAGTCGGGACGCCTCCATGCTTCCGCTCTTAGGAAAAAACGCACATCCACATACATTACGGCGATTCGGACCTCCCCAGACTCTTTCCACAAATACTACTCTGAACTATATAGTCTTCCTAAACCCTCGGCTTCAGCTACTCCTTCCCCTACTACGCCTTCACTACAATGCTACTTAGACTCGACAGTTTTACCTACACTCCCCCACGATGTTATTCAATCTCTGGAATCCCCATTTTCTGCGGAAGAATTAGATGAAGCCATATCGGCCTTACCCTCAGGTAAAAGCCCTGGCCCCGATGGGTACACTGGTAAATATTATAAAGCCCTCAAGGTAACCTTAATTGCGCCCCTCCTTAAGACGTTTAACTCAGTTTCTCTAAGCTCCCCCTTGCCCCCTTCCTTCCTGCGGGCATACATCACAGTTATCCCGAAGGAGGGTAAGGATCCCCTTCTCTGCCCTAGCTACAGGCCGATATAGCTCATTAACGTAGATGCCAAGCTGTTTGCCAAATTACTGGCAAATAGACTGGCGGACCACCTGAGCTCCCTCATCCACCCGGATCAAGTGGGCTTTGTCTGCGGACTCGAGGCAAGAGACAACACTCTAAGGGATTTCTCTACAGTGCATTATGCATGTCGGCATAATATCCCGACCATGCTCTTGTCTCTGGACGCGGAGAAGGCCTTCGACTGGGTGGACTTGGACTTCCTGCGAATTACACTCTCGCGAATTGGTATTGGTGACTCAATGATGGCCCGAATTATGGCTCTGTACTCTAGACCCATAGCCCAGTTACGTGTAAACGGCCAACTTTCCTCCCCTCTCTCCATTTGTAATGGTACACGGCAAGGATGCCCACTGTCGCCGCTCCTATATGTCCTCTGCATGGAGCATCTCCTGATAGACATCAGACAGAATACTGACATACGGGGGATATCAGTGCCGCCTTGCCATTACAAGTGCTCGGCCTTTGCCGACGATTTGTTATTAAACCTCACCTCCCCTCACTTGTCCTTGCCCTCACTACTGGCCACGATCCATAAATTTGCAAGCTATAGCAATTATAAACTGAACACATCCAAGTGACAGGCTCTGAATATTAACATTCCCACCCATACCCTACAAACCTTGAAAGTTTCCTAACCCTTTAAGTGGCAAACTCAGTCCTTGAAATATTTGGGTGTCCAGGTACCGACTGACCTGGCTGACACATACAAGCTTAATTTTCCGCCCCTTTTGCAAGCACTGCGCTCGGACCTAGCCAGGTGGGAACGTGGTGACCTCTCTTGGCTTGGCAGGATAAACGCATTCAAAATGAATATTCTACCCCGCCTCCTATACCTGTTTTCGGGTATTCCTGTACTCCTGCCTCGCTCCTTCTTTAGGGAGGTCGCTGCGGTCCAGACTGGATTTGTGTGGGCGCACCATCACCCCCGCCTAGCCAGGAACATCCTCATAAGGATGAAGCAAGAAGGGGGTCTAGCACTTCCAGACTTCTCTGCTTATTATATGGCATCAACCCTCACGTGGGTCTTAGACGGATTTCACCACAGGAAGGGGAAACAGTGGGTGGCATTTGAACATCGGACATCGGGAACTGACATACGGTCTACACTGTGGCTGCCTAAGGAGTCCTGGACCTGTGGTTCTCCATTGAATCTCCCTCCCATAACGGCCTCAATTATATGGGCTTATAGAACATACTCCTCTCGCCTAACCATGTTCCCGGCCTCTAGTCCATTGACACCGCTCTTTTGCAACCCACTGTCTCATACAACCCTGACTTCCTCTCCGTTTCTATCACTGGCTAGGACTGCAGCTCCGACAATGCGTGACCTCTTAAACTTGTCGGGTGTGCAACCTCTTGCGGAAATTTTGGGAGATGTACCGCCCACTACAACCCATATGTTTCAATACTTACAACTTAAACATTTTTATGAGACCAACAAAAGTAAACTAGACCTACACCGGACCCTTACACCGTTTGATAGTTTATGCACCTCCTCTATGCTCAACTCCTAGATGGTCTATGAAGGGACCAATGTCCTTCTGCTCTGCATGGAAGCGGGAGATTAATTGCCCCATCTCAGGGGAGGAGTGGGGGAGGGCCTTCTCATGGTGTCACCGGTCTGCTACCTCGTCTAAAGCTCACGAAACTAACTATAAGGTGATGACGCAATGATACCGTGTCCCATCGCTTCTCGCCCACATATATCCGAATGTCTCAGACACTTGCTGGCGGTGTGGACGACCTAAAGGCACCATGTCTCATATCTGGTTAGAATGTCCAGCACTTACTTTGTTTTGGTCCCAGCTGATAGACATTATTGGCAAAGTGATGAAGTTATCACTACCCATGGAGCCCAAAGTTCTCCTCTTGTCAATCCTCCCAAACTCCATACCCAAACTCCAGGCCCGGTTACTCCATTTCTTACTCTTAGCCGCCAGAACAGTTATTCCACGACTGTGGAAGTCGTCTACCCCCCTTCTGTTTCGTCCTGGCTTCGGGAGGTTTCATGCCTACTTAGAATGGAGGAGTTAGTGGCAGACTCAAACGGCCAAGTAGACAAATTCACATCCATATGGGGGCCGTGTATTGACTTCATGGCCTCTGGCGAATTCACGACCCTCCATGACCTGGACACATAACGCTCTCATTGACACTGTTAGGTTGGTGCTCATGCTCAGGTGCCTGGGGTCTCCGAAGGATGTGCTGTGACGCAAGGTAGGGGCCTTTTGAATGTTGACCTTATCTCCCTATCTCCCTACCTCCTTCCCTCTCCTCTATCCTTTTCTGTTCTTCGCCTCTCTTTTGTTCCTCCTTCGCTCCCCTTCTCTTCTTTTTCACCTCACCTTGTTTAATTTTGACAAGGGCTCTGCTGCCAGTTTGTAATACCCCAGATTGGTGCAACATGTCCTGACGGACACCACCCACACATCATACACCGTCCATATGTGCAGCCACTGAGAACAGCACCTATTCACTTACTCACTGTGACAGTGTATGACATATTTAGAAATACACCCATTAGCCAATTGCATAGAGATTGCTATGCTACCTTCCATTGTGTTTTCTATGTTCTCTTTTTATGTGTGGATCATATTGTGTCCTATTTGTTTCATACTTTTACGTAACTTTTGTTGCGTCACGTAGCGAAACACGCTGCTTTTGTTATTTGTTTTATTTTATGAAAACTTTAATAAAAGCATACTTAAAAAAAATGTATAAAGTAATCAGAAAGAAGCCCCTAAAAGTACCAAGAAAAAGCACCTAAGGTACTCTCATTCTATGAAAAACAAGGTTTTCTGAAATAGTGAAGCCAAGACGGATTTTTTTAAAAAATTTTTTATTTTTTCAATTCAATGCTGTGGGGGTGTTTTTCCATCAGCTGGGACAGGGAGACTGGTCAGGACTAAGGGAAAGCTAAATGGATATTTATATGTAGAGATATACTGAAGGAAAACCTGCTGCAGAGTGCTCTGGACTTCAGACTGGGCCGACGGTTCACCTTCCAACAGGAGTGGCTAAAGGACAATTCTGTGAATCCCATGTGAGAGCCCTTACTTGATACTAATCAAACATCTCTGGAGAGACTTAAAAATGGCTGTTAGTGATGGTCCTGACCCAACCTAACAAAGGATCTGCAGAGAAGAACAGAATATTGCTAAAACTAGATGTTTAAACCTTATGACATCATATTCAAGAACACTGAAGGCTATAATTTCTAACAAAGGGGCTTCAACTAAATACTGAGTGAGGAGTTACGCTGCTACTGTGATACCTGGACAAATTAGATTTTGTTAACATGTTACTCCTCAGTACATAGTGAATGGGGGAACAAAAACTGAAAACAGGGGACACTCCCTTGTGTAGATTCTTAGTAAAGGTGAGTACCCAATCACAACACCAAATGTGAGATACTAACCTTCAGGAGTTGAGTTGTGCTCTCAATTCGCACAACTCTGCTGCTGGCATAAATGGTGGAGAAGCTGATGCACTCAGACCAGAGGCTGATCAATGAAGCAACTGAAAGAAGAGGAAACATTGGGTTTACAGATGACGACCACTGGCGATCGACAAGACAAAAAAAATGATTTAATTGCATATGGTTATGGAACACTGCATTTTGGAGCAAACTTGCGCCTTCCTCAGGTCCAACAGGGACCAGTGGAAGGTCCAAGAATGCTCTGCCAGCTGCACAGGCACACACATGGGGGACTTTCACTATCCTGATATAAACTGGGAGACTAAGACCTGTGAATCTCATAAAGGAAACAGGTTTCTGACTATAACTAAAGACAATTATCTGTCCCAAATGGTGCAGGGCCCTACCAGAGGGGATGCCCTACTAGACTTAATATTAACCAACATACCTGACAGAGTAATTAATGTGCAAGTAGATGGACACCTAGGAAATAGTGATCATAATATAATATATTATAACTTGTTCTTCAATAAGTGAATCTCTCACAAAAACAATGAACTTTAGGAAGGCAAAGTTCGATCAACTCAGAGAAGCCCTTAACAATATAAAATGGAATAATGTCCTCAAAAAGAACAATACTGACACTAAATGGGAGACTTTTAAAAAATATCTTAAATTTTCACTGTAAGATGTATATACCTTATGGGAATAAAAGGGTCAGAAATAAAAGAAAACCAATATGGATGAATAAAAATGTTAAGGGGGCAATAAATGACAAAAATAAAGCATTTAAATTACTAAAACAGGACAGCAGTGAAGAAGCATTAGCTATAGAGAAAAATGTAAAATATGTAAAAAACAGATAAAAGCCTCAAAAATAGAGACAGAAAGACTCTTTGCCAAAGAGAGTAAAACTAACCCCAAAATCTTCTTTAACTATATAAATAACAAAAAGGTCAAAAATGAAAGGGTTGGCCCTTTAAAAAATGATGAGGAAGAAATTATAAACGGGGATCAGGAAAAAGCAAATGTATTAAACAAATTCTTCTCCACTGTATTCACTGAGGAAAATGAAATGCCAGGTGAAATACAGTGTGATAAGGTAAACTCCCCAGTACAGGTCACCTGTCTAACCCAGGAAGAAGAACAGTACCGCCTAAAAAAAATCTAAATAGACAAATCACCAGGTCCAGATTAGTGTTGCTCACGAATATTCGCAATGCAAATTTTCGTTGCGGATATTGCATATTCGCGAATATTTAGAATATCGGGAATAATATTCGCGATTACGAATATTAGTTTTTTTCACAAACTTGCTTAAACACAGATCACATTATAGTGATCTCCATCGATGGATAATTGCATTGCAGGTATGATTAGAGACCATGGGGGGAGAATCTAAGGCAGTATTTGCTTGCAGATTCACATGGTGGTTTTGAGAGTGGAGTGCTTCTGTCATTTTTCCAGCGTCCTTTAAGCTTTGAGCTTTGTGCTTCATAGTACTACCTTAGACCCAACTACTTTTTTTCAAAGCAAAAGCCCCAACTGCTTTTTTCAAAGCACATTTGGGAAACACTGCTTGATCTTATATCATGACTAGATTAAAAGTTATGATTCATAACTTTTAATCTAGTCTTAAATGCAGTTAAATATAATTAACTAACAGAGGTGAAAATACTTACACAAATCAGAACTCTCTCCTCACTTTCGCTGAAATTACTTCCCACCATCTTCGCTTCGCTTAGCTTATTCGCGATCGCGATCTCACTGGCAAGCATCCAGGAATTATAGACCTGTTATTTTAACCTCGGTTGTATGTAAATTGTTTGAGGGTTTCCTAAGAGATGCTATTTTGGAATATTTTGATAAAAATAAATGTATGACCCCGTATCAGCATGGATTTATGAGGGCTCGATCCTGTCAAACTAACCTGATCAGCTTTTATGAGGAGGTGAGCTCCAGACTGGACCAGGGGCAATCGCTGGATGTCGTATATCTGGATTTTTCCAAAGCATTTGATACGGTTCCACATAAAAGGTTGGTGCATAAAATGAGAAGGTTTGGGCTGGGGGAGAATGTGTGCAAGTGGGTAAGTAACTGGCTCAATGATTGGAAACAGAGGGTCGTTATTAA
This sequence comes from Hyla sarda, assembly GCF_029499605.1. Lineage (NCBI taxonomy): Eukaryota > Metazoa > Chordata > Amphibia > Anura > Hylidae > Hyla > Hyla sarda. The sequence goes on from NC_079197.1 coordinate 90,856,846, forward strand.
TGGTACTTATTCTGATTGGGTGACTGTTACTAGTGGGGTACCACAGGGGTCCGTCTTAGGTCCTGTCCTATTTAATATATTCATTAATGACCTTGCAGAGGGGTTGAATAGTAAAGTAGCAATCTTTGCAGATGACACTAAACTCTGTAAAGCGGTAAACACTATAGAGGACAGTGCACTGTTACAAATGGATCTGGATAGTTTGGAGGTTTGGGCTGGGAAGTGGCAGATGAGGTTCAACACTAATAAATGGAAGGTAATGCACATGGGGAATAAAAATCCGGGCTGGGATTATGTATTAAATGGGAGAACACTTGGGACGACTGACATGGAAAAGGACTTAGGAGTCTTAGTTAACAGTAAATTTAGCTGTAGTGACCAGTGTCGGGCAGCTGCTGCCAAGGCTAACAAAATCATGGGGTGCATCAATAGGGGCATATATGCCCACGACAAGGAAATAATTCTACCGCTGTACAAATCACTATGTCAGACCACACATAGAATACTGTGTACAGTACTGGGCACCAGTGTACAAGAAAGATATAGTGGAGCTGGAGATGGTTCAAAGACGGGCAACCAGAGTAATACAGGGAATGGGAGGACTGCAGTACCCAGAAAGATTATCAGAATTAGGGTTATATAGTTTAGAAAAAAGAAGGCTTAAGGGAGACCTAATAACTATGTATGAATATATCAGGGGGCAATACAGAGATCTCTCCCATGAACTATTTATACCCAGGACTGTATCAATAACAAGGGGGCATCCTCTATGTCTAGAGCAAAGAAGGTTCCTATACCAGAACAGATGGGGGTTTTTTACTGTAAGAGCAGTGAGACTGTGGAATTCTCTCCCGGAGGAGGTGGTCATGGTGAGCTCTGTAATAGAGTTCAAAAAGGGTCTGGATGCATTTTTGGAGAGTAATAACATTTCTGATTATATATACTAGATTTATAGGGACAGAAGGTTGATCCAGGGATTTATTCTGACTGCCATATTTGGAGTCGGGAAGGAATTTTTACCTCTAGTATGAGGGTTTTTTGCCTTCCTCTGGATCAACTCAACTCAATAGGGACTTATTAGGGTTATAGGTTGAACTTGATGGACTCTGGTGTTTTTTCAACCTTATGAACTATGTTACTATGTTACATCAGGACTCAACTCCAGCTAAACTTTTGGACCTGAGGAAGGCACAAATTTATGTCAAAATGCATTGTCCAATAACCATTTGCAATAAAGTTTTTTTTTTTTTGTCCCTGTGCATCGCCTGTGGTTATGGGATAACATGTTTCCTCAGGTCCAACAATTCAGCTGAAATTAAGTCCTGATGTGTGTGCCTGTGATGCTGGGAGAAGGTCCCTGAATGCTCTTTCAGCTGCACAGAGACGCACATCAGGACTCAACTTCAGCTAAACTGTTTGATCTGAGGAAGGCATGAGTTTGTACCAAAACAAATTGTCTCATAACCATTTGCAATAAAGTCTTTTTTGTCCTGTGCATCGCCTGTGGTTGTCTATTTCCTGTCCATTCATAAGCACCTCTGTGAACCCAATTTTTCGTCTTCTTGTCGTTCCTCAGTACATAGGGTTCCTGCATATAATGATCTATGAAGTGCTTCCTTAATATAAGCCTGGGAAAGTGTTATGTTCCCATTGCATCATCATCATTATTACCAGTATCATGTGGGTTAACCCAATTGCTGCAAAGAATGAACTGGTGTTAGAGAGGTGGACATTGTTTTGGCTAGTAACATGCTGACATTTTGTTTCTGCCTGCGATGGTAGCAACCTGTAGTTTAGAAAACACAAGGGAAATTTAAATTTAGGATACCAAAATAAAAGAATTCAAGTTCTTCACTAAGTAAATATTTTCAGAATGGGACCTTTTACTACCAAAATAAAAAACAAAGCATACTCACATTCCATGTTCCTCTGCTTCTACAGTTACGTCAACTCTTGGTCCTTGGATATTCCTGCTTTCCATGGGATGACAATAATTCAGGAACTGCCCATTCAGCCAATCATTGTTTTCCCTGCAGAAACCTCTTTATGTTACATAGCCCTAGTGAGTCCATTATGTTTATTGTAAAAAAAAATAATAATAAATAATCAGCTAACGTTTTACTTTGTCTTCATCATCAGCTAATGTTATGTCATGAAGACCACCTGTAAGACTTGGAGAAACTCAGCATCAAGTGCCCATACTGTCAAACATTACATGATTCCAATTGAAATCAATAGCTGGTCTATAATGGATGGATAGTAATATAGGGGTATAGTAATAGTACTCTTAGGGCATAGTAATAGTGATCTTCTATTATCTCAGAATTCCATAACAAGGTACTTTAGATTGAATTTTTAAAGCAAACAACTTGTTTTATGAAAGAAACCTAGTATTTTGCTATTATTGTGTTTGAAGTAGCCACTGAGTGCTGTTTAATTCATTCAGTGCCATTGTTCATTACAGAAGAGGTATAAATTTCAATGTAAGCACATCTTTGGTTTAAGGCGGGCAATATAAAGTATAATTGCCAGTTTACAAGAGTTACCACTGCAGATCAGTAAATACATAGCTCTGCAGTTCTATTTGGTGGCCATACAACAGAGCTCATGCAATTCCCTGCCTTACCAAGAAGAAGTAATGTTCATTCATTTTACTATTGCAGCTGTATAAACACTGTACATTGCCTTCCACTTCCTAATAAAAAATGAATGCTTCGCAGAATAACAGCTGATGTTGCAAGAAAGAACATTTTCATTTGAAATTTTATGTCTGTAAATGATCTAATGTTAAGGATGTCCCATTCATTAGAATTGAGAAAAACAAATAGCCCCAATATTTTAATGGTATAAAATACACAAGTGTTACAATTAAAAATCCACTGGAAAGTGAAACAAAAAATTAGGTCCATGTACAGCAGCTGCAGTAACCTGAGAGAAAGTCTAATATATCATCTGGGAAGGCCTATTTGTCACATGAATTGGATAGTAAATCAAAAGAATACTATTTGTCATAGGCATAACTGCTTTTGACGCACAAGTGGCTCCTTCCACAGCTCCAGTCCTTGATCTTGGCTGAGAAATGTTACCTGACAATAAATAAGTCTTTTTAACTCTTTTGGGTTCAGAAAGTATAGAAAAGGTCAGTTTTAACACAATGTTTCTTAGAGATCAAAAAGAGGAAGCGTGATGATAGATTGTAGCAACATAAAACCTATATTGTTATATGAAAAAGAATATGCCTTTAGATAGATTTGGTAAATGTATAGGGAAAAAGTAATTGAATTTGAAGCCTGATAAGCACTATACTCCCAAACACATCCCTTGACTTCTCTTGTTTTTTTTTTCAGACCTCCCTATGTTAAAGAAGCAGGCTAGGATTTATATATATATATATATATATATATATATATATATATATATATATTTGCTGATATAGTGCAGCATAAGCTAATGAATAATGTAGAGTAATATATTATAAAGTAGAGCTTCACGTGTATGCTTTGTTCTTACCTGACATGGGTTTCAGCCATATTGATTTATATTTCCTCAGTCACTAATATGGATTCCTCATGCTGTCTACGTTTCCCCATGATGTCTTTGAATTTACAGAGAGAGAGAGAGAGAGAGAGAGAGAGAGAGAGAGTGTGTTAAAGCTCATCACTGCAGTTCACCTATTTAGACCTACTCAATCATGTTGCTGGTGTCCAGCCAGGTATCAGTTCAAATTACATGCATTCTAGATGTGTTTTCTTATTCAGGTTAGGGTCACACTTGCCCTATTTTGTTGCATATTTTGCTGCATATTTGTGTACTTTCCTAGACAGCTGCAAATACGCAGCAAAATACGGCACGTGTGAACCTACCCACAAAGTGCATTTTTTTAAAGAAATGTCACCATGGGGGGAAAGTGGTTTGATCTGTTATGCAGATCTTAAGTTTATGTGATTGTGCTCACACAGTTCTTTAGAATTTTGGCAATGTTTTTGCTGCAATTTTTTGAAATTGCTGTGAATATAATGTTTTGCTGCAATTTGCACAATTGCAGTACAATATCAAAATTTTTGCTATGATCTCAGGAAAATCTTAGTAAAACACAAAAAATGCAGCAAAATACAAGTGAACACAGCCTCAGGGAAGGTGTATAGCTATAATACATTATATCCTCATCTCATAGAGATAGCAGCATCAGTATACAGATAGAGCTTGGAAAATCAACTGGTGCCAGAAAGTTAAGCACATTTGTAAATTACTTCTATTTAAAATCTTAGTCCTTCCAGTACTTATCAACTGCTGTATGCTACAGAGGATTTTTTCTTTTTGAATTTATTTTCTGTCTAACCACAGTGCTCTCTGCTGACACCTCTGTCCATGTCAGGAACTGTCCAGAGCAGGAGAAAATCCCCATATCAAACTTATCCTGCTCTGGACAGTTCCTGACATGGACAGAGGTGTCAACAGAGAGAATTGTGGTCAGACAGAAAATAAATTAAAAAAGAAAAGCATTTCCTGTGAAGTATACAGCAGCCGATAAGTACTGGAAGTACCGGATTAAGATTGTTAAAAAGATTTAATTTACAAATTTGTTTAACTTTCTGGCACCAGTTGATTTAAAAAAGTACCGGAGTACCCCTTTAAATAGTAAGTTATCAGCTGCTGCATTCATTCTCTATCTGCACCTCTACCGTGGCACTGTGGTAATATCTGTAGGTTATTCTACTCTTAGAAATGAATTAGCAATTAGCTTGAAAAAATGTTGATCAAGGTGTATAGCATATTGGACAGGTTGGCTGACTTTACACACCCAGAAAAGTTTACAATCAATAGTTTAAGATACCTATTATATTTCTCTATTGATCTGATGCCTTTGCATAGCACAGTATTGTATTATAAATAAATGTTATCTAATAACAACCTATGTCATTCATTATGCTTATACAGTGGGGATCAAAAGTTTGGGCACCCCAGGTAAACATTTGTATTAATGTGCATAAAGAAGCCAAGGAAAGATGTAAAAATCTCCAAAAGGCATCAAATTACAGATTAGACATTCTTATAATATGTCAACAAAAGTTAGATTTTAAAATATAAATAAAATTGGAGTATGCGCTGGGAAAAATAGCAATACAAAAAAACAATGAGTGTAAAAGAAACAATGGCTTACCTTCCAACAAGTAGTGCTTCAGTAGTAGCAATATGGATAGTATTCTGGAACATGAATATTATATTTTAGGTAACTGTAAAAATAGTTGCAGGTAGCTGCTAAGTATGTGAGTACTAATTGGTGAATTATTACATGTAAAAACATCTGGTAGAAGAAGAGTTGTATAATATAGGCAATAGGTTAAACAGTCGGGATAGACTAAGGAAATCCGCTGCGTTTCCGAAACAAGTTGAAAACTTTGTGGACTCTTTGTGCCCCCATAGTGACGTCACTATCAATCGCTCTCATCATCGAACTACTTGCAACAAGGACGCTAGCTGGTTGAGGCGCTACCGGCCGGAGCGATCTCCCGCTACCCCGTTCGAAGATCACTACCTTGGAAGGAGACCATCAGGATTACCAATAAACATCAGGTACCCTTTTCTTACTAGGGAAGTGATGTTTGGATGTCATTCTTTACCCATATCCTACACATTAAAGGGGTACTTCGCACCCCTAGACATCTTATCCCCTATCCAAAGGATAGGGGATAAGATGTCAGATCTCCGGGGTCCCGCTGCTGGGGACCCCTGGCATCTTGGCTGAAGCACCCACCTGGGCGGCTTCCACCTCACACCAAGAACGCTACAGGCTTCGGATCCTTACCAGAATGGCGGACGAGCGCGACGTCACGACTCCACCCCATGTAACGTCACGCCCCTAGGATCTGCATTGAGGGGGCTGGGTGTGATGTCGCATGGGGCGGAGTCGTAACATCACGCTCGTCCACCATTGTGGTCCGGATCCGAAGCCTCCAGCGTTCCGGGTGTGAGGTGGTAGTTGTCCAGATGTGTGCTGCAGCCAAGATCCCCGGGATCCCCAGCAGTGGGACCCCGGCGATCTGACATCTTATCCCCTATACTTTGGATAGTGGATAAGATGTCTAGGGGTGCAGAGTACCCCTTTAAGGAGCTTGTTTTTAATATAATTGCAGCACTGGAGTACCCCTAAAACGGGCCCACTATATTAAAGGAAGTATTCACTTATGTGCTGCTACATAACTGTTTAACCTATTGCCTATATTATACGGTACTTCTTCTACCAGGTATTTTTACATGTAATAATTCACCAATTAGTACTCACATACTTAGTAGTTACCTGCAACTTTTTTTTAACAGTTACCTAAAATATAATATTCATGTTCCAGAATACTATCATATTGCTATTACTGAAGCACTACTTTTTGGAAGGTAGTCCCTTGTTTCTTTTACACTCATTGTTTTTTTGTATTGCTATTTTTCCCAGCGTGTACTCCTATTTTATTTATATTTTATTATTCACTCCTATCTTTTGTGCGCCTTACAGGGAAGCTTTCTAGAGTAACGCAGCAGGGTCTATAGCCCACAGTACCCTCCAGCGCGGGTGATATATTGATTTATTTTATTATTAAAAGTTAGATTTTATTTCCATCATTTACACTTTCAAAATAACAGAAAACAAAACAATGGCATCAGCAAAAGTTTGGGCACCCTGCAGAATTTATAGCATGCACTGCCCCCTTTGCAAAGCTGAGACCTGCCAGTGTCATGGATTGTTCTCAATCATCATCTGGGAAGACCAGGTGATGTCAATCTCAAAGGTTTTAAATGCCCAGACTCATCTGACCTTGCCTCCACAATCAGCACCATGGGTTTTTCTAAGCAGTTGTCTAGAAATCTGAAACTGAAAATAGTTGACGCTCACAAAGCTGGAGAAGGCTATAAGAAGATAGCAAAACGTTTTCAGATGTCAATATCCTCTGTTTGGAATGTAATTAAGAAATGGCAGTCATCAGGAACAGTGGAAGTTAAAGAAAGATCTGGAAGACCAAGAAAAATATCAGACAGATCAGCTCGCAGGATTGTGAGAAAAACAATTCAAAACCCACGTTTGACTGTGCAAAGAAAGATCTGGCAGACACTGGAATTGTGGTACACTATTCCACTATAAAGAGATACTTGTACAAATATGGTCTTCATGGAAGAGTCATCAGAAGAAAACCTCTTCTACGTCCTCACCACAAAAATCAGCGTTTGAAATTTGCAAATGAACATATAGACAAGCCTGATGCATTTTGGAAGCAAGTTCTGTGGACCGATGAGCTTAAAATTTAACTTTTTGGCCGGAATGAGCAAAGGTAAGTTTGGAGAAGAAGGGGAACAGAATTTAATGAAAAGAACATCTGTCCAACTGTTAAGCATGGGGGTTGATCAATCATGGGGTTGTATTGCAGCCAGTGGCACAGGGAACATCTCACGAGTAGAAGGAAAAATGGATTCAATAAAATTTCAGCAAATTTTGGATGCTAACTTGATGCCATCTGTGAAAAAGCTGAAGTTAAAGAGAGGATGGCGATGGCTTCTACAAATGGGTAATGATCCTAAACACACCTCGAAATTGACGTGGGATTACATCAAGAGGCGTAAACTGAAGGTTTTGCCATGGCCTTCACAATCTCCTGACCTCAACATAATTGAAAATCTATGGATATACCTTAAAAGAGCAGTGTGTGAAAGACAGCCCAGAAATCTCAAAGAACTGGAAGACTTTTGTAAGAAAGAATGGGCAAAGATAGCTCAAACAAGAATTGAAAGACTCTTGGCTGGCTACGAAAAGCATTTACAAGCTGTGATACTTGCCAAAGTGGGCAGTACAAGATATTAACTCTGCAGGGTACCCAAACTTTTGCAGATGCCATTTTTTTGTATTCTGTAATTTTGAAAGTGTAAATGATGGAAATAAAATCTAACTTTTGTTGACATATTATAAGAATGTCTAATCTGTAATTTGATGCCTTTTGGAGATTTTTCCATCTTTCCTTGGCTTCTTTATGAACATTAATACAAATTTTTACCTGGGATGCCCAAACTTTTGATCCCCACTGTATGCTAGAGTTCATTTTGATACTTGTTGTGCCATTGTTTGTAGGTGTTTTAATGGAAATAACATGATAGTCACCTGTTTTTAAGTATCCTGAGGATGTATGCATGCATGGTATATGAGAACAAAATTCATCAGATCCATGACTTTCCATGCACTATGCACACTGTTTGACCTGCTTTAACCCCTTAAGGACCCAGACAATTTTCACACCCTATCGGTCCAGCCAAGACGCTAGAGAGAGTGTGATTGTGCAAGGGTTAAAGCCGCCAGACCTCTGGGTATCCACTACTTGTCCCAGCAAGTCCCCAAATTAACCCTTAGATAAACGTGTTTCACCCGAGCTGCCTTTAGAAAGGTGAGCTCATATATTTAGAGATCAAAGACCAGAGCTGATTAATTAAACATTTAATCTGATAAAAGGTATCACAGTGCTGACTATATAAAATACGGAAACAAATGACATACAGTTACAAAAATATATAAAAGAGTTTAGCAAGTTCAGAAAGCAAAAATGAAGTTCTTACAGCGAAATATAGCAGTCCATGAGAGTGAGTCTCCAGCTGTTCTTAGGATGGTCTTGTCAGCTTGGGGCACAGATCTTAACAACCAAAACTTTGAGTCTAGCATTGTTTAAATATCATATCTGCTTGTTTTTTGGAGGGAAGCTCCACTCCCCCCTCCCCTCCCTCCACCAAGGGGCATCTGTTATCTCCCATCCTGCCGCTTCAAAGAAGCTCCTGACTTCAAACAAACAACCAGCCAGGCCCCCTCAATAAACTGCAATACACAAAAGACACAGTATACACCGTCTGAATGACCCCTCACCCCCCAGGTCTTAGTTTATACACAGATGCAATAATAAAACACAGGTATGTTTCCATAATCAGGCCTAGGGCCTGACAGGGGGGTCCATTGTTCTGGCACTATGGGAGCTTTGTAAACACACGTGGCCTTCAATTCCGGACAAATTTTCTCTTCAAAAGCCCAATGGCGCTCCTTCTCTTCTTAGCATTGTAGTTCGCCCGCAGAGCACTTTACATCCACATATGGGGTATGTATTTACTCAGAAGAAATGGGGTTACAAATTTTTTTTTCCTATTTTCCCTTTTGAAAATTATAAATTTAGGGTAACACCAGCATTTTTGTGAATTTTTTTTTTCATTTTTCACTTCAACTTTGAAGAATTTTCATTAAACACCTGTGGGGTGTTAAGGCTCACTATACCCCTTGTTACATTCCGTGAGGGTTGTAGTTTCCAAAATGGGGTTACATGTGGGTATTTTTTATTTTTTTGCGTTTATGTCAGAACTGCTGTAAAATCAGCCACCCCTGTGCAAATCACCAATTTAGGCCTCAAATGTACATAGTGCACTCTCACTCCTTAGCCTTGTTGTGTGTCTGCAGAGCCTTTTACGCTCACATATGGGGTATTTCTGTACTAATTTTGGGGGTCTTTTTTTCCTTTTAACGCTTGTGAAAATAAAAAGTATGGGGCAACACCAGCATGTTAGTGTAAACATTTATTTTTTTTTTACACTAACGAGCTGGTGTAGCCCCAAACTTTTCCTTTTCATAAGGGGCAAAAGGAGAAAAAAAAAAACTAAAATTTGTACTGCAATTTCTCCCGAGTACAGAAATACCCCATATGTGGCCCTAAACTATTTCCTTGAAATACGACAGAGCTCCAAAGTGAGAGATTGCCATGCACATTTGAGGACTGAATTAGGAATTGCATAGGAGTGGACACAGGGGTATTATACGCCAGTGATTCCCAAACAGGGTGCCTCCAGCTGTTGCTAAACTCCCAGCATGCCTGGACAGTCAGTGGCTTTCTGGAAATGCTGGTTGAGTTGTTGTTTTGCAACAGCTGGAGGCTCCGTTTTGGAAACACTGCCATACAATAAGTTTTTCCTTTTTATAGGGGGGGAGGGGGGGACAGTGTAAAGGGGTGTATATGTAATGTTTTACCCTTTATTATGTGTTAGTGTAGTGTTTTTAGGGTACATTCACCCTGGCGGGTTACATTGAGTTTACCGCTAGGAGTTTGACCTGCGGCGAAAAATTTGCCGTAGCTCAAACTTCAAGCAAGAAACTTACTGTAAACCTGCCCATGTGAATGTACCCTGTACATTCACATCGTGGGGGTGCAAAGCTCCAGCTGTTTCAAAATTACAACTCCCAGCATGTACTGACAGACCGTGCATGCTGGGAGTTGTAGTTTTGCAACAGCTGGAGACACGCTGGTTGGAAAACCTTCAGTTAGGTTCTGTTACCTAACTCAGTATTTTCCAACCAGTGTGCCTCCAGCTGTTGCAAATGCAAAACTACAACTCCCAGCATGTAGTGATCACCGAAGGGCATGCTGGGAGATGTAGTTATGCAACAGCTGGAGGTACGCAACTACAACTCCCAGCATGCCGAGACAGCTGTTTGGACACGCTGGGATTTGCAGTTTTGCAACATCTGGAGAGCTACAGTTTAGAGACCAGTTCACAGTGATCTCCAAACTGTGGCCCTTCAGATGTTGTAAAACTACAAATCCCAGCATGCACAGACAGCAAACTGCTGTGTGGGCATGCTAGGAGTTGTGGTTTTGCAAGATCTAGAGGGCCACAGTTTGGAGATCACTGTGCAGTGGTCTCTAAACTGTAGAACTCCAGCTGTTGCAAAACTACAACTCCCAGCATGCCCAAACAGCTGTCTCAGACTGTAGCCCTAGCTGTCTGGGCATGCTGGTAGGTGTAGTTTTGTAACATCTGGAGGGCTACAGTTAGAGACTGATCTGGTCTCAAACTGTAGCCCTCCAGATGTTGCTAGGCAACTCACTGGCTTCAGTAGGATCCAAGGAGCCAGCCACATGACATCACCGCCCGCCGATCACCGTCGCCTGCAGCCTCCGCAGATCGGTAAGTGACCTTCGGCGCCGGTCTCTGTCGGTTTCCCCGTCCTACCCCGCCTATTGTAGGTGGGCAGAATGGGGAAAACAAAAGTAAGCCCCCCCCCACCCCTGATCTGCTATTGGTCATCACGTCCATACAATCATTAGCAGAGATAGGAGGGGTGGCGCCCCTGCCACCTAATCTCCTAGCCCTATTTTTCGGGTCACCATAGACCCGTAATGACCCGGAATCACGCAAATCGCAAGTGTGAATTATCTTCAGATATGCCGCAATTGCCGCAATGACCCCCCTGGGCATTTGCGTGGGGTGCCTGCTGATCGATATCAGCAGTCACTCTGGTCCAGTCCCCGCCCGGCGCACGGCGGGGACCGGAATTCCCACGGGCCTACCTGTACACCCCGGGTCTTTAAGACCCAGGTAGAAAGGGCGTATCCATACGCCCTGGGTCCTGTACAGGTTAATAAAGTAAGATGTTTTATGGAACCTCTGACTGGAATATATGTCATATTGTTTTTCAACCATCTTGGTCAGTTGCTGATAGATTATTAGCCAATAAGATACACAATGAACAGCTTGATTATTATTCTGTTAAATTATGTACTGTAAAGAATGCGATTTAAAGTGTCATAGCTTAGAAATAAGCTTTGGAAGATATTAGAGATGATGTAAATAAATGGCGATCATATTCAACATGAACATAGACAAGCTAACATAGAAATATATGAAAGGGAATGTGTGATGGTTTTACATAATGTAACTTCAAGTAGGGGTTAAATGCACCTTCACAATCCTACATTCAGAACGAGCAATTAACATTTTTTCATATGTGCAAATGAGTAAATGTCACAGAACACAAGGCAACCTCTCTCTTTTCCAGCAAATTAGACTTTATCTTGGTTTGATGTTCCAACTTGTGAACTGGAGGTTCTCACCATGACAACATGGGTGAACTATCCCTGCTATCTTGGCTCAGTCATGCTGTCTCAACTTTCTAGCACTTTCTCTGGCTCCAGATTCTTCCCAAAGAGAACACTTCACCCATAGTGGCCCTGATTTACTAAGAGTGGAGTGTAGTTTTCTTTGTGGGTTTTAATTCCCCACAATTTTTTCCACAGTATTTACTAATGTTTTCCTAAATTTTGCAAAAAGAAAGTAAGGTATTGCCAGGGTCAGATTTTAGGAATTATGGCTCTACACAAGCACATGAGGCACCATCATAAGGCCTGGCCACAAATATTATTAAAAGCTAGATTATATCTGAATGGTCACCAGCGCTGGAATAGATTGAGTGCAGCAAAACCAAAACATGCACACGTCCCCGTATGTTGTGCAATATTCTAAGGGTACAAAATAAATATTGATTGGTATGCGCTGCTGGAGAAAATGTGTGGTTATTCACAGAAAAAGGAGATGCATACCTGTTCCTGTAGGGGAAAGGAATGATTCAATGCTAACACTTAAATGGGAAGCAGGTGAAGCACCTGCTTCACATTTAAGTGTTAACATTGAATCATTCCTTTCCCCTACAGGAACAGGTATGCATCTCCTTTTTCTGTGAATAACCACACATTTTCTCCAGCAGCGCATACCAATATTTATTATTAAAAGTTACACCAAAACCCCTAAGAGCCTAAACCCAAGGGGACTAATCCCCAATCACAAGGTAACCCCCTATTAAAAACTTATAGTTTATTATATCACTTTAAAATCTTGGACAGGCACAAATCAAATAGCATTTAAAAACACAATGTTCGTCTGACAATTCTAGGGTATTTAGGTGGGCTTCGGGACATGAAAACGCAGGCGTAGTGAATCCCCTGGCTACGGATCCTGTAACCTATAGAGAAGTGATCACGCTACCTGGGATGTGGAAAGGTAGCAATCAGACACGTGATGAGGATATGAAGGCCATGTGACACGGACATTTGTGGAACACAATTAAACCCAGGTAAGCCTGGGACCACAATATCAATATAATCACAATTGCCCCAACACAATAGGCTCGAGCACTAAGGTCCCATTAATAATGGACTACCCTAAAACTTAACATTTAATGTAATAGATGTAAAATAAACCTGGTGATTAAAGACTGTTAAAACTAACGTCTCTATAACCTATTTTCCGGTGTATAAGATTACTTTTTAACCAAGGAGATGGTTCTCAAAAGTCGTGAGTCATCTTATACAGTGTTGTCTCAAAGGGTGGGTGCAGCAGTTGGCCAGGTCACGTGGGGTATGGATAGAGATAGAGCGGTGTGCCCAGGGTATGGATAGAGAAAGAGGGCAGTGGCGGATCCAGGGGAGGGGCAATGGGGCAATTGCCCCCCCCCCCCACCGAGATTAATTTCTCGGGGCACAAGGATGTCCCAGCATGAGCTAAATACATGCTTAGTAGAAATTTCAACATTGATCTTTCAATGTAAGGGGTTATGAAACCCACTGGTGTACTGCTGATGCCTGCTTCTGACTGTGTCTTTCAGGAACGTCTAGGCCTATTGATGCTTCTGGGCTTGGGCCTTAAATTTTTGGATGTTTAGCACAAGCTTAATACATGCTTACTAGAAATTTCAACATTGATCTTTCAATGTAAGGGGTTATGAAACCCTCTTGGGTACTGTTGATGCCTCCTTCTGACTGCTCCTGTGTCTTTCAGGAACTACTTACTCATGTTTCAGGGCTTGGGCCTTACATTTTTGGATGTTTAGCACTAGCTTACATACATGCTTAACCCCTAAAGGATGCAGGGTTTTTCCATTTTTGCATAAAAATTTTACGCTTTCAAATTTGCACATAAAATTCCATATGATGGTTTATTTTTTGCGCCGCCAATTCTACTTTGCAGTGACATTAGTCATTTTACCAAAATATCCCCGGCGAAATGGAAAAAAAAATCATTGTGCAACAAAATTGAAGAAAAAATTTAATTTTGTAACTTTTGGGGGCTTCCATTTCTAAGCAGTGCATTTTTTGGTAAAAATAACACCTTACCTTTATTCTGTAGGTCCATACAGTTAAAATGATACCCTACTTATATAGGTTGGATATTGTCGTACTTCGGAAAATAATCATAACTACATGCAGGGAATGTATCTGTTAAAAATTCTCATCTTCTAACCCCTATAAGTTTTTTATTTTTCCGCGTACGGGTCGGTATGAGGACTAATTTTTTATTCTGAAGTTTTTATCAGTACCATTTTTTTATTGATCGGACTTTTTGATTGGTTTTTATTAATTATTTCATGAAATAAAAAGTGACCAAAAATACGCTATGTTGAACTTTGGAATTTTTTTGCGTGTACGCCATTGACCATGCGGTTTAATTAACAATATTTTTTTTTATAGTTCGGACATTTCAGCACACGGCGATACCACATACGTTTATTTTTTATTTACACTGGTTTTTTTTATGGGAAATGGGGGGGGTGATTAAAATTTTCATTAGGGAAGGGGTTAAATGACCTTTGTTAACTTTTTTTTTCACTTTTTTTTTGCAGTGTTATATCTTCCATAGGGGGCTATAACACTGCACACACTGATCTTTTACCCTGATCCCTGCAAAACCATAGCTTTGCATAGATCAGCGAGATAGGGCTCGATTGCTCAAGCCTGTAGCTCAGGCTTGGAGCAAACAAACGCCAATCGGACATGACGGAGCAAGGTAAGGGGGTCTCCACTCGCGTCCTACCTGATCGGGATATCGCGATTTTATCACGATGTTCCGATCAGCCCGACTGAGCTGCCGGGAAGTGTTTACTTTCATTTTTAGATGCGGCGATCAATTTTGATCGGTGCGTCTGATGGGTTAATAGCTATCGTTAGCCGGGACTGACCCTGTGTGATGCGGGGTCACACCGTTTTAAACACCAGGACCGGGCATAGGGCGTACAGGTATGCCCTTTGTCCACAAGGAGTTAATTGAGATTTCAACATTGATCTTTCAAGGGGTTATGAAATCCTCTTGTGTACTGCTGATGCCTTTTCTTGACTTACTACTACTAACTACTTGGTTTACTGATGCTTCTGGGCTTGGGCCTTAAATTTTTGGATGGTAGCACTACTTAACATGCATCTTCAATAGAGATTTCAACATTCACCTTTCAATTTTATGGGTTGTGAACCCCTTTTGTGTACTCATGCTGCTTCTTGCTCCTTTCTGTCAGCCCATTGGTCCTGTGACAGTGTGCGACTCCGCCTCCTCATCCTCCACTGTGTCCTCAGCCTTCACTGCGAGGGCAAGTCTCAGTGGCCCTTCAGCATACCATCTGTGCAGGGCACGGCGGTGTCACGCTGTTCTTCACATGGTTTGCCTTGGCAAAAAGTATTGGAAACAATGGCTGGTCAGGGCAATGAAGACGTTGCGCCTACATCTCATGGCCACATGAGCCCTGTGGGGGTTTGTTAGATTTGACCCTTTGTACCCACACACCGTGGTCTGGGACACTAAAACTTGGGAGTTAAAAGTTCAATTTCAAAATCATTAATTTAAATTTTTAAATCTTAAATTTAAATAAAAAAATCATACATTTCAATGGTCTCCTCATGCTTCAGCCAACTCCAGGCTGTGTCATTCAGGCAATACATGGTTTACTGATACTGCTGCTGGACCTGGGTCTAGGACTGAAAATGTTGTTATGGTAGCACTAGCTATCCAAAATCTTGTGTTTTTTGGGGGGGATTATGAAGTGTGTACTCATGCTTCAACCAACTCCAGGCTGTGTCATTCAGGCAATATGTGGTTTACTGATACTACTGCTGGGACTCGGTCTGGGAATAAACATTTTGTTATGGTAGGCAGCACCAGCTATCCAAAATCTTCGGTTTAAATTTCAAAAATTCTTCTGTTTTTTCTTAGGGATTGTGAAGCCCTGGGGTCTACTCATGCTTCAGCCAACTACAGGCTGTGTGATTCAGGCCATATATGGTTTAAGGATACTGCTGATGGGTCTGGGTCTGGGACTGAAAATGTTGTTATGGTAGCTCTAGCTATCCAAAATCTTCATTTTAAATTTCAAAAATTCTTGTGTTTTTTCTTTGGCATTTTGAAGCCCTGGGGTCTCCTCATGCTTCAGCCAACTCCAGGCTGTGTCATTCAGGCAATAAATGGTTCATTGATACTGCTGCTGGGTCTTGGTCTGGGAATAAAAAATTTTGTTATGGTAAATTTCTGAATTCATCTTTTGATCTTAGGGATTGTGAAGGCTTATTGTCTACTCATGCTGCTGCAAACTCCTTGCTGTGCGATTCAGCCACTATATCGTCTCCTCATGCTGCCAACACCTCCACGCTGTGTCATTCAGTCACTATATGGTCTCCTCATGCTTCAGCCACCTTCAGGCTGTACCATTCAGACACTACATGGGCTGCTTATGCTTTCCCCACCTCCAGGCTGTGTCATTCAGCCAATATATCGTTTTCTGATGCTGCTGGGACTGGGATATTAACTCAATATATGTTATGGTAGCACTAGCTTACATAAATGCTTAATTGAGATTTCAAATTTGATCTGTCAATGTAAGGGGTTATGAAATCCTCGGGTGTACTGCTGATGCCTGCGCCTGACTGCTCCTGTGTCTTTCAGGAACTACTTGGCTTACTGATGCTTCTGGGCTTGGGCCTTACATTTTTGGATGGTAGCACTAGCTAACATGCATCTTCAATAGAGATTTAAATGTTCACCTTTTAATGTTTGGGGTTTTGAACCCCTCTTGCATACTCATGCTGCTTCCTGCTCCACTCTGTGTGTTTCAGGAACTACTTGGCTTACTGTTGCTGCTGGGCCTGGGCCAAATTTTTTTTTGATGGTAGCACTAGCTAACATACATCTTCAATAGAGATTTCAACATTCATCTTTTAATCATAGGGGTTGTAATTTTTTCAAGACTGAGGCCCTTTGGCCCTCGACATCATATGACCTGTGGAATTATCACAAGAATTCAATTAAACATGTTGGAGCAATAGCAATGAACCATTAATGATTAAATGAAACATTCATACTTTCATAATCAGGGGAGCACTGAGAGGCAGGGGTTGGAACAGGTGGTATTTTAGCCTGGCGGAGGACTGCCAGCTCGATGCTCTCCAGAATGAGTAATGTAAAAATTAAATTTTTTCATCAAATTACATTAAATATGACATCAAAGATATCTTTATCCTCTTCAATTTTGACACCTTATGGTCTCCATGCTGCCACATAGACACTCTGCAGTGGTGATTCTTATGGCCATGCCTGTAATCTGCATGCCAAAGTGAATAATAGTATGATTTCACTAACCTAGCACACTCCCTATGCGTGTTACAGCAAGGCAAAGTGTTCTACACCCCTATTGGGGCTCTCTGTAAGCCAGAAATAGCAATTTTTAATACAGTTTATTCAGGTTTATTCGACCCGAAACAAACTTTTGGGGAAAATTTGCCAAATCGGCCAAACCAAATTTTTTAAAAGTTTGCTCATCTCTACTGATAAACATTGGTCCAGATTGAAAAAATCTGTCTTATTCTTCAGCTTTAAGCTGATGTACTTCAAACCAGATCATGCACATCTGAAGCCACTCCCCATAGTCATGCTCCTTTAGTGTTCTTTTCTATTCTTTTTCCTGCCACTGGCCTCCATTAAATAAATGAAATGACTATGAAATCCATTTGCTAACATAATGAAAAAATTGATATACAGTACAGACCAAAAGTTTGGACACACCTTCTCATTCAGAGTTTTCTTAATTTTCATGACTATGAAAATTGTAGATTCAAACTGAAGGCATCAAAACTATGAATTAACAAATGTGGAATTATAGACATAACAAAAAGTGTGAAACAACTGAAAATATGTCATATTCTAGGTTCTTCAAAGCAGCCACCTTTTGCTTTGATTACTGCTTTTCACACTCTTGCCATTCTCTTGATGAGCTGTAGTCACCTGAAATGGTCTTCCAACGGTCTTGAAGGGATTCCCAGAGATGCTTAGCACTTGTTGGCCCTTTTGCCTTCATTGGGTTCAGGTCTGGTAACTGTGGAGGCCAGGTCATCTGGCGCAGCACCCCATCACTCTCCTTCTTTGTCAAATAGCCCTTACACAGCCTGGAGGTGTGTTCAGGGTCATTGTCCTGTTGAAAAATAAATGATAGTCCAACTAAATGCAAACCGGATGGAATAGCATGCCACTGCAAGATGCTGTGGTAGCCATGCTGGTTCAGTATGCCTTCAATTTTGAATACATCCCCAACAGTGCCACCAGCAAAGCACCCCCACACCACCACACCTCCTCCTCCATGCTTCACGGTGGGAACCAGGCATGTAGAGACCATCCGTTCACCTTTTCTGCGTCGCACAAAGACACGGTGGTTGGAACCAAAGATCTCAAATTTGGACTCATCAGACCAAAGCACAGATTTCCACTGGTCTAATGTCCATTCCTTGTGTTCTTTAGCCCAAACAAGTCTGTTCTGCTTGTTGCCTGTCCTTAGTAGTAGTTTCCTAGCAGATATTCTACCATGAAGGCCTCACACAGTCTCCTCTTAACAGTTGTTCTAGTGATGCTGCTAGAACTCTGTGTGGCATTGACCTGGTCTCTAATCTGAGCTGCTGTTAACCTGCGATTTCTGATGCTGGTGACTCGGATGAACTTATCCTCCGCAGCAGAGGTGGTCTTCCTTTCCTGGGGCGGTCCGCATGTGAGACAGTTTCTTTGTAGCTCTTGATGGTTTTTTGTGACAGCACTTGGGGACACTTTCCACCTAGAATATGACATATTTTCAGTTGTTTCACACTTTTTTTGTTATGTCTATAATTGTGATAATAATTGTGATAATTCATAGTTTTGATGCCTTCAGTGTGAATCTACAATATTCATAGTCATGAAAATAAAGAAAACTCTTTGAATGAGAAGGTGTGTCCAAACTTTTGGTCTATACTGTATGCCAAAGAAACTTTTCTTACTAAAATACACACAGACTCCTACCTGCTATTGAAACAACTCTGTATTTTTTAGAACAACTCTATCAAAGAGTTTTTATTGACATAAGAAAATAGAGTAATTTGAGAGACTCAATCTTAAGTGGTCTACAGGGGTAATGGTTATCAGTATGAAAAAAATGAAGATCAACTCAGAGATCAAAAAAATCCATAAAACAATTTACAATTTTATTGTTCTCTGCACTTTCTTATGTTTTTCTTAAGTGTGCAGCATCCACTGAATGTTATGATTCTCAAAAACATCAGCAATCAAGATTGCAGGGTAAGGAGGTTTATTTTGAAGGAAATATTTCTCGGATGATAACTATAATACAGCTGGATACTTGCAACACATGTCCTTCAATATCTAATCTATCTGTTTATCTATCTATCTGGATAGGGAAAGACACAACTTTTGTTTGTTGTTTTTTTGGCCTGAAAAAAAAAAAAAAAAGAAATGGCGCAAAATACTGTACCCTTATTTTTTACTCTCAAGATGCATTTTTTTTTTGCTTTTTTTTTGTTTTTACGAAAATAGTGCTTATTAGGATAGGCTTTTTTTTTTTTTTGCTTTTGTGTATTATCCCCTGCATTTTTTTCAAGTCATGTGATTTTTCATCATGTGACTCAAGAACTTTTATAAAAAATTTTGAGGGGGAAGGCCAAAAAAAAAACACCAATATTTGTATGCACAGTGTTTTTTCTGCCCTTTTTTATAGCCATAGAAAAATGCTAGCATTTCCTAAAAAAAACACCATACTCAGATTGCGCTACAAATTTTAAAAACTGCAATTGATCCTAAAAAGGCCTCAAAAGTATTAAAAAGAAAGACAGAAAAGAAAAGTCATGTTTGTATGGTATAGTCCTAGTTCCCTATTTACTCTCCACAAAAACTGGCCACAGAGTTTTTGACCCAAAGGCTGCATCTTGTTTTTTGGGCATTTTATAAAGCCTCAAACTTTCATTTATCTATCCATTTATTGGTGATAAATGAGTGGAAGGTGGTGTTTAAAAGGTTATCCACCATAAGGTGACTTTAGTTCTTACCTGGCAGACAGTAATGGGCATGCTTAGGAAGGATCCCTACTTGGGGCTATATGGTTGTGTTGTAAGTCCAACATAAAGCTGCAGCTTTCTTTTTTGGAACTGGCTATTACCTGTTGGACTTCCTTCCCTCCAACTACAACTCCCAGGACCCCTTGTTTGTGAGTGTGAGGTCCCTTTTCTCTATCCCAAACATCAGCCACCCCACTCATTGCTGTATATGTTAGCTGCAATTCCCTGCAGCCCTTTGGAGAATTATCTCCTTTCCACCCAATGATAGCTCCACCCATTAAAGCAAGGACAGGCTCCCTTTCAAAACCTGATTAGTAATGTAATGTCTCGGGCCGCACTGCAACCTGGGAAAAGCTGAGACAACACTAATTTTGTATGATGCTAAAAATAAACATCGGGGCAAAGAACACATAGGAATTGCGAGACCAGCCATCAAACACAGGTACAGACACTATATTAGGAACTACACTTATTTTACAGCCCCATGTAGCATAGCCAATTAAAAAAAATCCTGGAATACCCCATTAAACCCTTAGTAAAGGATTTGGACAGCTACCTTCAAGGCACAACTCATTTATTAATTTAACTTGTGTGATGGGTCTCCTAACAAAAAGAACCATTCTAGCCACCACAGATATGGACTTTTGCATTCTTATCACATGTCAAGGTGGATGTCAAGCAATCAGAAAAGATGTAAACATTTGGTATAATGTATTATACCAAATGTGATCTGCTTAATTGTATGTACTAAATGTCAACCTCAGGGTCTCTACTGTATATTGGTGAAACAAGGCAGAAGCTGATAACAATAATGAACAGTAATGCTGGCCAATGGCATGTTATTGACTTGCACATGGCATTGCCCTTCCAGTCATCCAGTCACCGCAAGATTGTATGGACTACATGTAACTGATCCCTCAGTAAGCTGCTACTCCAAAGGCAGGAAGGAATTGAGCTGTTTTTGAGGGTGCCTGCAAGATTGGTAAGGGAGAAGCAGGAAAGAAGCCTCTTAAGATGAGAAAGAATAATTTTATTCCATAAGATATATAAAAAAAGATTCTTATATTTACCCTTGTACTATTGAGTTGTGGAAAGTTTGTTGGAACAACAGTGCCTTTTAAGGAATGTTCCGCTCACAACTTGAGGGGGGGGGATCACAATCACGGGAAGAGTCTAGTTTTGTTGAAAATAAACAATTTACTACCCCAGCTAGTCTTATGTCATTTTGTGTATAAATATGTGACTTTCCAGTTATTATGTTCAATCTATGTCTGAAAAAGAGACCTGTGTACTTAATAGCTTGGTATTCATTATCTTTTTTTTTTTTTTTTTTTTTCCATTTTGTTTAACACAAAATAGGTACTAGGGGATCCTATCAGGAGCCTTATCATTGGCCTTTACTAATGTTTAAAGTAGAACATAGCTAATAGATTGAGAATACCTTGCATTATAAATACACCATTCATATTTAATCCATCAATTATGTTTAGTAAACGATTTTTGAATATTTTACCCATATAACCTCATACTACAAAAATCTACTTGATATAGTTTTGGACAGATTCTGTTAAAGTGGATGTTTCATCACAAACTCCTTAAAATTGGTATTTTCATGTCCTAAAATTAGTGGCATGCTACTGTGGCAGGGGAGAAAATCATATTTATCTTCCCCGGTTCCCCCAAAGCCTTAATTTTGGCTCCTTCATGTTACCTGCTGGTCCTTTTTTCTGCCCGCTTCCAAGATGAGTGTTCAGACCATGACCTGTCCTCTCAGTAAAACAACGTCTGTGTTCTATCTCAGCCAGGTCCTGCCCCAACTCTCATGTCAGAAAGGACACTGTGGGACTGAAACAAGCTGAAATGAAGGC
Source organism: Hyla sarda (assembly GCF_029499605.1). Taxonomy (NCBI): domain Eukaryota; kingdom Metazoa; phylum Chordata; class Amphibia; order Anura; family Hylidae; genus Hyla; species Hyla sarda. Next base: position 90,878,678 of record NC_079197.1, read on the forward strand.
TGCGGGGGACCTGGGATAGGTAAGTGTCAATGGGGGAGATTTATCAAAACCTGTATGGAGGAAAAGTTGCTGAGTTGCTCATAGCAACCAATCAGATTGCTTCTTATATTTTTGACAAGGCCTCTGCAAAATGAAAGAAACAATCTGATTGGTTGCTATGGGCAACAGGGCAACATTTTCTCTGCACAGGTTTTGATAAATCTCCCCTATTGACTTTTCACCTGCCCTAGCAAAATACCACTCATTTTAGAATATCAGAAAACCTCTTTAATCCTAGAGTAATTTCTTCCAAGTCTGGGACACAAGAATCCCAGCAAAATCATTATATGAATTTGTTGTTGTCAGCCGCAGAGACTTATTTAAGAAATGTAGCCATATATCCAGCCATTCAAATCAAGGGCTGTCTAGGTAAATTATAGAATGCTTGAGCCCTCCATAGCAAGAGAAATATAGCATATACAAGCTGATGCTTCAGGAATTCTATTATACCCTAGTACAATACTTATTTTACTTTATGTTTTAGCAATGAAATATCAGATTTGTTTTCCTTAAAACTTCACAGTGAACCCTGTCTCATTATTTCTATCCTTTTCTGTTTATACATTTTATTTTAGAGGAAAGGTAACTCTCTTTGTGCTCTGGCATCTTCACTTATCTAAATAATAGATAATTTCATGAATTTATCTATCGCCTCCAGTTACTTCCAACTTTGATATGTTTTACCCTCTGTCAAGAAGAGCATTAGAAATACTCAATTATTTGGTGTTTGACAGCATGACATAACCTGTGGTTTAGAACTTGGTTCTCAAATGCTGTTGAAGATCAGAGAATCTCGCCTGGTCAGAATAATAATAGTGAACATTGGTTCAAAGCATACTTATTTTGGATACTAAATATTTAACTATTGTCCTTGGCAGAGCTACAGAATGTTTAGCTACTAGAATACCAATTGAGTTTTGAGTCAGTAGTCACCCATATACAACATAGGTTTATTTTCAATGTGTTATTTGTAATTGTTAAATCATATAACACTTCTGTTGCATTTTTGTTGCCCAGGAAATTATTCAAATGTATCTTTCTTTCATTGGATCACAGTTCTGGATAAAATAACCATTTCCACGTGCTGGGATATATTTAGATATGCCTCAGGGCTAAACAACTGATTTTTGTTTATACAGCAGACACCTACTATACTTATTTGGATTACCCCATTATATGAGGTGTTATTTAAAAATTATTTGTATTTACCTCAGTATAATACTCGAGAAAATTGTAAAATAAAAGTGAAGTTAACATTTTTAGTTAACACAGGAAGAGCTAAACCTAAAAGAAAAAAAGAGCTACTACAACTAAAACTACTACATTAGTGTCTGTAGGGGTGAGAAAGGGAGGCTGGTGAGAGTTGAGGGAAAGCTGAATAGAATAAACTACAGAAATATACTTATTGAAAACCTGATCCAGAGTGCTCTGGACCAGACTGGGCCAAAGGTTAACCTTCAAAGAAGACAATGACCCCAAGAACACATCCAGGATTCCTAGAGATGAGCAAACTTTTGAAAAATTTGATTTGGCTAATTCGCCGAATTTTCACCAAAAATTTGGTTTGATCCGAATTTGTTTGCAGTGAATCTATATTAACAATGGCTGTTTCTGGCCTACAGAGAGTCTCAAGAGGGGTGTAGAACACTTTGCTTGGAGGTGTTGGCAGCATGAGGAGACCATATAGTGGCTGAATGACACAGCTTGTAGCTTGCAGCACATGAGTAGACACTAGGGCTTCACAATCCCTAAGATTAACCTGTTGGGGACGGAGGGCGTATGGGTACTCCCTCACATCCCGATACTTAAGGATGGAGGACGTACCTGTACGCCCTTCATATTTCCGATCACCGCCGCTCATCGGACCGGGATGACTGCTGATATCTATCAGCAGGCATCCCGTGACATTGCCTAGTGGGGTCCTGAGACCCCCCCCCTCCCATAACGGCTTTACCGGGCTTAATTCTGACCTGCAAATCATGGCTTTTCCAGACTGATCGGGTCTCTGGCGACTGATCGCATGGAAAATAAGAAAGATCGGTGCTGTCAGAGTCAACCCTGATCATTCTAAAGGATAGGTGCAAGGTGACAGGAATGCCACCTCCTCCTGTCCCATACCATTGGCAGGAGGTGGGCGGGGGATTAAAGTTTAGAACCCCCCGCTCTGCCCACCCATAGAAGTCCAAGCAGAGCGGGGGGGGGGGGGGTGCTTGAAAGTGGCGCGGGGGTCTTACCTGGCAGGCAGCTCAAGAGCAGCAGCGGCAGGCACAGGAAGAGCTGCGGCGGCTGAGGAGGAGACTGCGGGTGATAGTGAAGATCCTCTTTGGTGAGGGATCTTCCCTGTGGCCTTTGACTGCCTGGGCATGCTGGTGGGCCGCAGATTGGAGACCAAAACTGTGGTTTCCAGATGTTGCAAAACTCAGAATGCCCAGACAGTCCAGGCATGCTGGGAGTTGTAGTTCTGTTAAATCTAGCCCTTCAGATGTTGCAGAGCTACCACTCTCAGCCTGCCTGGACAATCTTGGCATGCTGGGAGTTGTAGTTTTGCAACATCTGGAGGGACATAGTTTGGAGACCACTATACAGTGTTTTCCAAACTGTAGACCTCCAGATGATGCGAAACTGCAATTCCCAGCATGCCCAGACAGTCAAGCATGCTGCAACATCTGGCCCTTCAGATGTTGCCAAACTACAACTCCCAGCATGCCAGGACAGTCTGGACATGCTTGGAGTTGTAGTTTTGCAACATCTGGAGGGCTACAGTTTGGAGACCACTACTTAGCAGTCTCCAAACTGTTCTTCCCCAGTTGTTGCATAACTACAAGTCCTAGCATGCCTTTCGGTTGTCAGTGCATGCTGGGAGTTGTCGTTTTGTAACAGCTGTAGGCACGCTGGTTAGGAAACACTGAGCTAGAGTCTGTTTCCTAACTCAGTGATTCCAACCCCTGTGCCTCCAGCTGTTGCAAAACTACAACTCACAGAATGCACTGACATACCATACATGCTTGGATTTGTAGTTCTGCAACAGCTGGAGGCACACGGGTTGTAATCACTGAGCTAGAGTCTGTTTCCTAACTCAGTGGTTCCCCACCAGTGAGCCTACAGCTGTTGCAATACTACAACTCCCAGCATGTACAGTCTGGCAGTGCATTCTTGGAGCCCCACGTGAATGTACATGGTACATTCACATGGGAAGGTTTACAGTGGGTTTCCTTCTACAAGTTTGAGCTGTGGAAAATTTCCCGCCGCAGCTCGAACTCCCAGCGGAAAACTCACTGTGAACCCCTGCCCGTGTGAATGTACCCTAAAGACACTACACTAACACAAAATAAAAAGTATACTACACTACATATACATATACCCTTACATGTCCCCCCCCCTAATAAAAATTAAAAACTTCTCCAACAGTAGAGTTTCCTAAACAAAGCCTCCAGCTGTTGCAAAACAACAACTCCCAGTATTGCCGGACAGCCATTGACTGTCCTGGCAGACTGGGAGTTTTTCAACAGCTGGAGGCACCCTGTTTGAGAAACACTGCCGTCGGATTTTGGTGGAGAAAAGCCAAATCCTTGTATCCGGGTCCGCCCCTATTGCAAATTCCTAATTTAGTCCTCAAATGTGCATGGCGCTCTCGCACTTCAGAGCCCTGTCATATTTCAAGGCAACAGTTTAGGTTCACTTATGGGGTATTTCTGTACTCAGTAGAAATTGGGTAAAAAATTTTGGGAGGCTTTTTCTCCTTTTACCGCTTATGAAAAGGAAAAGTTAGGGGCTACACCAGCATGCTGGTGTTGCCCCTTACTTTTCATTTTCCACAAGAGGTAAATGGAGAAAAAGTCTCCCAAAATTTGTAACACAATTTCTTCCGAGTATGGAAATGTGCCATATGTGGACAAAAAATGCTCTACGGGCGCACAACAGGGTTCAGGAGTGAGAGAGCGCCATATACATTTGAGGTTTAAATTGGTGATTTGCACACAGCAGTTCTGACAAACGCAAAAAAAGAAAAAAAACACCCACATGTGACCCAAGTTTGGAAACTACACCCCTCACGGAATGTAATAAGGGGTATGGTGAGCCTTAACACCACACAGGTCTTTGACAAATTTTCGTTAAAGTTGAACATGAAAATAAAAAAAATTGTGTTTTTTTTTTTCTGAAATGCTGGTGTTACTCCAAATTTTTCATTTTCACAAGAGGTAAAAGGAAAAAAGACCCCCAAAATTTGTAACCCCATTTCTTCTGAGTAAGGAAATACCTCATATGTGGATGTTAAGTGCTCTGCGGGCGAACTACAATGCACAGAAGAGAAGGAGTGCCATTATGCTTTTGGAGAGAGAATTAGGCTGGAATTGAAGGCCATGTGTGTTTACAAAGCCCCCATGGTGCCAGAACAGTGGACCTGACCCCACATGTGACCCCATTTTGGAAACTACACCCCTCCTGTAATGTAACAAGGGTGTAGTGAGCATTTCCATCCCACTGGTGTCTGAAATTTTCATTTGCACAGTCCACTGTTCCAAAGATCTGTCAAACACCAGTGGGGTGTAAATGCTCACTGGACCCTTTATTACATTCCGTGAGGGGTGTAGTTTGCAAAATAGGGTCACATGTGAAGGGGGTCTACTGTTCTGGGACCACGGGGCTTTGTAAACACACATAGCCTCCCATTCCAACCAAATTCTCTCACCAAAAGCCCAATGGCTCTCCTTCTCTTCTGAGCATTGTAGTTTGCTTGCAGAGCACTTTATATCCACATATGAGATATTTCCTTACTCAGAAGAGATGGGGTTACAAATTTGTGGGGGCTTTTTCTCCTTTTACCCCTTGTGAAAATAAACATTTTTTGTGTAACACCAGCATTTAATTGAAAAAAATGTTTTTTTTTTTTTTTTTTTTTTTATGTCCCACTTTAACGAAAGTTTGTCAATCACCTGTAGGGTATTAAAATCAAAACCGAATGACTAGGGAGTCAGGAGTTTGTCTGGCGCAGAGAGGAACCATCAGGCAGCCAAGTAAAATCAATGGATTTATTAGATGCAACGCGTTTTGCTGCGCATGCGCAGCTTCATCAGGCATGACAAGAGAAGGCTGGTAACAGATATATATACCTCCAGGAATTAACCATTAGAGTACTTTTTGAAAGAGTTGTTGCATAAAATTACATATCCACATATGAATGTGACAATGTATAAAAAATATAAATAAATATAAATAGACAGACAAAAGTCACAAAAATAATAATGAAACAATAATGTAAAAGCACAATGGAATCATATAAACATATATATAATATAATTATGTGGTGTGAATATACCCCACAAGCGACCAAAGCAATCACACCGCTTAGTCACCGGTGCGGCATTCAACAACGCAAGTTGGATATTATTTCAAAAAATATATAATATAAAAGAATATGGACCTATAAGGTGCTATGTATGTTAGTTCAAAGAGGAAAAAATTGATTTGTATATCGCTGCATTATTAAATGGGTAGTGATAGTATAAATAAAGAGTGCGGTAAAATAAATCGCAACTGACCAAAGGGTGACATATGAACACTACTTAGAGAAAGTGAGAAAAATGAACTAGAATGACTAGTGCGGTATTGAATACAGCACCCGGCGAAAACGCAGGGTGTGAATATTCGTAAAAAAAATCAAAATTTACAAACAATAAATAAAATAAAAAAATATTTTAAAAAAATATAAATAAAAGATACAGAGGTTTTTGTATGCAAAAAAGAAAGAAAAAAACAAAAAGAAAGAACGGAACTTGGATAATAAAACATAAGGAATAATAAATAAACAGTGGGGCGCTCCAGGGTGAACAGCACAGAGGGAACAACGAAAAAGGGTATTTAGGATCACTTTACCCCTTGTTACATTCCTTGAGGGATGTAGTTTCCAAAATAGAGAGCCATGTTTTTTTTTTTGTTTTTTTTTTACTGTTCTGGCATCATGGGGGCTTCCTAAATGTGACATGCCCCCCAAAAACCAATTCAGCAAAATTCGCGCTCCAAAATGCCATTGTCGTGCCTTCCCTTCTGAGCCCTCTAGTGCACCTACAGAGCACTCTATATCCAGATATGAAGCACTTCCTTACTTGAGAGAAATGCGGTTACAAATTTTGTGGGGCATTTTATCCTATTACAAAGTTTGGGGTAACACCAGCATTTTGGTGTTAAAAATTTAATTTTTCATTTTCACGTCCCACTTTAACGAAAGTTCGTCAATCACCTGTGGGGTGTTAAGGCTCACTTTACCCCTTGTTACGTTCCTTGAGGGGTATAGTTTCCAAAATAGTGTGCCTTTTGTTTTTTGTTTTTTTACCGTTCTGGCATCATGGGGGCTTCCTAAATGTGACATGCCCCCCAAAAACCATTTCAGCAAAATTCGCTCTCCAAAATTCCATTGTCGCTCCTTCCCTTCTGAGCCCTCTAGTGCACCCACAGAGCACTTAACATCCATATATGAGGTATTGCCTTACGCGAGAGAAAATTTATTACAAGTTTATTACAAGTTTACCTTTTACCCCTTTTAAAAATGAAAAAAATATGGGGCTACAATACCATGTTACTGTAAAAAATTGAGATTTTGATTTTTCTCCTCCATTTTGCTGCTATTCCTGTGAAACACCTAAAGGGTAAAAAACACTTTTTGCATGTCATTTTGAATACTTTGAGGGGTGTAGTTTTCATAATGGGGTCCATTATAAGGGATTTCCAACATAAAGACCCTCATATTCACTTCAAAACGTAACTGGCCCCTGAAAAATTCTGATTTAGAAATTTTCGTGAGAAATTGGAAAAGTGCTGCTATACTTTGAAGCCCTCTGATGTCTTCAAAAAGTAAAACCATGTCAACTTTATGATGCCATCATAAAGGTAACATATTTTATATGTGAATCAATATGTAATTTATTTGATATATCCCCTTTCCTTACAAGCAGAGTGCTTCAAAGTTAGAAAAATGCAAAATTTTCTGATTTTTCCTGAAATTTTCAAATTTTTCCTGAAATTTTCACATTTTTCACCAAGAAATTATGCAAGTATCGCCAAAAAATTTACAACTAACATAAAGTACAATATTTCACGAAAAAACACTCTCGGAATCAAATTTATAAGTAAAAGCATAACAGAGTTAAATAATGCTTAAAGTGATAGATGTCAGATTTGAAAAAAAAGCTCCAGTCCTTAGGGTCATAATGGGCTCCGTCTTCAAGGGGTGAAAAGATACATTTTGAAATTTAAATTGATGATTTATGGTAGCTAGTGCTACCATAAAATTGTTTAGGCCCAGGCCCAGCAGCATCAATAAACCATAAATTGGCTGAATGATACAGCCTGGAGGTGGCTGAAGCATGAGGAGACCATATAGTGGCTGAATGACACAGTCTGGAGTTGGCTGAAGAATGAGGATTTTGAAATTTAAATTTTAACTCCCAAGTTTTAGTGTCCCGGGCCCCGGCGTGTGGGTACAAAGGACCAAATATAACAAAGAGTCACATGCCATGTAAAGTGGCTGAATGGCACAGGAGTTTGTGGCATCATGAAGAGACCATATAGTGACTGAATGGCACAGCCTGAAGGTGGCTGAAGCATGAGGAACCATATAGTGGCTAAATGGCAAAGCCTGGAGTTGGCTGAAGCATGAGGAGACCATATAGTGTCTGAATGGCACAGCCTGGAAGTGGCTAAAGCATGAGGAGACCATATAGGGGCTGAACGGCACAGCCTGGAGTTTGTGGCAGCATGAAGAGACCATATAGTGTATGAATGGCACAGCCTTGAGGTGGCTGAAGCATGAGGAGACCATATAGTGGCTGAATGGCACAGCCTAGAGTTTGTGGCAGCAGGAAGAGACCATATAGTGGCTGAATGGCACAGCCTAGAGGTGGCTAAAGCATGAGGAGACCATAAAGTGGCTGAATGAGACAGCCTGGAAGTTGCAGCAGCAGTGGTGGGTGGCAATACCAGTACCCAGTGACGAAGGTGGGTGAAAAAAGGTCTGATGCAAAGGAATGTTTGTAACTGGGGAGCAGCACCTTAAATCTGTTTGGCACTATCCATATTTGTGGAGTGTTGGTGTGGTACCATGGTCAATCTACTCTGATGCCTCAGGCATTGGTGGTTGGGAATCCTGGCTGATCCATGCCTGATTCATCCCTAAACAAAGGTCAGTCTCCCCACATTTTTTGTGGATAGACGAGTTCTCCGTGGGGTGACTATGGTCCCATCCGCACTAAACACCCGCTCTGATGGCACACTACTGGCCGGGTATGGAAGCTTTTCCAGGGCAAACTCTGCTAGTTGTGGCCACAAATCAAGTTTGGCTGCCCAGAAGTCCAGCGGTCCTCTTCAAGGTGTGTTGGCATGGGCATGTCGAGGTATGACACCACCTGCTGGTTAAGGTCCTGCTCCAGGTGCACCTGCTGCTGATGAGTTACTTCACTCTGCGGGTGAAGAAAGCGCCTCATCAGCAACTGTAGACTAAGGCTGCTGCTGAGCTGCTGGAGCTGGTACTGCTCCTGCCACCCCACACCTCCCCAGCAGCCATGCCAGTGATAGGTGAGCACAGAGGGACCCCCGATTCAGACCTGCGAGAGAATGGACGATGGTGCTGATAGACATCGGCCAACTGACTATATAGGATGCCTCTGTAGTAGGTCACTTTGTCCTCCCTCTCAGTGGGTGTAAAAAAGGCCCCTATTTTGTGGTGGTAGCGAGGGTCCAATAAGGTGGAGATCCAGAAGTCAAACCGCTACTGAATGGTGACAATTCAGCTATCACTATGCAAGCAAGTGAGCATGCATCATGCCATTTGTGCAAGTGACTGGGAGGGACTCTGCCTCCATCTCCACTGCATACTGCCATGGTGTGTCTGGGTCCTCTGCTCCTCCTCTCCTGTCAGATAACTAGAAAAACCTCCCATTTGGTGAAACCTAAACTGTGCTCCACTGTGCCCTTCCCCCTCCTCCTCCAGGTCAGCCCCTACACGGCTCATGTGGCCGTGAGATATAGGCACCACGTATCCAGTGCCCTGACCAGCCATCGTTTCCAAACACATGTTGTAATAAATGAAGCAGTGTAATGACGTTGTTCATCCGGTAATCCTGGTGACTTACTATTAATGTGGCTTACTCAAAGGGCCTAAGCAAAAAGCAGTTGTCAAGTATAAGCTGCCACTGGTTCATATTGAATTTACACAGGGGAGTACCCCTATCCGCTTGGATCATCAATAAATCGGTGATGGCTTTTCTCTGTTCGTACAATCGATCCAACTTATGGAAAGGTGGAATTCCAACATGTGGCAATGTCCCAAATCAGACTATGTTGGGGGATGCTGCAGCTCAAGGAGGGTGTGCTTTGCGATGTTCGAGTGGCTGAAGTGAATGCAAAGTTTCCTTCCCATTGTTAGGATGTCTTGCAAATGTGGGGGACACTTCAGGAACCGCTTGAAAACCAGATTGACCACGTGTGCCATTCAGGGCGCATTGGCTCAGCCTTCCCAGTAGCAGCGCATTCAAGATGTTATTCCCGTTGTCAGTCACCATGGTTCAAATTTCCAGTTTTCGTGGAGTAAGCCATGCTACAATTCCTTTACGAATTACTTTTAACAGTTCCTCCCCTGTGTGACTTAGTTCGCCAAGGCAAACCATGTGAAGAACAGCGTGACATCACCGTGCCCTGCACACATGGTATGCTGAAAGGCCACTGAGACTGTCCTGGGCAGTGGAGGATGAGGACACAGTGGAGGATGAGGAGGCGGAGTCGCACACTGTCACAGGACCAACAGCCTGAGAGAGTGGAGGAGGAAGTGGCGTGACCTGTCCAAGTTGGTGTAGTGGCTGTGCAGGAACCACATTCACCCAGTGAGCCGTAAAGGACATGTATTGTCCCTGACCATAGTTACAGCTCCAGACGTCGTCGCTGCGGTGCACTTTGGTACACACTGACAGGCTCAAGGACTGGCCCACCTTCTCTTCCACTAAATTGTGCAGGGCTGGTACTGCCTTCTTCGCAAAGAAATTATGACTTGGCATTGGCCCTCTCCACCTCGGCTCGGCACAAGCCATCAGTTCTCTGAAAGGTGCAGAGTCCACCACTTGAAAAGGGAGGGACTGCAGCACCAGCTACTTGAACAGGAGCACATTCATCTTCTGCGCTGTTGGATGAGTGGGTGCATACTGTTGTCTCTTGGACATTGCTTCGCTGATGGATTGTTGGTGGAATGGCTGACTAAAAGTAGGAGGAGCAGGAGTATCTAGAGCGACAGAAGGAGGGTACGACACACAGCTCCCTTCGGCTGAGGTGGTGGAGCCTTGGCTGGCTGAAACAGGGAGCGGCGTGCCACTGGGTGATGCAGCAGGCTGGACCCCTACATCGGAGTCATGGTTCTCCCAGGCCGCTTTATGGTGGCAAAGCTTTTGTTGACGCAGTGAACCTCCTCTGGAGAATTTCTACTTCTGCCACCATGCTACCACCTTGCTGGCTCAGCTGCTGCCTCACGGGCAACCTGCAACTCCATTCTCCTGTTGATGATGAAGCCCCTTCTGCACCCGGCTCCCAATTGTGATCAGCTTCATCATCATCAACAAGTGTCTGCATGTCACTGATGTCCTCCTTAACATTGTCTGCTTCAGAACCCTGAACCCATCACTACTTGTGGAGCTGAACTCACAGCATAAGATACTTCTTTAGGGGAGAGAAAAGCATAGGTCAGAGGCAATGGGAGGACAGGGACTGCTCCCGGGCCATGCCACTTGAGGGTTGTGTCTGAGGAACCCACCGACTGTTGACTGGGGGTATCAGATGTCACTTGTGATGAAGTTGGTGACTGTGTTAACCAATTCATGATGACAGATGAGACACGACCGCTAGCTGATACCGGGAGCTCAGGCCTCTCGCTGCGACTCCTGCTGCCACTCACCCTTAGTCTATTGCGACCTCTGCCTGATGAATTTAGGCCTATGCCACTCCTCTGTGCACGTCCTGACACTTCTCTGTTTGGCATACTTAGTGCCTATATGAGGGGAGTACAATACTCTTCATTACGCTTAAAACAGTATTTGTCTAGAACAGCATCAGGTGTGCACTTTTGCCTGGACTTTCACAGTATCTAGGCCCTTGAAAGATTAACAGGTACAAAATAGTACACTACTTAGATGTACGTATATGGTATGCACTTATGATGGCAGAAAAATTTGGTACAGAACGCTTACAAAAACTTATTTTAGTAAAACACTGTCACGATGCCGGCTGGCAGGTAGTGGATCCTCTGTGCCAGAGAGGGATTGGCGTGGACCGTGCTAGTGGATCGGTTCTAAGTCACTACTGGTTTTCACCAGAGCCCGCCGCAAAGCGGGATGGTCTTGCTGCGGCGGTAGTGACCAGGTCGTATCCACTAGCAACGGCTCAACCTCTCTGGCTGCTGAAGATAGGCGCGGTACAAGGGAGTAGACAGAAGCAAGGTCGGACGTAGCAGAAGGTCGGGGCAGGCAGCAAGGATCATAGTCAGGGGCAACGGCAGGAGGTCTGGAACACAGGCTAGGAACATACAAGGAAACGCTTTCACTGGCACGATGGCAACAAGATCCGGCAAGGGAGTGCAGGGGAAGTGAGGTGATATAGGGAAGTGCACAGGTGAACATACTAATTGGAACCACTGCGCCAATCAGCGGCGCAGTGGCCCTTTAAATCGCAAAGACCCGGCGCGCGCGCGCCCTAGGGAGCGGGGCCGCGCGCGCCGGGACAGGACCGACGGAGAGCGAGTCAGGTACGGGAGCCGGGGTGCGCATCGCGAGCGGGCGCTACCCGCATCGCGAATCGCATCCCGGCTGGAGGCGGTATCGCAGCGCCCCGGGTCAGTGGATCTGACCGGAGCGCTGCAGTGAGGAGAGTGTAGCGAGCGCTCCGGGGAGGAGCGGGGACCCGGAGCGCTCGGCGTAACAGTACCCCCCCCTTGGGTCTCCCCCTCTTCTTAGAGCCTGAGAACCTGAGGAGCAGACTTTTGTCTAGGATATTGTCCTCAGGTTCCCAGGATCTCTCTTCTGGACCACAACCCTCCCAATCAACTAAAAAAAAGGTTTTCCCTCTGACCTTTTTTGATGCGAGAATCTCTTTGACGGAGAAGATGTCCGAGGAGCCGGAAACAGGAGTGGGGGGAACAGATTTGGGAGAGAAACGGTTGATGATAAGTGGTTTAAGAAGAGAAACGTGAAAGGCATTAGGAATACGAAGAGAAGGAGGAAGAAGAAGTTTGTAAGAGACAGGATTAATCTGGCACAAAATTTTGAAAGGACCAAGATAGCGTGGTCCCAACTTGTAGCTAGGGACACGGAAGCGGACATATTTAGCGGAGAGCCATACCTTGTCTCCAGGGGAAAAAATGGGAGGAGCTCTTCTTTTCTTATCCGCGAACTTCTTCATGCGTGATGAAGCCTGTAAGAGAGAATTTTGGGTCTCTCTCCATATGATGGAAAGATCACGAGAAATTTCATCCACAGCGGGCAGACCAGAGGGCAAGGGGGTAGGGAGGGGGGGAAGAGGGTGACGGCCGTACACCACGAAAAATGGGGATTTGGAGGAAGATTCAGAGACTCTGAAGTTATACGAGAATTCGGCCCATGGTAGAAGATCTGCCCAATCATCCTGGCGGGAGGAAACAAAATGTCGTAAATAATCACCCAAGACCTGGTTAACTCTTTCTACTTGTCCATTGGATTGAGGATGATATGCAGAAGAAAAATTTAATTTAATCTTGAGTTGTTTACAGAGAGCCCTCCAGAATTTAGACACGAATTGGACGCCTCTATCCGAGACGATCTGCGTAGGCAACCCGTGAAGACGAAAAATGTGTACAAAAAATTGTTTAGCCAACTGAGGCGCTGAAGGAAGACCAGGAAGAGGGATGAAATGTGCCATTTTGGAGAATCGATCAACGACCACCCAAATAACAGTGTTGCCACGGGATGGGGGTAAGTCAGTAATAAAATCCATACCAATCAGAGACCAAGGCTGTTCGGGGACAGGCAGAGGATGAAGAAAACCAGCGGGCTTCTGGCGAGGAGTCTTATCCCGGGCACAGATAGTGCAGGCACGCACAAAGTCCACAACATCCGTCTCCAGAGTCGGCCACCAATAGAAGCGAGAGATGAGTTGCACAGATTTCTTGATGCCTGCATGACCTGCGAGATGGGAGGAGTGACCCCATTTGAGGATTCCGAGGCGTTGGCGTGGAGAAACGAAGGTCTTTCCTGGAGGAGTTTGCCTGATGGAGGCTGGAGAAGTGGAAATCAGGCAGTCAGGAGGAATGATGTGTTGCGGAGAGAGTTCAACTTCAGAAGCATCCGAGGAACGAGAGAGAGCATCGGCCCTAATGTTCTTATCGGCAGGCCGAAAGTGAATTTCAAAATTAAATCGGGCAAAGAATAGGGACCACCTGGCCTGGCGAGGATTCAGCCGTTGGGCAGACTGGAGGTAGGAGAGGTTCTTGTGGTCGGTGTAAATAATAACTGGAAATCTTGATCCCTCCAGCAGATGCCTCCATTCCTCAAGTGCTAATTTAATGGCTAGAAGCTCTCGATCCCCGATGGAGTAGTTCCTCTCCGCCGGAGAGAAGGTCTTAGAAAAAAAACCACAAGTGACAGCATGCCCGGAAGAATTCTTTTGTAGAAGGACAGCTCCAGCTCCCACTGAGGAGGCATCAACCTCCAATAGGAAGGGTTTAGATGGGTCAGGTCTGGAGAGCACAGGAGCCGAAGAAAAGGCAGACTTGAGCCGTTTAAAGGCGTCTTCCGCTTGAGGAGGCCAAGACTTGGGATCGGCATTTTTTTTGGTTAAAGCCACGATAGGAGCCACAACGGTAGAAAAATGTGGAATAAATTGCCTGTAATAATTGGCGAACCCCAAAAAACGTTGGATAGCACGGAGTCCGGAGGGGCGTGGCCAATCTAAAACGGCAGAGAGTTTGTCTGGATCCATTTGTAGTCCCTGGCCAGAGACCAAGTATCCTAGGAAAGGAAGAGATTGGCATTCAAACAGACATTTCTCTATTTTGGCATAGAGTTGATTATCACGAAGTCTCTGAAGAACCATACGGACATGCTGGCGGTGTTCTTCTAGATTGGCAGAAAAAATCAGGATATCGTCCAGATATACAACAACACAGGAGTATAAGAGATCACGAAAAATTTCATTAACAAAGTCTTGGAAGACGGCAGGGGCGTTGCACAGGCCAAAGGGCATGACCAGATACTCAAAGTGTCCATCTCTGGTGTTAAATGCCGTTTTCCATTCATCCCCCTCTCTGATGCGGATGAGATTATAAGCACCTCTTAAGTCCAGTTTGGTAAAGATGTGGGCACCTTGGAGGCGATCAAAGAGTTCAGAGATGAGGGGTAGGGGGTAGCGGTTCTTAACCGTGATTTTATTAAGACCGCGGTAGTCAATGCAAGGACGTAGAGAGCCATCTTTTTTGGACACAAAGAAAAATCCGGCTCCGGCAGGAGAGGAAGATTTACGGATAAAGCCCTTTTTTAAATTTTCCTGGACGTATTCAGACATGGCAAGAGTCTCTGGGGCGGACAGAGGATAAATTCTGCCCCGGGGTGGAGTAGTGCCCGGGAGGAGGTCGATAGGACAATCATAAGGCCTGTGAGGAGGTAGAGTCTCAGCTTGTTTTTTGCAAAAAACATCCGCAAAGTCCATATAGGCCTTAGGGAGACTGGTTACAGGAGGAACCACAGAGTCACGGCAAGGGTTACTGGGAACCGGTTTTAGGCAGTCCTTGGAACAAGAGGGCCCCCAACTCTTGATCTCCCCAGTGGACCAATCCAGGGTTGGGGAATGAAGTTGAAGCCAGGGAAGTCCAAGGAGAATTTCAGAAGTGCAATTGGGGAGGACCAAAAGTTCAATCCTCTCGTGATGAGGTCCGATGCACATTAGAAGGGGCTCCGTGCGAAAACGTATGGTACAGTCCAATCTTTCATTGTTTACACAATTGATGTAGAGGGGTCTGGCGAGACTGGTCACCGGGATGTTGAACCTGCTGACGAGAGAGGCCAAAATAAAATTTCCTGCAGATCCGGAGTCCAAGAAGGCCACAGCAGAGAAGGAGAAGGCAGAGGCAGACATCCGCACAGGCACAGTAAGACGTGGAGAAGCAGAGTAGACATCAAGGACTGTCTCACCTTTGTGCGGAGTCAGCGTACGTCTTTCCAGGCGGGGAGGACGGATAGGACAATCCTTCAGGAAGTGTTCGGTACTAGCACAGTACAGGCAGAGATTCTCCATGCGGCGTCGTGTCCTCTCTTGAGGTGTCAGGCGAGACCGGTCGACCTGCATAGCCTCCACGGCGGGAGGCACAGGAACAGATTGCAGGGGACCAGAGGAGAGAGGAGCCGGGGAGAAGAAACGCCTCGTGCGAACAGAGTCCATATCCTGGCGGAGCTCCTGACGCCTTTCGGAAAAACGCATGTCAATGCGAGTGGCTAGGTGAATGAGTTCATGTAGATTAGCAGGGATTTCTCGTGCGGCCAGAACATCTTTAATGTTGCTGGATAGGCCTTTTTTAAAGGTCGCGCAGAGGGCCTCATTATTCCAGGATAATTCTGAAGCAAGAGTACGGAATTGTACGGCATACTCGCCAACGGAAGAATTACCCTGGACCAGGTTCAACAGGGCAGTCTCAGCAGAAGAGGCTCGGGCAGGTTCCTCAAAGACACTTCGAATTTCCGAGAAGAAGGAGTGTACAGAGGCAGTGACGGGGTCATTGCGGTCCCAGAGCGGTGTGGCCCAAGACAGGGCTTTTCCAGACAGAAGGCTGACTACGAAAGCCACCTTAGACCTTTCAGTGGGAAACTGATCCGACATCATCTCCAGGTGCAGGGAACATTGGGAAAGAAAGCCACGGCAAAACTTAGAGTCCCCATCAAATTTATCCGGCAAGGATAGTCGTAGACCAGAAGCGGCCACTCGCTGCGGAGGAGGTGCAGGAGCTGGCGGAGGAGATGATTGCTGAAGCTGTGGTAGTAACTGCTGAAGCATAACGGTTAGTTGAGACAGCTGTTGGCCTTGTTGCGCTATCTGTTGCGACTGCTGGGCGACCACCGTGGTGAGATCAGCGACAACTGGCAGAGGAACTTCAGCGGGATCCATGGCCGGATCTACTGTCACGATGCCGGCTGGCAGGTAGTGGATCCTCTGTGCCAGAGAGGGATTGGCGTGGACCGTGCTAGTGGATCGGTTCTAAGTCACTACTGGTTTTCACCAGAGCCCGCCGCAAAGCGGGATGGTCTTGCTGCGGCGGTAGTGACCAGGTCGTATCCACTAGCAACGGCTCAACCTCTCTGGCTGCTGAAGATAGGCGCGGTACAAGGGAGTAGACAGAAGCAAGGTCGGACGTAGCAGAAGGTCGGGGCAGGCAGCAAGGATCGTAGTCAGGGGCAACGGCAGGAGGTCTGGAACACAGGCTAGGAACATACAAGGAAACGCTTTCACTGGCACGATGGCAACAAGATCCGGCAAGGGAGTGCAGGGGAAGTGAGGTGATATAGGGAAGTGCACAGGTGAACATACTAATTGGAACCACTGCGCCAATCAGCGGCGCAGTGGCCCTTTAAATCGCAAAGACCCGGCGCGCGCGCGCCCTAGGGAGCGGGGCCGCGCGCGCCGGGACAGGACCGACGGAGAGCGAGTCAGGTACGGGAGCCGGGGTGCGCATCGCGAGCGGGCGCTACCCGCATCGCGAATCGCATCCCGGCTGGAGGCGGTATCGCAGCGCCCCGGGTCAGTGGATCTGACCGGAGCGCTGCAGTGAGGAGAGTGTAGCGAGCGCTCCGGGGAGGAGCGGGGACCCGGAGCGCTCGGCGTAACAAACACCAGCCGGTGATTACTTTTGGCTGTCCTTTCACATTATGTAGGCCCTTGAAAGATTAACAGGTACAAAATAGTACACTACTTAGATGTATGTATGTGATATGCACTTATTAAGGCAGAAAATGCGCTACAGTACGCTTAATAAACGCATTGGAGTAAAACACCAGCCGGTGATTACTTTTGGCTGTCCTTTCTCAGTATATGGGCCCTTGACAGATTAAAAGGTACAAAATAGTACACTACTTAGATGTATATATGTGGTATGCACTTATGAGGGCAGAAAAATGTGCTACATTTTACGTTACACAAAACAGTAAAATTTGCTGGAGCACACAGTCGCTGTGTACTGAACCCAACATTGCAAAAAGACTCTCAAATACTATTAGGAATGGACTGCTGGGTATGGATTGTACCATCTACAGACTAGTATAACCAGCAGACCAATTGTTGTGGAACAAAGACACAGATTTGCCCCCAAAAAATATTTCTCCCTCCTGTAAAAACATTTCTGCAGCTGAGGCAACACACAGCTTTCTGCCCCTCTCTGTAATACAATGCTGTTCACAGTGACTGATGGGTTAATCGCTGCAGTAAGAATAAATTTTTGTGCAAATACACTGTGCTCTATGTCCTACAGAAGGCTGAGGTGACTAAGAGTTGAAACGCTGCTGCAACAAGCTTTTCTGTGTAACACACACACAGTGATGTCTGTCCTATCTCTATGCAGTTTAATGAATGATATGACGAGCCACAAAATGGCTGCCGAATATATAGGGCTGTGACATCACAGGGTGACTGGCTGCTGATAGGCTGCATCCTGCATGTGATTCAGGGTCATCCCACCTACTTCCCTTCCCGCCTTCCCAGTGTTCCTTGCCCCATGTATTGACATGTGGATCCTGGACTGCAGTAAATGGAGTTTGCGCAATAGAATTGTGGCGATATTCGCATTTGTTGCGAATCAAATAATTCATGAAGTTCATAACTAGTGATGTCGCAAACATAAAAACAGCAAATGTTCGCGAACCGGGCGAACTGCCATTGACTTCAATGGGCAGGCAAATTTTAAAACCCACAGGGACTCTTTCTGGCCCCAATAGTGATTTAAAAGTGGTTCCAAGGGGACTAATACCTGGACTGTGGCGTGCTGGAGGGGGATCCATGGCAAAACTCCCATGGAAAATTACATAGTTAATGCAGAGTCTGGTTTTAATCCATAAAGGGCATAAATCACCTACTATTCCTAAATTCTTAAGAATAACGTGCTTTAGCCCCCTTTAGGCAGCACATAGAGCCCCCCTTTAGGCATCACATAGTTAGATCCCCCCTTTAGGCATCACATAGTTAGATCCCCCTTTAGGCAGCACATAGAGCCCCCCTTTAGGCAGCACATAGAGCCCCCCTTTAGGCAGCACATAGATTCCCCCATATTAGGCAGCACATAGTTAGAGCCTCCCTTTAGGCAGCACATAGAGCCCCCTTTAGGCAGCACATATTTAGATCCCCCCTTTAGGCAGCACATAGATTCCCCCATATTAGGCAGCACATAGTTAGAGCCCCCCTTTAGGCAACACTGGTTTTATTTCACAGCCAAAAAAGGTCTCTTTTATTTTTTATTTGAACAACTGTCACACCAAATGTGATTTGCACTAATGTGACAATGAGCAAAAAAGGTTGTCAGCGGAGTTCCCCTTTTAAGCAGAGGTCCCCAACCAGGGTGCCTCCAGCAGTTGCAAGACACACGGACTGAACTTATAGCCCTTTTAATACTGTAGTTTCTTGCTTGAAGGAAATTAAGTTTTACACCGGAGTACACCTTTTAACCAGCGGTTCCCTCCAAACCAGGGTGCCTCCAGCTGTTGCAAGACACACGGACGGAACTTATAGCCCTTTTAATACTGTAGTTAGTTGCTTGAAGGAACTTAAGTTTTACACTGGAGTACCCTTTTTAACCAGCGGATCCCTCCCAACCAGGGTGCCTTCATCAGTTGCAAGACACACGTACTGATATTTGGGCCCTAAAAAGGGCTTTTTTGGGTGCTGTCCTTCAAGCAGATGTTAGACTAGTGCTTTAGGAGTAAAGTGGACCCTGAATACACCACCCAGCAGCAACCTAGCTATCGCTTTCCCTATTACAGCAGGAGCAGCTTCTCTGTCTCTCCACTTTCTAAGCCTGCAGCATGCCAAATGAAGGTAAAATGGCGTCCGTGCAGGAGGTAGGAGGGTCTGGAAGGGAGGGACTGCTGCTGATTGGCTGTAATGTGTCTGCTGACTCTGATTTACAGGGTCAAAGTTTACTGCAATGTTAAAGTATAAGGGGCGAATCGAACTTCACATATGTTCGCCCGGCGATGCGAACAATTCACGACATCTCTATTCATAACGAATTCGGGTTCATTAGCTTTGATTAGCTCATTTCTAAAGACAACAAAGGAGAGGCTTAGGGACAGCTCTGTGAATGTCCTTGAGGGGCCCAGACAGAGCCTTGACGTGAAACCAATCACACATCTCTGTAGATTAGAGATGAGCTAACCGAATCCATGGAGTTCCATCAGATCTTAGCTTAAAGCTCTGTTCGGCTAGAATTTAAACTTTGGGCAGTTTGGTGGTATTTGATAAAACATTGATGCATTAATGAATATAAAGTGTTCATAGTAGTGGAGTATGTTTTTATGTTAGTTGTATGTAAATGATAAATAAAAATGAAAAGAAAAAAATTAAAGGAGTTGTCCAGTAACAAATGGGGAGATTTATCAAACAGTGTGAGAGAAAAAGTGGAGTGATTTTCCCACAGCAACCAATCACAGCTTAGCTAACGAGCGCTGGTAAAGAGAAAGCTGAGTTGTGATTGGTTATTGCAGAAAAATCACTCAACTTTTTCTCTAACACAATTTGATAAATCTGGGCCAGTATTTCCATTATCAACACTCTTTTTCAGACAGCCGGGGTCTCGTTAAGGAGATCACAGAGGAAAGGGGGGGGGGGTGTCCTGTGCATAGGGGATAAGTCTATTTTCACTAGACAATTCTTTTAAATAATGTGAGAAAGTTTCCTTTGTGGCCTTGCTGACTCTTATATGCCCTGCCCTTGGCATGATCTCTGGTCATCACTTCTGTGGAGGGTAATAATTTCCTTAAATTTCCACCACTTTCTGAATCTGCCTGAAAGTGGATGGGGGGGGGGGGGGGGGGTCCTTTTCAGTCTTCAGAAATCTCTTTTTTTCATGATACACTTTCACAATCTTGTGTTGTAAAAATCAGACTTTGCTTCAGACATTAGGGTTTTGCAGTGATATTTATTTAGCTCAGTCTTATAAGAGCCTTCTTAAAAGTGCGAAAATGAATTAAATATTTGGTTTTGTTGTAATATAAAACATACAAAAGCACAAAATTATCTTAGCATTAACAGATATGTACGCACATAACAATATTATCCCTAATTTGCATGTATGGAATTTCCATTTGATTTTCCATTTTATGTTTAATTTAGTCCATTTGGATTATTTTCTAAATATATTTACCTAAATAGAAAGAAGGCCTTTTATGCAGCTCTAGTATACTATAAATGTATTATTGACATGTCATCTTACAGATGCCACTAAATGGTTTCTTTTATGTAACCTTGTTCATATTAACGTCAATTTCTTTGCCTGTTTTGAAATATAATAGAGAGTACAGAGAAATTATATCACGTATGTGTTTACCTCGCTCTAGTCATTTACTTGTCCTGTGAGGATTATTTTCTTTACAGTAACATTTTATACGCCATCCAGGAGAAATGAAAATAAAAAAAATTCTCAACTGAAACTGTTCATTTCGGTGTCACTTACTTCATTTTAAAGGGCTGAAATCTCAGCTCAATAAACAAAAGTCACCTGCTGAAAATAATGCATATCAATCATCTAATATTATATGTTATGTGGATATAGCTGCATAAAGCATCTGATCAACTACACCATAAACAGAATGTAAGAACATGAGGCATAAGGACACTTATAGGTCAGAACAACATTGCTAGTCTGCAGTGATCAGGGGAAATGGGCACTAGGATATACTATACCTCTCTGAAATGGATTTTGTTTGAAGGAAGCATTTCCAAGGGGATTTCCAGAATTATTACTCTGTATGTTACATTATTTAAATGATGGAATGGTTCCATTGATTTAGCCATAATAAAATACATGGCTTAGCATTAAATCTAGTTATAAACATTGTGGTTTGTATCTTTCTTAATATGTTCTACTCTTTCTTGTGTTCAAAGCCTTTTATTACAGAAAAAAATGTGACAAATTTAAATTTAAAATTGAATAAATAATATAAAAAATGAAAATATAGCAACTGTTGCATAAAGATACATTTACAATGAAACTTCAGGTAAAATGAGAATTTTAGCTTTTAGTGAATCCCAATCTCCTTCTGTCCTTGGTAAAACCCCAGCTGAACCCTGCGCTGGCCAAGACACCTGAGCAGCATTAGCCGAAGACACTTGCCAAGCAGCAAAGAGATACTACATATGCCAACTTGCAGATAGCTCATACCTGTATTGCTCATTTTTCCAAGCTTTTTAGACAGCAAAGGCTTTAAATGGTACCTGTCATTAGTAATAAAAACTAATATTTTATAGGCTAGTATATTTAAAAAAAATTGTGTAATATACTTCTTCATCAAATTTTGTGTCTTTATGTGTTAAATTAACCCCTAAAAGTTTGGCCACCAGGGGTCCTCCTTCTGGTTTTGCCTGCAGTCCTGCTTGCAGATTGTCTCTTGTGGCAGCCTGACAGAGACAAATGTTAGGAAATGCAGGTAGGTCCTCAGATGAGCACAGTGTATAGAGTGTATAGAGCTGAATATTTTAGCTCCCTTTCCATTTGAGCTGTCAGACTGTAGAGTCATGATGCCTTCAGAGCATAGTGCTGAATATTGTGCCAAATATTGTGCTGAATATTTCTGCTCTTTTTTTCAGCTGCTGGGCAGAGCTAACACACTGTAGAGTTCAGTGCCGAGAGCTAGGTGGGTGGGGTGGGGGCTTGGGGGGGGGGCTCAGCCAATAACAGCCCATGTCACAATTAACTGCTCCCAGCTGTGTATAGCAGAGTATGGAAGGAAGTTCTTGCAGGGCTTCAGATGATGTGAAAAACAAACAAAAAAAAGTCCCTGAGGGTCTCAGGGTAATTGTATATTGATCAACCTTTAAGGGGTTGCCCCCTCTCGGGGATAAGCCCTTACTAGATACCCTCCCCTAAAAATCAACTTTTATTGAATTTGTATAAAATCTCATAACCCCTTCACACGTTTTAAAATTATCAGCGATGCAGTACTGTGCTTCAGTACTGCATCGCTGATAATTTTAAAACGTGTGAAGGGGTTATGAGATTTTATACAAATTCAATAAAAGTTGATTTTTAGGGGAGGGTATCTAGTAAGGGCTTATCCCCGAGAGGGGGCAACCCCTTAAAGGTTGATCAATATGGGCTTCAGATGATGTCACGCCTGCTGGGGAATACCCCTTCCCAGTCTGTGGAGCTAACTGAGAGTGAGCAGAAGATACAGAACAATTTCACGGTAGAAAACTGAAAAATAATAAAAATAAAGGCAAATGGTGGTTCATCATGATGGGGGAGTGAAATGGATGTCGCATAAAAAAAACTTGACCACAATTACAACTTTGACATGGACTCCTTTCCAATATATTTTCCCCTTAAAAGTCTATTAAGAATTATACATGGTAAACAGTGGCAACTGAATAAATCTCAACTATTCTGTTTGTGACCACTCCATGTTATTACTCAGATTATTTATCAATTAATGACCCAGGGCATACCTGTATGCCCTGAGTCCGCTCCCTTTCTATAACGCGGGCCACAGCATGGCCCCGCATCATAGCGTGTAGGGCCCAGCCTCTAACAACGTTCCGGACCCGTGGCTAATAGTGCGCGGCACTGATCAAATTATAAAAGTGTCCGAATTATAAAAATATATAATTAATTAAACCGTACGGTCAATGGCGTAGGCGTAAAAAAAATCCAAAGTCCAAAATAGCTTATTTTTGGTCACTTTTTATATCATGAAAAAATTAATAAAAAGCGATCAATAAGTCCGATCAATACAAAAATGGTACCACTAAAAACTGAGTCCTCATACCGCTCAATACTAAAACAAAATTAAAAAGTTATAGGGGTCAGAAGATGACAATTTTAAACATATGAATTTTTCTGCATGTAGTTATAATTTTTTTCAGAAGTACACCAAAATCAAACCTACATAAGTAGGGTATCATTTTAATCGTATGGGCCTACAGAATAAAGAGAAGGTGTCATTTTTACTGAAAAAATTACTGTGTAGAAACGAAAAACCCCAAAAATTACAAAATCGTGTTTTTTCTTAAATTTTATACAAATAAAGAAAACTGATGGGCACCACTACAATGATACTTGGGTGCAATAAGCTGCTACTGAATGTCAATCAAAAAAAGGAAGAAGAAAAACTAGCAACCATATATCAATTGCACAACACAAATATTCAGTATATTCCAAGTATAAATCTAAATTAGATTTATACTTGGAATATACTGAATATTTGTGGTGTGCAATTGATATATGGTTGCTAGCTTTTCTTCTTCCTTTTTTAAATTTTTCTTCAATTTTGTCGCACAATGATTTTTTTCCCATTTTTCTGTAGATTTTTGGGTAAAATTACTGCTGTCATTACAAAATAGAATTGGTGGTGCAAAAATAAGCCATCATATGGATTTTTTGGTGTAAAATTTTAAGAATTAGGAATTTTTAAAGGTAAGGAGGAAAAAACTAAAGTGCAAAAACGGAAAAACCCTGGGTCCTTCAGCGGTTTTGGACCAGGAGCAGAAACACGTTAGTTGAGAGTTGTGCAGTTCACAATGAATGTTAGTAATAACATTTTTGTTTTTACTGAACCTTTAGTGAAGAAAAAAATTTGAATTGGATTGGAATGGGGGTCAAAGTTGTTTTATTGGTGAATTACTAGCAACCTTGAACAGTGCACCTGGGGCATGAGATGATTGCAAACTGTATGTGGTTTATTCATCTAAAGCCAAACTTCCTGCCTTTACCCAGAGTTGCACTGTAATTTTTCCAGTCAGTTTTAGTAGTCTGTTCTAATAGATCTATTATAATTTTGTTTCTGACAGATCCCATCAGGAAAAGGGTATGGCACTTATATCTTTTGTGGATAGTTTATATATTTTGAATTGTTAGGCTAGGTTCTCACAGTGTTTTTTTCAGGTGTATTTAATTGCAAAAAAAGTCACATATTTTTGCAGCTGTAAAAAATGTGTCCATTTTTTTTTTACATATTGGTGGAGATTCATCAAAACCGGTGCAAAGGAAAAGTTGCCCAAGTGACCATAGCAACCAATCAGTTCGCCTCTGGGAACCAAAAGAAGCAATCTGATTAGTTGCTATGGGCAACTGGGAAAGTTTTCCTCTGCACAGATTTTTATAAATCTCCCCCATTGTGCGCATAGACCACCACCTTCCCATAGACTTTTATATTGCACCATAATGTTAAAAATATGGACACAAATTTTTCTTTTTACAGATACATTTTTTGCAACGAAATACGCCTAACAATACATTTTGTGACCATAGCCTTTGAGTTTTTTAAAGGGATATACTGGGTAAAGGGCTACATATTATTAATAGAGTGATATTAGAATGGATGATGGTCATCATCCTAGAGAGAGCCTTTGTCTGCTTCTTGTTTGTGGACTAATAAAAGGCACTGAGAAAGTTTATGTACAAAGAGTAATATCTCTATAATGACTATTTGCTTTTTCTCTGGGTTTACTTGTTTTTGAATCAAAATATAGTAAACCAGTCCTCAAAGGATCGTGAAGAGTGAAAAATGGATAGATAAATAGAGAGAAAATGATGATATCCAGTGTGACTGTCACAGTAAAAAGTTGTAAATCAGTTTTCTGGACCTGAGATTTGGCTAATTAAGTGTACAATATTTATTATACATACATCAAATAAAATGGTAATCTGCTACTATCCAAGCAAAACTCTTGCTATGGAAGTAGTAAGATGATACAAATTACAAATAAATATGATCACAAGTGCTAAATGGAATAAAACAGAAATTGAATACAATAAAACCACCTTTAAGGAATCAAATGTCCACAATCAAATGCCTCTGTCTCTTATGAAATTCACTCAAGATAAGTGTGGAACGGGTCACTTAAAAGTGATTAGAAGGTTAATGCACGGCACCATTCACCACCTTGTAGATCGCTCTGCACTTGCAGGTTGGCACGGAGCTGTGTTCAGCCTCCGGTAAGTGGATTCTCGGCAGTTGGAGCAAGGGCGACTGGAAGTCCCAGAATGTCCTGATGCAGTTAGCCTGTGAGCGCACGTCAGGATCATTAGTCTCTGCGCTTGCTGTGCATAGATGGACAGGCTGGCTGCTGTTGGTACGGAGCGATGTCTGGCCTGGATGTATACAGTTGCACTAGGTACAGCAAGTAAAACGCAAGCTAGCAGGTGGTATGAGCCGGCGGATGGTGTACAGACTGGCATGGACCTGCATCCGGCATATGGGAAACAGGATAATGGTAGTCGATAACAGAACAATAGTCTGTAGTAGCGTCCTCGTGTCAGCAGTAAGGTGCATAGTTGAGTGGTACCAAATTAAGGGGGTTACATCGCTTCCAAATTATGGTTAAAGCAAGAGTCATAAGAGGTGGCTATGGAAAGGTATAATAGTCTAGACGCGTTTCAAGGCTGACGGCCTTTTCCTCAGTAGCTTAATAGAGAATAGCTTCTCTATTAGCTTCTCTATTAAGCTACTGAGGAAAAGGGCCACGGCCTTTAAACGCGTCTAGCCTGTGTTACCTTTCCATAACCACCACCTCTTATGACTCTTGCTTCAACCATAATTTGGAAGCACTGTAACCCCCTTAATTTGGTACCACTTAACCATGCACCTTACTGCTGACACTACGATGCTACTACAGACTATCCTTCTGTTATCTACTACCATTATCCTTAGGACTCTTGCTTCAACCATAATTTGGAAGTGCTGTAACCCCCTAAATTTGGTACCACTCGAATATGCACCTTACTGCTGACATGAGGACGCTACTGCAGACTATCGTTCTGTTATCTACTACCATCATCCTGTTTTCCATAGGCCAGACACAGGTCTGTGCCAGCCTGTACACAATCTTCCAGCTCATACCATCTGCTAGCTTGCATTTTACTTACTGTACCTGCTGCAACTGTATACATCCAGGCCGGATATTGCTTCGTGCCAACAGCAGCCAGCCCGTCCATCTATACACAGCGAGCACAGAGACTAATGATCCTGAAGTGTGCTCACAGGCCAACTGCATCAGGACATTCTGGGACTTCCAGTCAGCATTACACCAACTGCAGCGAATCCACTAACCGGAGGCCGGACGAAGCTCCGTGCCAACCTGCAAGTGCTAAGCGATCTACAAGGTGGTGAGTGGTGCCATGCATCAAATTTCTAATCACTTTTAAGTAATCCTTTCAACACTTATCTTGACTGAATTTCAAGAGACTGAGGCATTTGATTATGGACATTTGATTGCTTATAGGTGGTTTTATTATATTCCATTTCTGTCTTATTCCATTTAACACTTGTGATCATATTTATTTGTAATATTTATCATCTTACTACTTTCATAGGAAGAGCCCTGCTTGGATAGTAGCAGATTACCATTTTATTTTATGTATAATAAATATTGTACACTAAATTATCCATATTTCAGGTCCAGAATACTTATTTACAACTTTTTACTGTGACATTCACACTGGATATCATCCTTTTCTCTCTATTTATCCGTTTTTTAACTCTTCATGATCCTTTGAGGACTGGTTTACTATATATTTATTCAATTTTAGGTCTATTTAGGGTTCAGATTACACCAGTTAACCTTGGGAATATTCTTATGCTTTAGTGAGCTACACCACCTCTTTATCCATGTTTTTGAATCAAACAGGTGAATTATCCTTGGCTTAAATAAGCACACTGGGGAAAAAATGTTTTTGTCTACCAGAACTAGAGGGATGAGGGCAAATTGCTTCTATACCCTATTCTTAACAGGGGGCTTTGTTTCTCCAATATAACACTGCTGTCAACTGAGCATATAACTCAGTGATACCCACATTGAGCATGTCATAGAGTTATATTAAAAAAGTAACAACTGATTCATGTAGCAAGTGCTGTATAACTTGGAGAGTCAGTTGAGAGCAGTAGAGACTAGGACTGACATTTTATCGGGGAAACAGAACCATCCAGTAAGAAGAGGAGCACAGTGGCCACTTACCCTTACAACTCTTATGCTGGAATAGGGCAAATACTGTATTAATCGGCTTATACCACGCACCGGCCTATAATACGCACCCTCATTTTTTCAAGGAAATTTTAGTAAAAAAGTTTTTTTTTACCAAATATCCTTGGAAAAATTAGGGTGTGTGTGTGTGCAGGTGTACCTCGATAAACTGTTTCTGTTCAATGATTTAAAGCAAGCGCTTTAAATCATTGATGTGTAGTGGCTTCAGTGGGGACAGAGTGCCGCTGCTCTATTCCCTCCCCGTCCCCGGTTTTATAGTTAAATATCCCGCCACTGCCTGAGTCCCTTCCCTGGTTTTAGAGTTACATGTGCCCTGGGGACTGGGGTCCTTCATGCTCCGGCGACCTCCTGAGCTGTCACTGTGCGCCGCGCACTGACTGACGAGTGACGTCGTGTTGAGGACGTCATTCGTCATTGCGCAGCGCACAGTGACAGCTCAGGAGGCCGCCGGAGCATGAAGGACCGCAGTCCCCAGGGCACATGTAACTATAAAACTGGGGACAGGAAGGGAATTGGGCAGTGGCGGTGGGATATTTAACTATAAAACGGTGGACGGGAGGGAATTGGGCAGTGGCAGCGGGATATTTAACTATATAATCGGGGACAGGGAGGGAATTGGGCAGTGGTGGCGGGATATTTAACTATAAAACCATCGACGGGGAGGGAATTGGGCAGTGACGAAAGCGGGACATATAACTATAAAACCGGGGATGGGGATGGAATCTGGCAGCGGCGGCAGGACATGCAATTATAAAACCGGGGACGGGAGGGAATCTGGCCGTGACAGTGGGACTCTGACCAGGCAGAAGCTGCTGCAGTTCAATAATTTAAAGTGCCCACTTTAAATCATTGAACTGCAGCTGCTTTTGTGGGGTCACAAACAATCTATCGGAGATTAACACGCAGAAATACTTAAGGCTAAAAAAAATGTCATAAAAAATGCGAGTTATACACCAATACATACGGTAATTTTCTGGAGTGCTTCTTTAAGCATGCAAAGAATATGCAACATTGGTTGCAGTAAAGGGCTTATTTGTGTTTTACAAATATTCACCTTATAGATATAGGTTTTGGATTGTAAATTATTTTCTTTTTACTTGCTACTATCTTTAAGGCCATTGCAAAAAAAACTAAAAATAAAAAAAGATTTTCTAAACCAGAGAACCCCCTTAATGTAGTGTGTTTTAACATGTAAGGTAAACGTAACTAAATACAATTTTTTGCCAATCAATTATTGTCAAGAATCTATCCTTAGTCTAAAATATAGTTTGTTTGGAACTTGCTAATGTTTTCAGATGTACTTCCATAAAAGCGTAAATACATTTTTAATTAATAGGTAAAATGTAATTAAATATCGTACTGAGATTCCTGATTTCATTATAATTTGCCATTCCTTCCTATAACAATATTAGTAATGAACACTTCAGAAATAATTATACTTTATCATTAGGTTATAATACTGGGAAGTTGTTGAACAACATCCCATTTGGGGAAATGACATTCATAATAAATTATTGTACCTGGGAGCAAATCATGCTGATGTTCTGAAAGGGAATAAAAAAAAGTACAAGGCTTTGAAGTGGAAAATGCAGGAAAAAATTGATTAAAATGTAAAATGAAATATCTAAATAACTGCATTATATTCATTTTCAAATTGGTATTTGATGCTAGATGTTATCAGCCCAAGAGAATTTTGCTACAGAGCTAACAAAAGAAATAGCTAGCTACTTATCGGACACAGATTAAAAGTGTTTGCTGTATGAGGCCTCTGAGTAATGATATAAGAATTAGCCTACTGGTGCTTGATGCGAAAAGACGACCTTTTATGGAGCTGCTAAAATGGGTTAATAGAATGTATGAAAAGAGTGTGGGAGTCATCCATTCAGAACTAACATAAAAATACAATTTATGAAATATGAAATCTTCAAATTAAAATGCAATATCTGGTTATTCTTATTAGGTGATTTACCCATTTCAAACATGTTTTTTCTTTCTATCAGTCACAGATAAACTTTCCTTATCCTTGCGCAATATAAACAATGGGTGTTACAAATCCCTTTGTGTGTAAACCATACCGGCATCTTTATTTGTTTTATTCAGGTCCCTCAAAAGCAATCTTCCAAGCTGTTCTGTCTAATATAAAGTTTAGGTCATAAATACCACAGTCTTTAAAAGCCACTGTCAGATTCAAAAACTTTTTATATGTTGTACATCTTGGAAAAACCTTTCTAACCTTTCTAATATACTTCATTAAAAAAAAATGTAATCTCCTTTTTATAGAAATCATGGCATATAAAAAAAGACCACTAGGGGTGTCCATACCATTTAGAACATAATTCTATCCGGCCACAGCATGATCTTTGTCCCAGTTGAAACATAGGCTGTGACAAAGTCCAGTAAGTGAGGGTGGGACTAGCACAACTCTGTGCTCCCTCCTTTCCTATCAGACTGCTGTCTGAAAACAGAGAGTTACAGAGCAGTGTGCAGCAATTAATTGAAAAGACCCAGCACAGCAGACTTAGGGAGGAAGAGTAGTCATGCTGAGTGAGGAATAGACATGCCCCTTCAAAGCACATAATGAAAAACCAAGTGAGCAATCAAAAAAGGGATTTGTGAGAGAATATAGGTGCAAGACACCTACACATTCTACACATATTATCTGAATTAGGTACTGAGTAGCATATCATTTTTTGTGGGATATGACAGGTACTCTTTAACAGTATGGATGTATCCTACTGGTATGTATACGTGACCAAAATTCCCCCCCCCCCTCCTTCTTTGACATTGGTCACTACTTATCAGTCATTTGCCAAATGTTCCTCACAGACTTCTTGCTCTATCCATCCTTCATATCCTCTCTCTCTTTCTCTCTCTCTCTCTCTCTCTCTCTCTCTCTCTCTCTCTCTCTATATATATATATATATATATATATATATACATCACGTGAACGCTAAGTAGGCACAAGCGCTCACATGACCAGCGACAATGAAAATTCCCCCGTCAGGCTCGCCTCCAACACGCAATTCAGCGAAGATAGAAGCTGATCTCCAGACGGATCGGGCGCCAGACTAAAGGTATGTATATTAGTCGGAGACCCCACATCGGTTTCTTTTTCGCCCACACTATAACCCAGTGAATTGGGTTTAATATGGGTGAACAGGATGACCATTTTCCTTTAAGCCTATTGCTGTAGAACAGTGTTAGATCAGAGGACATTGTTTTAGCAACTTCTCCAATAGAATCCAAAAAAAAGAAACATTAATGCTATGTTCACACATAGTATTTTCATAAGTATTTTGTCAATAATAAGCTCTTAGCTCTTTGCTTTTAACCATATCCAGCAGTGGAACAGAAATAAAAATTAAATGGATAGATTTTCTCCTTTTTATGTTTGTTCCACTACTGGTTTTGGTTAAAAATACTGAACAAAATACTGTGTGAACATTGCCTTATTTCAAATTTTGGTATTTGGTATGGGCCTTTATAGTGTCATGAATTGGGGGCAGGGAGAAGTGAGCCCTAGGCTGTCCCTAAGACATCTCTCCCTTTCTACTTGTCCAACCGCCCTAAAGGACAGATCGGCAACTTGGAGCTGTACCCTTCTTAGCGTTAAAATGCATTGGCGTAGAAGTCAAACAAAAAAAAATGTAAATAGTCTGGGAACAGGTCAGGAAAATAACAGGAATACAATAACCAAAACAGATATCTAGATACAAACTAGGCCGGATATTGCATGAAATCAAGGGCACTGTTCACACTGGACACATAACAAAGGAGACACTATACACCCCACTCCAAACATGGAGGGAATTCAATACCAAAGCCAAATAGATTCCTAGCCAGCGGGCACGCTCCACTGAGTGATCAAGATACTGGCCTAGGAGGAAACAAAAATACTGAATACAATCAAACACAGGTACAGGCACAAGACACACTTACTCCTAGATAGATGGATTAGCACAAGGCTCAGAGTAGGATTCTATCCTAGGAGTAGCAGGAATG
The DNA here is from genome assembly GCF_029499605.1 of Hyla sarda. Taxonomy (NCBI): domain Eukaryota; kingdom Metazoa; phylum Chordata; class Amphibia; order Anura; family Hylidae; genus Hyla; species Hyla sarda. Next base: position 90,909,950 of record NC_079197.1, read on the forward strand.
AACAAAGTAAAAACTGGACTGACATAACACATAGTGTGAACACTTACTAAGATGTATTAATGCAGAACGAACATACACAAATACTAAAACCTGACAATATACTAAAACAAAGCAGGCTAAAATCTATATATCAAACAGGACAGATAACCATGGTTAAAACTCAAGATTTGAACTCAAACATAGCTAAGGTGCATAATAAAACAAGACATAGTCAGAATACAGGTCTAATTACCAGCCGAGAGTTCACACAGAGTTCTGGGTCTAAATAACCACACCTGACATGCCATAGCCGGCGAGCATTAACTCTTCCCAAACCAGGGAGAATTAGCACAGAAACTGTTCAGACACAAATACAATGTCTGAACAGGACCAAAAACAAGAAAAATGCAAACACACAAACGGACATTACAGGTCAGGGCAACACCAAATTTCCTAAGTTTACACCTGCTAACAGCTGACTGTCAGCTGTGTTCTCAATACCTTGTGACCCATTAAATGCTTGTTGCAAAGAAAAATCCCTTGTGGTGAGTGCTGCAGTTTTTTCCCTATGTCGTGGATTATCAGTCCCCATCTAGTCTACATTGTATTTTATAAACCGCTCTTGGTGTGTTGGCTTGAATACAAGAGTTTTATAAAAGTTTGTTCTTTTTATACATCTGATTTGTTAAAGTCCAAGACCAGCATGCAGTTATACTTGTTTTGTGTCATTTTACAGGACTGTTTGGCTCAAGGAAGAGTAAAATAGTGGTAATGTTCAGAGTCAAGTGCTGGATGCCCAAAACCATAACTAAATTTTACGCTTGTAATGGGATCTCTATATCCATTATACATTCTTTTATGAAGTAGAAAAATGGCAGTATTTTCTGTATCAATTTCAGTCATCTGTCTGAGTGCTCTGTTAAGTGTAGTGAGATCAACAAAGGCAGACAAATCAATTACGTGCTATCCTTGTTTGCTAGTATAAATGGTAGTGATAAATGCCTGTTCAACGTCTCACAATCGTTTGTCAATGTCAGAACTGACCTTTCACCAAAGACTTGTCCCGATTTGTAATAAAACATGTTACAATTATAGTACCCAAAGGTAAAATAGTCCATGGTACTTTAAAAGATCAAAATAACTAGATCACTGTTTAATCGCTGCTTTATTATACTTATTTGATGTACATATTCTATCCAGAAATGTCTCCATTTCAGAATTGCGCTATCTTGCATTTTTCACTGACAAAAAAAAAAAGTTATGCTTTTTGTTGATTGTTAGATTTAACTAGTGTTGAGCGGCATAGGCCATATTCAAATTTGCAATATTTCACGAATATATCCACGAATATTGGTCATATATATTCGCTAAATTCATATATTCGTAATATTCACGTTTTTTTTCGCACATGCGAAAATTTGCATATGAGAAAATTAGCATAATTGAAAATTTGCATATGTTAGCATAGGTTGCATACACCTTTGGCAACCCACTAAAGTGATCACACAAGCTCAGTTCAATTACAGCCAGCTGGTCTCAAAAGTATTGGGAGAAATGCAGTCTTCAGTGCCCATCCACGCAAGGGTAATTTTGCAAAAGTATAATAACATTTTATTTCGCAAGGCACTACCAAAACTCAGAAAGTTAAACAGGTAGTGATCGGATTGATGGAAGAGAAGAACAGTATAACAATGTAAGGTTTTGCACTTAAAATTGTACATTTGTACCCCTTTAAATTGTGTATGTGGTATGCATATAATTTTACCAACTTTGCTTAGAGGAAACACCCCTTTAAAGTACAAAAGGACAAAGGGCTTATTTGCTTTGGTCCACAGATGTCGGCATGCCATTTGGCAAGGAATGCCTCAAGATATAGACCCTATGGCACAGGTCTTCACTGAAAGCTGCAAAGAGCCTCACTTCAAACATGCACAGAGCCTGAGGTCTTCTATTCATCACAGCACTGCAACCATGTGAGGGCAGAAGTGGTCCCCCAACAGGCTTCAGTGATGTCATGCCTGCTAGGAAATGCCCACTTTCTCCTGCTGGGTGATTGCACTATATGCACAATTTTTTTTAGGGTGGGAGGAATATTAGGAGTAGTTATTGAACATAGCCTGAGTTAGTTTAGAAAAGTTTATTTGGTGACAGGTACTTTTTAAGGACCAGAGCATTTTTTGCAAATCTTACCTGTGTCACGTTATACATTAGTAACTCTGGAATGCTTTGAAAATTTTGCATTGTTTGAACTTTAAAACTTTCTGCTTGTAAGGAAAATGGACATGCCAAATCTATTATGTATTAATTCACCTATACAATGAGAAGCATTTATCATTGTAGGTGTAAGTGAAGCATTTTTCTGCACTTTTTTGTTTGTGCTGGTAATGTGTAGGAGCACCAAATTTATTAAATGGTCACAGAGCATTTGATAAATTTTGTGCAGGTAAACATTTTCTGAAATTTTTCTCTTCACATACACCGCAAAGCTAAGCTAAGTCTTGGCTGGTGTCATTTTAGAGACCTTTCAGTGGCTTTGTGCCTTTTTTGCGCCTTTTCACAAAAAGGCGCAGTTTATAAAACCCTTCCAAATCATATGTATTGCCAAAACCAGTGGATTGCAACTCAAAATCAGTAGATTTTGTGGGTGCACTAGAGAACTCATGAGGGAAGGAGCGACAATGGGCTTTTGGAGAGCGAATTTTGCTGAAATGGTTTTTAAGGGGCATGTCACATTTAGGGAGTCCCCATGGTGCCAGAACAGCTAACAAAAAACCACATGGCAAACTATTATGGAAACTACACCCCTCAAATAACATAACAAGGGGTAAAGTGAGCCTTAATACCCCGCAGGTGTTTGACGAACTTTCATTAAAAAGGGATGTGAAAGTGAAAAAATAAATTTACATTAAAATGCATTTTTTTCCCCAAATTTTTCATTTAGGAGAATAGGAGAAAATACTCCCTAAAATGTGTAACCCCATTTCTTTTGAGTATAGAAATACCCCATATGTGAATGGGAAGTGCTCTGCGGGCATACTACAATGCTCAGAAGAGAAGGAGCAAAATTTGGATTTTGGAGAGCAAATTTTGCTGAAATGGTTTTTGAAGGCATGTTGCATTTAGGAAGCCCCTATGGTGCCAGAAAACAAAAAAAAATCAACACTAGTTTGGAAACTACACCCCTCAAGGAACGTAGCAAGGGGTACAGTGAGCCTTAACACCCACAGGTGTTTAATGAATTTTCATTAAAGTGGGATGTGAAAAAAAAAAAAAAATCACTAAAATGCTGTTTTCTCCTCAAGTTTTTCATTTTCAAAGGGGTAATTGGAGAAAATACCCCCCAAAATTTGTAACCCTATTTATTCTGAGTTTGGAAATACCCCATATGTGGACTCAACGTGCTGTGCGGACACATTAGAGGGCTCAAGAGTCATAGAGCTATGTTTGCGTTTGAGGTCTAAGACATATCAGTAGCTGACGGTTGCATACATTTAGAGGAAAATATTAAAAAAAAAGAAACACCCACATGTAAATTTATTTTCCAGAAATAGATTGCAATTTTCCTACTGATGCCAATTATTTTCCCAGAATGATGACCCAAAACAAAGCTTGAAGTAAAAATTCTGCCCTCCCCAAATCCTATACTCTGATTCATTATTCTGGGAATGTGATGTGTGTGGCCGTCCCTAAACTGTTGCCTGCAAATGCGCACACCGCTCAGGTGGGGAGAGAGCACTGCGCATTTGAGGCAACTTGCAAACCCCAAGTGATTCGGTGACCCATGACCCATTTTTGGAAAAAATACTCCAAGAGATCTTATCAGAGTTTTTTGGGGGGCAATTTTGTGGTTTATGGGTTTAAAATGTGAAAGACAATGTACTGTGGACAGGTACATTGTGGTCAATTATAGGAAATTAAAATGGGGTAAGAGGATTATAAATTTAGTACTCCATGGAAGTGTGATACTCCCTGAAGCAGTCTTTAATGCAGAAGCCCAGATGATCAGGGCAATGGTCGCACTGAGTGGTGGTGTCCTTCCTTATCCCTCTCCTGCGACACACTCTGCATTTTTCCAGGATTGTCCCATCTTTCCAGAGTGAGGGACCTCACCTCCAGCTCCAGTCCCAAGGGAACTCTTGCCTGCTGTTTCCCGGCTGCCGAAGATCAGGGCCTTGAGGACTAGACATGTGCAATTCGGTTCGGCACGAATGTCTAATTTACCGAATATTACCGTTTTCGGACATTTGGACCGATCCGAATGCACGAAAACATATTTTGAACATTCCCGAATAGCCATGATAATACGAATAGCAAAATAACGAATGCATTCGTTATTTCCCGAATGCATGCGGTAAATAATGAATGCATTCGTTATCCGAACGTTAAGAATTCATTCTAATAACAAAGATAATAAAAAGGATACAGATACAGTTTGATTTTCCGGATACATTCGGTATTCGGGTGTTCGGTTTGAATTTTTTTTTTTGGATACATTCGGTATTCGGGTACATTCGGTAAATCTTTTTATTCTTTTTTGGACTAAGATCCTAAGAAATTATGGAGATACCTTTTTTATTAAAATTTTTGTAGGGTGCCATAAAAAAATTATAATAAAGAAGATACAGTTGTGATGGAAAAAATTGTATCTAACGAAATGTATCTTTTTTATTATGAAATGTTTATTAATTTTTAAACAGGGATCAATTTATGTGAGTGGGTAAAGCACTAAAAATGTAGCCGACAATAATAAAAATGTAGTGTGTGCGTGTTTTTAACTTTTTTTTTAAACATTTTTTAGGTAGTACTACTGCTCCCAGCATGGAACACACTCTTCCATGATGGCAATAATAGTTACCTGTACTAATTGACAGATCGCCGTGGTCCCTTGCGATCCTCTTGTATGATGTATGGATGCGGCGGCCGCTCTTCTATGGTCCCCTGCACTCACGTATATATACACATATTCATATTTCCCGCAGAGCTGTGATTGGCCAAATGGTTCCAGCCAATCACAGCTCTCTGTGTGAAATAGGAATATGTGTATATATACGGCCGTGCGGGGGTCCATAGAAGAGCGCCGGCCGCCGCATCCATACATTATACAAGAGCATTGCAGCGGGCGTCAGGAGTGATACCTGCAGTGATCTTTCCTTTACTAAAAATACTACTCCCAACATGGAGTACACTCTGCTCCATGCTGGGAGCTGTAGTACCTGCATTAATAGACAGATCGCAGCGGGTGTCAGAAGTAACACCCGCTGCGATATGTCTATTAATGCAGGTACTACAGCTCCCAGCATGGAGCAGAGTGTGCTCCATGTTGGGAGTATTAGTACCTGCAGTAAGGGACAGATCCCAGCGGATGTCACTCCTCCTGATACCCTCTGTGATTTCCTGATGTGAATGTCGGGATCAGCTGTTCTCAGGGCTACAGAGTCGGGAGAACAGCTGATGCTGAGCCGTAGGTATACATCATATATCTATTGCCCAGCAAGAACTTACAGTGAGCCTGCAATGTGTATACAGTATACACAATGCTGGCTCACTTAACCCCTTGCTGAGCTGTGCGCTATGCGCAAGCCCAGCAAGGGAAGAGTTGACTTACACTGCTGGACAGTGTAGGTTAACCCTTTGGGCGGTATACACTATATACAGCTATCTATATATAGCTGTATATAGTGTATACAGAAGACGAAGTCCGCTCACTTCCCTCGAGTACCGGGCAGGTCCGTGTAGCTCTGCCCCCTAGTGATGACTTCATTAGGGGCGGAGCTACAGAAGGGAACAAGGCTAGTTAATCTGTAGCTCTGTTCACATTGTCCGTTTTGTATAATGTGAACAGACCCTTCTGGCAGTGTCTACCCAGACAGGGAGACCCCAGCTGTTGCTAAACTACAACTCCCAGCATGGGATTTCTAGTTTTGCACCAATTGGTGGCTCCCTGTTTGGGTAGACATTGCATCATGGGTGCTTTCCCCAGCGGACAGCGCCAAAAATGTCATAACCAATTTTTTGTGTATTTTTTTCTTCTCGTTTCAGATCCGTGTATGCAGAGGATTACTGCGGATTTTTTTTTCTTTTAATAAAATGGTTAACGAGGGCTGTGGGGGAGTGTTTTTTTAAATAAAATAATTTTTCCAATGTGTTGTGTTTTTTTTTTTTTATTGAATTTTCAGGGTTAGTAGTGGAAGCTGGTCTTATTGACTGAATCCATTACTAAGCCAGGGCTTAGTGCTAGCCCTAAAAACAGCTAGCGCTAACCCCCAATTATTACCCCGCTACCCACCGCCACAGGGGTGCCGGGAAGAGCCTGTACCAACATGCCCGGAGCGTCAAAAATGGCGCTCCTGGGCCTAGGTGGTAACAGGCTGGCATTATTTAGGCTGGGGAGGGCCAGTAACAATGGTCCTCGCCCACCCTGGTAACGTCAGGCTGTTGCTGTTTGGTTGGTATTGTGCTGAGAATGAAAATACGGGGAACCCTATGCATTTTTTTAAATAAAAAAAATATAAAAATTTAAAAAACGTAATCCATCGAATCCGCAGTAATCCTCTGCATACACGGATCTGAAACGAGAAGAAAAAAAAAACATAAAAAAATGGTTAGGACATTTCTGGCGCTGTCCGCTGGGTAGAGCACCCATGATACAATGTCTACCCAAACAGGGAGCCACCAATTGGTGCAAAACTACAACTCCCAGCATGCCCAGACAGCCTTTGGCTGTCTGGGCATGCTGGGAGTTGTAGTTTAGCAACAGCTGGAGTCTCCCTGTCCGGGTAGACACTGCCAGAAGGGTCTGTTCACATTATACAAAACATACAATGTGAACAGAGCTTCAGATTAACTAGCCTTGTTCCCTTCTGTAGCTCTGTCCCTAATTACATCATCACTAGGGGGTGGAGCTACACAGACCTGCCCCGGACTCGAGGGAAGTAAGCGGACTTCGTCTTCTGTATACACTATATACAGCTATCTATAGATAGCTGTATATAGTGTATACCACCCAAAGGGTTAACCTACACTGTCCAGCAGTGTAAGTTAACTCTTTCCTTGCTGGGCTTGCGCATAGCGCACAGCTCAGCAAGGGGTTAAGTGAGCCAGCAATCTGTATACTGTATACACATTGCAGGCTCACTGTAAGTTCTCGCTGGGCAGTAGATATATGATGTATACCTACGGCTCAGCGTCAGCTGTTCTCCCGGCTCTGTAGCCCTGAGAACAGCTGATCCCGACATTCACATAAGGACGATCGCAGCGGGTGTCAGGAGAAGTGACATCCGCTGGGATCTGTCCCTTACTGCAGGTACTAATACTCCCAACATGGAGCACACTCTGCTCCATGCTGGGAGCTGTAGTACCTGCATTAATAGACATATCGCAGCGAGTGTAACTTCTGACACCCGCTGCGATCTGTCTATTAATGCAGGTACTACAGCTCCCAGCATGGAGCAGAGTGTACTCCATGTTGGGAGTAGTAGTACTTGTAGTAAAGGAAAGATAACTGCGGGTATCACTCCTGACACGCGCTGTGATGCTCCTGTATAATGTAAACCAAGCAAATACTCCTAAGTGTCTCAGGGCAAAACAATGAAAATTACAATTTTAGGGACACATCCCCAAGGACTGCCCTAAACTAGAGACTACTTAACTAAATTATTAAAACTTAACTTTTATTACAACCACTAAATTATAAATTGTGCTTTTGGTACCATAGTGAAAAAATGTTAAAAAGTCCGGTCATCCACAATGTGACTACAACATAGGTCAAAATTGCCCATATGTCTTGTGATCAGTGTCACAGTAGAAAGGTCTAGTTAAGCCAGACAGTGTCGCCACCGCTGACTAGAGAAAACCCCCACCCTATTCGAATCTTGCTATTGTGTCACTAGGATGCCGATTTATAAAAACATTATAGCCCCTCCTGCTGACGTTTCGCCAGTGTACCCTGGCTTTTTCAAAGAAGTGAGGACCTGTATAATGTATGGATGCGGAGGCCACTCTCCTATGGTCCACTGCACGGCTGTATATATACACATATTCCTATTTCTCACAGAGAGCTGTGATTGGCTGGAACCATCTGGCCAATCCCAGCTCTGCGGGAAATATGAATATGTGTATATATATGTGAGTGCAGGGGACCATAGAAGAGCTGCCGCCGCATCTATACAAGAGGATCGCAAGGGACCGCGGAGATCTGTCAATTAGTACAGGTAACTACTACTCCCATCATGGAAGAGTGTGTTCCATGCTGGGAGTAGTAGTACTACCTAAAAAATGTAAAAAAAACAAAAAAGTGAAAAACACACACACAACACATTTTTATTTTTGTCGGCTACATTTTTAGTGCTTTACCCGCTCACATAAATTGATCCCTGTTTAAAAATTTAATAAACATTTCATAATAAAAAAGATACATTTCGTTAGATACAATTTTTTCCATCACTACTGTATCTTTTTTATTATGATTTTTTTATGGTACCCTATGAAATTTTAATAAAAAAGGTATCTCCATAATTTCTTAGGATCGCTAAAGTCCAAAAAAGAATAAAAAGATTTACCGAATGTACCCGAATACCCAATGTATCCGGAAAAAAAATCAAACTGAACACCCGAATATCGAATGTATCCGAAAAATCAAAACTGAAAATGTTGCCGAACCGAAAAAATTTTCCAAAACGAAAAACGAAACGAAAATTTTTCTAGTGCACAAGTCTATTGAGGACCTCCTCTTTGAACTGAAGGAATGTCCCTGTCTTGCCAGCATACTGGGACTGTACAAAAGAGTTGTACACAGCAGTCTTGACCATGGAGACCTCACGTTTTTTGCCCGTGTTTTCTGCATGTTGTTGTATGGCTTGAGGACTTGATCAGAGAGATAAACTGATTGTATGCCACAATGCAATCAGGCTTGAGGGATGGTGTTGTGGTACCTCGCACAGGGACAGGGGTGCAGCCATTACCATGAATTGTGGTCAGCATAAGGACATTATACCTTTTGTCCTTATACCTGACTAGCAACAGGTTTTTACTGGTAAGGGCCCTGCTCTCACCCCTGGGGATAGGTGTATGAAGGAGATAGGTCGGGAGGCCTCTCTGATTCTTCCCCATGGTCCCACAAGTGGATGCAGATCTGGCGGTGACAGATTTAAAAAGAGGGATACTGATATAAAAGTTATACATGTAAAGGTGGTAACCCTTATCCAGCAGTGGGTGCAAAAGGCCCCACACAAGTTTCCCGCTAACACCCAGAGTGGGGTACATTCTGGGGGTTCAATGTGGGAATCCCATCCCACGTACACTCTAAACTTGTAAGTGTACCCTGAGATACTCTCGCAAAGTTTGTGGAGTTTCCCGCCATACCTCGCCCGCTTAGTGGGAATGTATTGGCGGAAGATAAGTCTACCCTTACAACTAATGAGAGAGTCATCAATAGAGACCTCTCTTTGGGGTATGTAGGCCTCCAAAAATGTGGCCCCAAAATGGTCAATGAACAGCCTGTTTTTTTACAGGCAGTCATAGACAGGATCACCTTGGGGGACATGCTGCAGTATGAGCATAATGCAGGAATTTCCTTATGTCCTAAAAATGTCCCAGTGTTATGGCCATACTGTAGAGTGGGGTCCGGTAAAGGACGTCCCCATTCCAGTATTGCTTGACACTAGGTTTTTTGACTAGGCTATGTGCAGCATGAGGCCCAAAAACATCCCCATTTCAGCTGCACTGATAGCAGACCATCCATTGGGCCTAGCCATAAGGGAATCTCAATGGTGGGTGACAAACTATTGGGCGTAAAGGTTTGTCTGCTCCACCATTAGATTGACTGAAATAATAACCAAACAAGTCAATTTCAGTGAATCCGACAATGTTAATCTTGATTCCTGGGTCACCAACAAATTCAGGAAACACGGGTTGATAGTCCTCTGGGGCTCTCAAGACAGGTTCACCGGTAAGGGGCACAAGTAAATGGACAGTACGGGTGACAGAGTCGCTCGTACTAGTGTGGGGCACTGGGTAACTTGCATGGGGGGGTTTGTGGCATCTCCGTCGCCTTTTAGGGAGCTTGTCATTAGGGATGAGCGAATCGAATCTGACTAATCCGAATTTGTGAAAAATTTCAGGAAAAATTTGATTTGTAACGAATGCGAATACCACCGTGATTCTATCGCACGAACCACTTCATTAAACTCCATTTAGTGCGGTCCAGGCTCCAGGGAATCTAAAATGGTGGATCCACATGTGAGGACAGTAGCCAACCTTCCCAGGCGGTATTAAAAAAGCATTTCCTGGAGTCGGCGGCAGTAGCAGTCAATCAGTGCAGCCTGTTCGTGGGAAAATCAGCTACTCGGTGTTGTGGCAGTTTTTCATCAAGCTTCCGGAGGCAGAAGGTAAAGCATGGCCAGAGTCCCAATGTTGGCACCACGGCCCTGCCTCAACATATGCAGCATCACCATAAAGCGGCCTGGCGTAACCGTGGCCCCCAGTGGCACGCCGGTCCATCTTTCAGCCAGCCAAGGCTCCACCACCTCAGCCGAAGGGAGTTGTGTGTCATACCCATCTTATGTCGCTTCAGATGCTCCTGCTCCTTTTACTTCAGTCCCTCCTTTTTCACGTGGAGGACTCTGCACCTTTCACAGAACTGATGGCTTGTGTCGAGCTGAGGTGGAGAATGCCAATCCGTCATTTCTTCGCGAAGAAGGCAGTACCAGCCCTGCACAATTTTGTGGAACAGAAGGTGGGCCTGTCCTTGAGCCTGTCAATGTGTACCAAAGTGCATGGCAGCACCGACATGTGGAGCTGTAACTACGGTCAGGGACAATACATGTCCTTTACAGCCCACTGGGTGGATGTGGTTCCTGCACAGCCACAATAACAGCATCTTGGACATGTCACGTCGCTTCTGCCTAGAGACTCTAAGGCCATTGGTCTCGTGACAGTGTGTGACTCCGCCTCCTCATCCTTTACTGCACCGTCAAGTCTCAGTGCCCCTCCAGCATACCACATAACACATGGTTTGCCTTGGCAAAAAGAGTCACACAGGGGAGCAACTGCTAAAAGCCATTCATCAAGAAATCGAATCATGGCTTACTCCATGCAAACTGGAAATGGGAACCATGGTGACCGATAACGGGAAGAACATCTTGTCTGAGCTGCGACAAGGAAGCCTGAGACATGCGCTATGCACGGCACACATGTTAATCTGGCTGTCAAGCGGTTCCTGAAGTGTTCCCCCCATCTGCAAGACATCCTAACAATGGCAAGGAAACTTTGCATGCACTTCAGCCACTCGTTCACAGCAAAATTCACCCTCCTTAAGCTGCAGCGTCAGAACATAGTCTGATTTGCGACATTTCCACATGTTGGAATTCCACCCTCCATATGTTGGACAAACTATACGAACAGGGAAAAGCCATCACCGATTTCTTGATGATCCAAGTGGATAGGGGGACTCCCCTTTGTAACTTCAATGTCAACCAGTGGCAGCTCATATGTGACATCTGCCGTTTGCTCAGGCCCTTTGTGGAAGCCACATTATTAGTAAGTCGCCAGGATTACGGGATGAACAACGTCATTCAACTGCTTCATCTACTACAACATGTTTTGGAAACGATGGGTGGTCAGGGCTCTGGAGACGTGGCGCCTACATCTCACGGCCACATGAGCCCTGTGGGGGCTGAACTGGAGGGGGATGAGGAGGTGGAGGGGCACAGTGGAGCACAGTTTAGGTTTTGTGAGATGGGAGGTTTTTCTAGTCATCTGACAGGAGAGGAGGAGCAGGCGCAGGTAGAGGAGCTAGAGGGTTATGAGGAAGGCGAGACACAGGACCCAGACACACCGTGGCAGTATGCAGTGGAGATGGAGGCAGGGAGTCCCTCCAAGTCACTTGCACACATGGCACGATGCAGGCTAACTTGCTTGCATAGGGACCGCAGAATTGTCACCATTCGGCAGCGGGATGACTTCTGACCCTCCACCTTCTTGGACCCTCGCTACCTGCACAAAATGGGCCTTTTTCACACACACTGAGAGGAAGGACAAATTGAACTACTACGGAGACATCCTACTTAGCCTATGCCTATCTGCACCATTGTCCATCCTCTCGCAGGTCTGACTCGGGAGGCCCTCTTGGCTCACCTTCCACTACCAAGGCTGCTGGGGAGGGGTGGGGTGGCAGGAGCAGTACCAGCTCCATCAGCAGCAGCCTGAGTCTACAGTCGCTAAAGAGTAGCTTTCTTCACCCGCACAGTGATGCCACTCATCAGCGGCAGGTAGACCTGGAGCAGGACTTGAACCAGCAGGTGATGGCCTACCTTGACATGACCATGCCAACAAACCTTGAAGATCCGCTGAACTTCTAGGCAGCCAAACTTGATTTGTGGCAGCAACTGGCAGAATTTCCCCTGGAAAAGCTGTCCTGCCCGGACAGTGTGTGCCATCAGAGTGGGTATTTAGTGGGGGCCATAGTAACCCCAAGGAGAACTCGTCCATCCATGAAAAATGTGAAGGGACTGACCTTTGTGAAGATGAATCAGAAATGGATCAGCCAGGATTTCCATCCACCATTGCTTGATGCATCAGAGTAGATTGATCATGGTGCCACACCAACACTTCACAAATATGGATAGTGCAAAACATGTTTAAGGTGCTGCTCCCCAATTACAGACATTCCTCGCCATCAGACCACAAGTAAGTATTGAGGATATGCATTAGCTAAAACGTAACTTTTCTTAGGATAAAATATACGTACTTAAATGTTTTTTTTAATCAAACAAAAGGAAAGGTGTGCAAAAAATACCATGTGCCACCTACACCACCAAGTATTGATGTGATGCAAAGACCTCTAAAAGGTAGAAGGGAACAACGTATGGTCCATTGTTACCATTGGGGGGGAAAAACTTCCCCTGTAAGGCCCTTTTCTCGCATTATTAATTCCCTTCTTTGCAAGTGTTACTCGCCCTAAAAAGGGCGGCCCCACACATGAACCTCTCCCTATTTCCCCCTACAAACTGCCATTTCCCAGGGTTTTTAGGTGGAAATTGAGAGGGTTTCCTGTGTGGGGCTGCCCTTTTTAGGGTGAGTAACACTTGCCAAGAAGGGAATTAATAGGGTGAGAGTAGGGCCTTACAGGGGAGATTTTTACTCCCACCTGCTACAATGGACAATACGTTGTTCCCTTCTACCTTTTTGAGGAAAGTGTTACTCATCTTAAAAAGGGCGGCCCCACACAGGAACCAATACCTAATTCCACCTAAAAATGCCTGGGAAATGGCAGTGTTTGTAGGTGGAAATAGGGAGATGTTCCTGTGTGGGGCCTCGCTTTTTAGAGCGAGTAACACTTGCCAAGAAGCAAATTAATAATGCAAGAGCATGGCCTTACAGGGGAAGTGTTTACCCCCTCCGTTTAAAATTGGCTATACGTTCTTCCCTTCCACATTTTAGAGGTCTTTTCATCACATCAATACTTGGTGGTGTAGGTGGCAAATGGTATTTTTTTTGCATACCTTTCCTTATGTTTGATTTCCCAAATTTTTGGTTACATATATTTTATCCTAAGAAAAGTTAAGTTTTAGCTAATGCATATCCTAAATACTTACTTGTGGTCTGATGTTGAGGGATGTCTTTATCTGGGGAGCAGCACCTTAAACATGTTTGGCACATGGTGTATTTTGCACACCTTCCCTTTAGTTTGATTTAAAAAAAAGTTTTGGGGCCATATATTATATCCTAAGCATATTATTAATAGTTAAGTTTTACGTAATGCATATCCTCAATACTTACTTGTGCACACTAACACTTTTACTAAATAGACTATTTTCTTCTGCCTACCTGCCTCAGCTACTATTCTGATCCTGCCACCCACCTGATGCCACACATCTGATGCCAAGTTCTCCTTTTTTTCACCTACCTTTGTCACTGGGTACTAGTATTGCCACCCCTTGTCACTTTCAGGACTCCTGATGCTGCTGCCACCTCCAGGCTGTCTCATTCTGCCACCATTTATATCATTCTGCCACCACATGTGCTCCAAGCTGTCTCATACTGCCACCATATGTTCTCCTCATGCTGCCCCCACCCCCACAATGTGTCATTTTGCCACTATATGTTCTCCTCATGCTGCTGAAAAACTCCAGACTGTGTCATTCAGCCACTATATGCTGTTGCAAACTCCAGACTGTGTCATTCAGCCACTATATGTTCTCATCATGCAGCCAACATCTCCACACTGTGTCATTTAGCTACTATATGGTCTCTTCATGCTGCCGCAAACTCCAGGCTGTATCATTCAGCCACTATATGCTGTTGCAAACTGCAGACTGTGTCATTCAGCCACTATATGTTCTCCTCATGCCGGGGCCACCTCCACGGTATGTCATTCAGCTACTACATGGTCTCATCATGCTGCCGCCACCTCCAGGCTGTGTCATTCAGCCACCATAAGGTCTCATCATGCTGAAGGAACATTACCTAAAAGTTTTCATGGTAGCACTAGCTACCAAAAATCTTCGATTAAAATTTCAAAATGTATCTTTTAATCTTTGGAATTGTGAGGCCCTATGGTCTCCTCATGCTGCTGCCACCTCCAGGCTGTGTCATTGTTCCACCATATGGTTTCCTTATGCTGTTGGCACCTAAGCTTAAACTTGAAAAATGTTCATGTATCTAAAATCTTCAATTTAAATTTTACAAAATATCTTTAATCTTTTCTATTGTGAGGCCCTATGTTCTCGTCGGGCTGCTGCCTCCTCTGTGCTCTGTCATTGTGCCGCCAGGTGACTCCTTGTTAGATTGGGTGTTGTGGTCATAAGTATTAGTTCCAAGTAAACGCCAGGACATTAAACTTGGGAATCTTATATTAAATCTTACATTTAAAAAAAAATTGATGTAATCTTTTCAAGACTGAGGCCTTATGGTTGTCAACGTCATATTACCTGTGGAATTATCACAAGAATCCAATGAAACAGCTTGGAGCGATGACAATGAACCATAGCTAATTAAATGAAACATTCGCACTTTCACAGTCAGGGGGACACTGAGAGGCAGGGGCTGGAACAGGTGGTTTCTCTCCTGGCAGAGGACCGCCAGCTCGATGCTCAACAGAATGGGTACTCAAAAAATGTAAATAAATTCAAATAAAATAAAATAAAAAGTACATATAAATATCTTTATTCTCTTAAATTTTGACGCAATATGGTCTCCCTGCTGCCACATCCAGACGCTCTGCAAGAGTGATTCTAATATGAATGCCTGCAATCTGCATGTCATACTGAATAACAGTATTATTTCACTAACACAGCACACTTCCTATGTGTGTTAGGACAAGGCAAGTGTTCTACACCCCTATTGAGGCTGTATGGTCTACTCATGCTTCCGCCACCTCCACTCTGTGTCATTCAGCCACTATATGTTCTCCTCATGCTGCCGCCACCTCCAGGCTGTGTTATTCAGCCACTATGTGGTCTCCTCATGCTGCCGTCATCTCTACGCTGTGTCATTCAGCCACTATATGGTCTCCATATACCGATGCTTCCTCCAAGCTCTGTCATTGTGCCGCTCTGCGACAGTGATTCTAATAGCGTTGCCTCTGATCTGCATGTCATACTGAATAACAGTATTATTTCACTAACCCAGCACACACCCTATGCTTGTTACAGCAAGGCAAAGTGTTCTACATGCTATCAGTTGTAGTTTTGCAAGATCTGGAGGTGCAGAGTATAGAGATCACTGTGCAGTGGTCTCTAAACTGTAACCCTCCAGATGTTGCAAAACTACAACTCCCAGCATGCCCAGAGAGCTGTTTAGGCATGCTGGGAGTTGCAGTTTTGCAACAGCTGGAGGTCTACAGTTTGAGACCACTGCACAGTGATCTCTATACTGTGCACCTCCAGATCTTGCAAAACTACAACTGATAGCATGCCCACACAGCAGTTTGCTGTCTGGGCATGCTGGGAGTTGTAGTTTTGCAACATCTGGAGGTCCACAGTTTGGAGACCACTGTGCAGTGGTCTCTAAACTATAGCTCTCCAGATGTTGCAAAACTGCAACTCCCAGCATGCCTAAACAGCAAACAGCTGTCTCTGCATGCTGGGAGTTGTAGTTGTTTACCTCCAGCTGTTGCATTACTACATCTCCCAGCATGCCTTTCGGCGATCAGCACATGCTGGGAGTTGAAGTTATGCAACAGCTTGAGGCACACTGGTTGTAAAATACTGAGTTAGGTAACAGAACCTAACTGAAGGTTTTCCAACCTGTGTGCCTCCAGCTGTTGCAAAAGTACAATTCCCAGCATGCACGGTCTGTCAGTAAGTGCTCGGAGTTGAAGTTTTGAAACAGCTGGAGGTTTGCACCCCCCCCCCCATGTGAACATACAGGGTACATTCACACTGGCGGGTTTACAATAAGTTTACTACTTCAAGTATGAGCTGCGGCAATTTTTTCACCGCAGCCAAACTCCTAGCGGTAAATTCACTGTAAACCTCTGCCAGTGTGAACGTACCCTAAAAACACTACACTACACTAACACATAATAAAGGGTAAAGCACTACATATACACCCCCTTACACTGTCCCCCCAATAAAAATAAAAAACGTATTGTACGGCAGTGTTTCCAAAACAGAGCCTCCAGCTGTTGCAAAACAACAACTCACAGCATTCCCGGACAGCCACTGACTGTCCAGGCATGCTGGGAGTTTAGCAACAGCTGGAGGCACCCTGTTCGGGAATCACTGGCGTAGAATACCCCTATGTCCACCCCTGTGCAATCCCTAATTTAGTCCTCAAATGCGTATGGCGCTCTCTCACTTCAGAGCCCTGTCGTATTTCAAGGAAACAGTTTAGGGCCACATATGGGGTATCTCCGTACTCGGGAAAAATTGCACTAATAATTTTGGGGGCTTTTTTCCCTTTTACCCCTTATGAAAAAGAAAAGTTGGGGTCTACACCAGACTGTTATTGTAAAAAAAAAAATATTTTTTACACTAACATGCTGGTGCTGTTCTTTACTTTTTATTTTCACGAGAGGTAAAAGGAAAAAAAGACCCCCAAAATTTGTAACGCAATTTCTCCTGAGTACAGAAATACCCCATATGTTGGTGTAAAATGTTCTGCGGACGCACAACAAGGCTCAGGAGTGAGAGCGCACCATGTACATTTGAGGCCTAAATTGGGGATTTGCACAGGGGTGGCTGATTTTACAGCGGTTCTGACATAAACCCAAAAAAATAAATACCCACATGTGACCCCATTTTGGAAACGACACCCCTCACGGAACGTAACAAGGGGTATAGTGAGCCTTAACACCCCACAGGTGTTTGACAAATTTTCATTAAAGTTGGATGGGAAAATGAAAAAAAATTTTTTTTTTACTAAAATGCTGGTGTCACCCTAAATTTTTCATTTTCACAAGGGAAAATAGGAAAAAAGCCCCCCAAAATTTGTAACCCCATTTCTTCTGAGTAAGAACATGCCCCATATGTGGATGTAAAGAGCTCGGCGGGCGAACTACAATGCTCAGAAGAGAAGGAGCGCCATTGGGATTTTGAAGAGAAAATTTGTCCGGAATTGAAGGCCACTTGTGTTTACAAAGCCCCCATGGTACCAGAACAATGGACCCCCCCCCCCCCACATGTGACCCCATTTTGGAAACTACACCCCTCATGTAATGTAATAAGGGGTACAGTGAGCATTTACGCCCCACAGGTGTCTGACAGATTTTTGGAACAGTGATCCGTGGAAATGAAAAATTGTATTTTCCATTTGCACAGCCCACTGTTCCAAAGATCTGTCAAACGCCCGTGGGGTGTAAATGCTCACTGCACCACTTATTAAGTTCTGTGAGGGGTGTAGTTTCCAAACTAGGGTCACATGTGGGGGGGTCCACTGTTCTGGCACCACGGGGGCTTTGTAAATGCACATGGCCCCTGACTACCATTCCAAACGAATTCTCTTTCCAAAAGCTCAATGGTGCTCCTCCTCTTCTGAGCATTGTAGTTCGCCCGTAGTGCACTTCAGGTCAACTTATGGGGTATCTCCATACTCAGAAGAGATGGGGTTACAAATTTTGGGGGGTATTTTCTGCTATTAACCCTTGCAAAAATGTGAAATTTGAGGGGAAACACACATTTTAGTGGAAAAAAATATTTTTTTTACATATGCAAAATTCGTGAAACCCCTGTGGGGTATTAAGGCTCACTTTATTCCTTGTTACGTTCCTCAAGGGGCCTAGTATCCAAAATGGTATGCCATTTGTTTTTTTTTTTTGCTGTTCTGGCACCATAGGGGCTTCCTAAATGCGACATGCCCCCCAAGCAAAATTTGCTCTCAAAAAGCCAAATATCACTTCTTCTATTCTGAGCATTGTAGTTAGCCCGAAGTGCACTTCAGGCCAATTTATGGGGTACCTCCATACTCAGAAGAGATGGGGTTACAAATTTTGGGGGGTGTTTTCTGCTATTAACCCTTGCAAAAATGTGAAATTTTGGGGGAAACACATTTTAGTGAAAAAAATTTATTTTTATTTTTACATATGCAAAAGTCGTGAAACACCTGTGGGGTATTTAGGCTCACTTAATTCCTTGTTACGTTCCTCAAGGGGTCTAGTTTCCAAAATGGTATGCCATGTGTTTTTTTCTGTTCCGGCACCATAGGGGCTTCCTAAATGCAACATGCCCCCCAAAAACCATTTCTGAAAAACGTACTCTACAAAATCCCCTTGTCGCTCCTTCGCTTCTGAGACCTCTACTGCGCCCGCCGAACAATTTACATAGACATATGAGGTATGTCCTTACTCGAGAGAAATTGGGCTACAAATATAAGTATACATTTTCTCTTTTTACCCCTTGTAAAAATTCTAAAATTGGGTTTACAAGAACATGCGAGTGTAAAAAATGAAGATTGTGAATTTTCTCCTTCACTTTGCTGCTATTCCTGTGAAACACCTAAAGGGTTAAAACACTTACTAAATGTCATTTTGAATACTTTGGGGGGTGCAGTTTTTATAATGGGGTTATTTGTGGGGTATTTCTAATATGAAGACCCTTCAAATCCACTTCAAACCAGAACTGGTCCCTGAAAAATTGTGAGTTTGAAAATATTGTGAAAAATTGGAAAATTGCTGCTGAACTTTGAAGCCCTCTGATGTCTTCCAAAAGTAAAAACACGTCAATTATATGATTCAAACATAAAGTAGACATATTGGAAATGTGAATTAAAAAAATTGGAATATCCATTTTTCTTATAAGCAGAGAGCTTCAAAGTTAGAAAAATTCAAAATTTTCAAATTTTTCATCAAATTTTGGGATTTTTCACCAAGAAAGGATGCAAGTTACCACAAAATTTTACCACTTTGTTAAAGTAGAATATGTCACGAAAAAACAATCTCGGAATCAGAATGATAACAAAAGCATTCCAGAGTTATTAATGTTTAAAGTGACAGTGGTCAGATGTGCAAAAAACGCTCTGATCCTAAGGTGTAAAATGGCCTGGTCCTTAAGGGGTTAATGGGGATATTACTACACCTCCCAACTTTCAAGAGTAGTAGAATGGTGTAGAGATGACTGCCATAAATTATGGGTTAAAATTGAGCAAAACGAAACCCAAATCCCAAATGTCTACCGTGGTGTACCGATATAAAGGACAAAGCTGTCTGGCAGCACGAGTTGATTGGTGCTACTTTGCGAGTTTGTAAAAACAAAATAGCTAGGAAACAAATGCTACCCATAAACTCAGCTATGTTCCCGATTCTAGGAAATCCATCCTTTCATCCGGAAATAGGTGACACTAGGTTTCTCAGATGGATGGAGGAGGAAAAATTTCGAATGGGTCAATTGCAAGACCAGAATGTACCGGGCAAATGGATAGAGTTATCGAAAGTAAATGAGGTGACACCACTAGACTTCTGGAGAATATTGTAACTAAAATATTTTCTAGCGAAGCTACCTAACCCTAGTTTATTCAGGGATCATCCCACCAAATTTGAGGCCCTTTGTACATCTAAGGAGCTAGAACAACACTTAATCTCACAAATATATAAACAGTGGTCGGGGACCTTGGAAGATAGTCTGCCAGCCTACACGCGTAAATGGGAGAGAGACTTGAATCTGCAATTAACTCACGAACAGTGGGCTAAAAAATTTTCAATAGCCCATGGCTCGTCCATATGTGTAGGCCTTCAGGAGGCCAACTTTAAGATATTGTCAAGATGGTACCAAGTGCCTAAGCTACTCTCCAAATTGCAGGCTCAAAATTCTGGGGACTGCTGGCGATGCAAAAGAGAAGAGGGTAGTATACTACACATATTCTGGTCTTGCCCCCAAATCACTAGTTATTGGCAAAAAGTATGGGAAACCATCCTTTTAATAAAAAGTTTTTTTCTATTACAACATAATACGATGCCTCTGTCTAATTATAAGTACTCTCTGCTAAGTGTGCTAGTCCAGACCGCAAGGAATTGTATACCATCTCTCTGGCGACAGGAAAAGGCTCCCTCCTTGTCCTTATGCTTCAATAAAATTAAGGAGGTGAGACATATGGAAGATTTAAGGTCGGCCTGCCAGGACACAGGCATAGACTTTTTCATCATTTGGTCTCCTTGGGATCAATTTACTGACTCATCAGACTACAGAACCTTGTAACAGGAGGGGGAGTAGGGAGAGAGTAAAGAGATGGGAGGAATCACTTAGGGGGAAAGGGGTGGAGGGATCCTTCTTTTTTTTTCTTTTTGGGGTGGGGGGGGGGAGGTGAGGGATGGGAGGGGGGGGGGGAAGAAGGAAATTGTACAGGTATTAAGTAGATTTAGAGCCAGAGAGTTTCTGGATTGGTTTTCGCAGTATGGACAGTAGACTCCTTATTTGAGAGACAATAATAGATTGTGTTTTCTGTGATGCATTCCTCTAAACGCGCATTTTGTATTGTACCCTCTGTTTTCTTCGAGTTGGGGACTCTATTCCCATCCCTTTATTTATGTAAAGACTATGTAAGGGGGAGGTATGTTTTAGGAGGGGGGCCGAGAATTTAAGGGGAATCTGTACCATATTCTGTTGTATTTTTTTTCTGTACTAGTATATTAAAAATAAAAGGAAAAAAATAATGTTTATTAAATATGATATAAAATTGTACATAGAGGTATAATATACTGTGCATCACAGGGCCCTTGTGATCCTACTGTAAAATTAGTAAATATTTAATCCTTGGCAATTTAATATATAATGTTAAAATACAATAATTATAATAAACAAATAAAAATTTACAACAATAAATACCGTATTTATCGGCGTATAACACGCACTTTTTAGGCTAAAATTTTTAGCCTAAAGTCTATGTGCGTGTTATACGCCGATACAACCCCAGGAAAGGCAGGGGGAGAGAGGTCGTCGCTGCCCGCTTCTCTCCCCCTGCCTTTCCTGGGGTCTAGAGCCCTGCTGCCGGCCCTTCTCTCTTCCTGGCTATCGGCGCCGCTGCCCGTTCTGTCCCCCTGACTATCGGTGACGGCGCCCCATTGCCGGCGCCGACAGCCAGGGGGAGAGAAGCGGCGCCGACAGCCAGGGGGAGAGAAGGGGCAGCGGCACCCATCGCATAATTACCTGTTGCCGGGGTCGGGTCCGGGCTGCTTCAGGCCTCCGGTGTGCGTCCCCTGCGTCGTTGCTATGCACTGCACGGCGCGGCGCACTGACGTCATGCACCGTGCCGTGCAGCGCATAGCAACGACGCAGGGGACGCACACCGGAGGCCTGAAGCAGCGTGGACCCGACCCCGGCATCAGGTAATTATGCGACCGGGGATGGGGGGAGGCAACGGGGCAGCGGCGCCGGCAATGGGTGCCGCTGCCCCTTCTCTCCCCCTGGCTGTCGGCGTCGCTTCTCTCCCCCTGGCTATCGACGCCGGCAATGGGGTGCCGGCACCGATAGTCAGGGGGACAGAACGGGCAGCGGCGCCGATAGCCAGGGGGAGAGAAGGGCCGGCAGCAGGGCTCTAGACCCCAGGAAAGGCAGGGGGAGAGAAGCGGGCAGCGACGGCCTCTCTCCCCCTGCCTTTCCTGGGGGTGTATTGGGGTATACACGCGCACACACGCACCCTCATTTTACCAAGGATATTTGGGTAAAAAACTTTTTTTACACAAATATCCTTGGTAAAATGAGGGTGCGTGTTATAGGCCGGTGCGTGGTATACCCCGATAAATACGGTATATCTCCACATATCTATAAGGATGATCGGAATTGGTGATTTGTGAATAGCGGTAATATAAGGAGAGCAGGAGAACTGCTGCAGTACCCATAAACGGAGCTCACTTCTGCTGCTGCATACCTGAGGCTGCCGAGCCTCCAGCTGCGCACCCTCCATTCAGGGACCAGGACCCGTCTGACGACCAGCGCTAACAACATAAGGTACCCACTTTGATTATAAGACATAAGCATTGTACCTTACATCATACTGTCGCTGCACACTAGGAGACGGCAGTGTCTCCAGCTGCGAGCCCTCTGCATAGAGGATCGGAACTTCAAAATTGCCGCTGCATAAATCAGGAGACGGCAGTGTCTCCAGCTTCGAGCCCTCTGCACAGAGGATTGGAACCTGACACAAAAGTATATACAAATTGATACAATTACCATTCATTTTTGCTGTATTCAAGACTTTAACCACTTTCTCTTCCAACTGGATACAAATATTTGTGAAAATAGCAACTCAAACTGTTATATTACCGCTATTCACAAATCACCAATTCCGATCATCCTTATAGATACGTGGACACTTATTTATTGTTGTAAATTTTTATTTGTTTATTATAACTATTGTATTTTAACATTATATATTAAATTGCCAAGGATTAAATATTTACTAATTTTACTGTAGGATCACAAGGGCCCTGTGATCCACAGTATATTATACCTATATGTACAATGTTATATCATATTTAATAAACGTTTTAATTTAATCCAATATTCAAGACTCTGAGCCCCAATTTCTTTAATTTGTATCTCCCCTCTTTTGGCACTGTGGGTATAGGTGCTATTTGGGTAGCTCGAGCCATTGGTCACTAGGTTAATACAAGCCTCTCTACCATTTTTTTCCAAGTTTATTTTACATTTGAAAACCTGCCACTAGGGGTCTCCCTCCTAGTGGCCGGCTGCAGGCTGGCGTGACGTCACGCATGAATTCGGACCGATGCCGGCTCCCTGGCCTCACCCGCCTCCCGGCATATACGTGGTGCTGCTGCTGCTGGACACAGAACTTGGGTATGTCTGGAGTGGGGAGTGGGGAAAAGGGGGTGGTTGGTAGCGCCGCGGCCATAGCAAAATTGTTGTTTTCGGCGGGGGCGGCCGTGGGGTGGGGGTGAGTTGGTGGGTATGATTAGCGCCGTGGCCATAACAAATTTATTGTTCTCGGGGGGGGGAGCTGCACAGTGTGCCTCCAGCTGTTTCACCACTACAACTCTCAGCATGCCCTGACAGCCAATAGATGCCAGGGCAAGCTGGGAGTTGTAGTGGTGAAACAGCTGGATGCACCCTGTGCAGATGAACTAAGGACGGACGTTGGCCCCCCAGCAGGCATCAGTGACATCATGCCTGCTGGGGAAGTCTGCCTGGTAGTGAGCACACTACCAGGCAGACAAAAAGGCATTTTTTATATAGTAAAAAAAAAAACCTGAAAGCACGGAGAGATGGGCAATAGGTAGGGACAGAAAAAAAAAGATGGAGGGAGCTACCCTTTAAGTACCAGGATGCAAGGGCATATCTGTACGCCCTTCATCCAGATGGGTTACACTCAACATAACCTGTAAGGTGTGGCTATGTGGGAGGCTACCAATGCAGGTGCAAAAACGATGTTTACAGGCGCTTACCCGTAGTGAAGAAGCTTTCAGAACAGACCGAGTCGGACAATAAAAATAATAAACAATAAGTGCTGGTTTATTGCAGGTCTATTGTTGGTCCATATTTGCTGTGTGGACACCCAGTGATTGTTATGCACATGAAGCCTTTTGAGCGTTATGATAGCATGTCATGATATTGTGTTGACTTGCATTCATTAAAAGTTTGAACCAGAAACAACTTGGGTACATAGCAGCACATGTCGCCAGGTCACAGTATTCCTCTGTTGTAATGGTAAAATAGGTTCATTGCCTGATGATACCAAGATATGCCAAAATGACACTCTTTTGGCAAACATCTAGGCAAGGAAAGTCAAATGGCACCAAAAATGTTGTGTCAATCAAGCATTTTACCATTTCTTGTAAACATTGTGGTACCCAAAGAGAGAGAGCACCTTCATCAAAGGTCATTGCTGAGGCATATGTTACATAGATTTATGTGTTTGCCTATTCTAGACCATATCAGTGATGACATATGAGCATGGAAGGACAAGGAAAAATTTGTTCCTAAGCATTATCGTAGATGGTAAGGTATCTTTCCATTGAGTTTTTTTTTTAAATATTTTCTTTATTTTAGATTTTTTCAGTAGTTGGGGAATATCATATTTTGTCTTATTGCATTCCATAAATTATTAAAAGTCTTTGTGCATGAAGAATATTGCAAGAAATAAACTTAGAAATAGAAAGGATTTTTAAGTATAGTATATAATAGTTATTTAAATTAGCCTTTCAAGTTTCCATTAGGTGCAGCTTGTAAGGAAATAGTTTCATAAATCATTACTTGTACTGATACTATCATATGAATAATTGTGCTTTTATTCTGATAACAACACTATCTAAAAAGAGCTTGCCAATTTGTATTCATTGCTGAGGTAACATAGTATTTAAATAATTTCCGTATTTTATTTCTGAGGAACAAAATATATAAAAACTATACACTCACATGCACATGAAATATTTGGTATTGTCCTTGTCACATTTCCTGAAGGAGTTATTTGTGGAACAATCTATTGGCAGAGATCTTTCAAGAGTATTTTGATATAAAAGTATTTCATTTAAATATTGAGTGCATAAAGTAACGTCAGAGAAGGGAAGGAGGCGGCTATGATGATCAGGAGATTGATCAGGAGATTATAGCAGATAATACCCTTCTAAACCCAGGCTGGAGAACTGAAGCCCCAACCCATTCTCTGAGGAGTTAGGGTAAGGACAGGGACAACCCCTCTAGGTTGTTACCCATTCATATATATTTTTGTGAAAGCTGTGTGATCGCCAATATGGTTCCCAGACAAATTTCCACCCAGCTTTCCCAGTGTCCTGGATACTAAGTCAACCTAATTATGCAGTGTTAAGAGGATGCTATGCTACAAAACTAAGCAGGTCTACTATTCAGGGTCCTGGGAAAGCTGGTTGGAAAACTCCTCTAGGAGATATGATAGCAGCAAAATCATTTTCCTAATAATATAAATTTTATACAGCCACATATTACTTTAAGCACAGTTTTGTGACAGCCCATGGATGCCATTATATGTCCAAGAAAAATGTCACTCAGCTTTCCCAGGATTCTGAAGAGATCTTCCTAGTTCTAAAGAGGCACATCCACTGCTCTCTGTTGTGTTACTCAGTAGATTTGCTGTTCAAAAAACTAGGAAAGCTGAGTGACACCCTTCTCATTCCTTCACACTGTATGATATCAACCAGGTCACGAAATAGGCTCCATGATCTGCCCTTTATATTTCTTTTTTTTTTTTATTCTTTATTGGGTTTACAAACCATAAAATATTACAAGCAAAAAGAGTTAAAAAGAGAAAATTGCTCACCCTCATACTTCTGCTTAACCAATTGCTACCAATTCTTTTATAGATAAGTGACCATTGGGCTTCTGTGATTCTACCAAAATCTCTTTGCCACTTCTCTTTACTACTGTGATTTAAATCTTTACTTGTGCAGTTACTTATTTCCTTATAAACCCTTGATAGTGAACCTTTTTTTTATATCACCTTTTATTATTTTATATCACCTTTTATTATATCACCTATTTATTATTTTTAAGAAAAGGTCCAGTGGGTTCAACCACCAGACCTGCATTTACTGTGTGCAAAAAAATACTCCTAATAAGCCTGTATTCATACCAGGCTCCCCTACCTTTGTCTATTCTCTCCTTCAGTGCCTCCCAGGTTGTGAAATTCCCATCTTTCCAAATTTCCTTCACTGTGTTAATACCCGATTGTCTCATTATTGTGAAGTCTTTCCCACTCAATTTCTCACTAATATTCTTATTATCCCATATAGGTGCTATATCAAACATACTTCTTATATTTAATTTCTTTTTAAATACTTTCCAAGATTTCCTTATATTTTTAACTAGAGTCGTGTGTTCCAAATGTCCCGCCCTACATCCCGCTTCTAAGAACCGGTACATATCCCCAACATCCCCCTCACTTGTCTTTGTCACCAGTTGGAAAAAATCCAATCTATCCGAGATGTCTATAAAATATATCTGTGAGGCAAGAAAGTAACTTCTTATGTCGGGAAGGCATGAACTTATCCATTTGGCCACCCGCATTGACATGCGTTTTTCTGAAAGACACCAGGAGCTCCGCCAGGAAAAGGACCTTGATCTCTGTGCACCTCTCTCCCAGTATCCTTTGCAATCTACCCTTGTGCCTCCCGCCGAGGAGGCTATGCAAGTGGATCGGTCTCGCCTGACCCATGAAGAGAGGACTCGCCGCAGAGATAAAAATTTATGTCTGTACTGCGCTAATACCGAACATTTCCTAGTGGATTGCCCTATTTGTCCTCTGCGTCTGGGAAACGCACGCACCCAGCTCATGTGGGAGTGGCGTCTCTTGGTGTGAAGTCTGCTTCTCCATGTCTCACTGTGCCCGTTCGGATTTCTCCTTCTGCCAACTCCTCCTTCTCAGCTGTGGCCTTCTTGGACTCTGGTTCTGCGGGAAATTTTATTTTGGCCTCTTTTGTTAATAGGTTTAGCATCCCAGTGACCCGTCTCATCAAGCCGCTCTACATTTCTTCTGTCAACGGAGTAAAATTGGACTGCACTGTGCGTTACCGCACAGAACCCCTGCTTATGAGCATTGGACTGCATCACGAAAAAATTGAATTTTTTGTTCTGCCCAACTGCACCTCTGAAGTCCTCCTTGGCCTGCCATGGCTCCAACATCATTTTCCTACCCTTGGCTGGACCATCGGGGAGATCAAGAATTGGGGTCCTTCTTGTCACAAACGATGCCTCACATCTGCTCCCACTTGTCTAACTCCTGAGGTTCCACCCATACCGGCTCCTCCTAAGGATTAACAGAATATTTTCGGCAAAAAGCAAGCTGGGATTTTGCCTCCTCATAGCCCCCTTCCTGGTAACACTCTGCCCCATGGCAAGCTTCACCCTCTGCCCCCCCTCCCCATTCCCACTTCTTCTGGATTGACGGCCATTGATGAAGTTACCCAGGACTTCATCCGGAAGGAAACTCAAGAATCGCTCCCAATGGCCTTGTCTCATGTGAAGGGACAAGTAGAAAAAAAGAGGGGGAGACCTAAGGGGGGTGGGGTACTGTTACGCCGAGCGCTCCGGGTCCCTGCTCCTCCCCGGAGCGCTCGCGGCGTTCCCCTCTCTGCAGCGCCCCGGTCAGACCCGCTGACCGGGAGCGCTGCACTGACACTGCTGACGGGGATGCGATTCACATAGCGGGACGCGCCCGCTCGCGGATCGCATCCCAATCCACTTACCTGTCCCGGTCCCCGGCTCCGCTCCCTAGGGTGCATGCGCGCCAGCTCTCTAAGATTTAAAGGGCCAGTGCACCAATGATTGGTGCCTGGCCCAATCAGTGTCATTAGCTCCCACCTGCTCCACGCCTTTATAACCTCACTTCCCCTTCCCAGCATTGCCGGATCTTGTTGCCCTTGTGTCTAGTGAAAGTGTTTCCTGTGATTGCCTTACCAGTGTTTCCAGACCTTCTGCCGTTACCATTGACTACGAACCTTGCCGCCTGCCCTGACTTTCTGCTACGTCTGACCTCGCCTCTGTCTAGTCCTTCTGTCCCACGTCTTCTCAGCAGTCAGCGAGGTTGAGCCGTTACCGGTGGATACGACCTGGTTGCTACCGCCGCAGCAAGACCATCCCGCTTTGCAGCGGGCTCTGGTGAATACCAGTAGCAGCTTAGACCCGGTCCACCGGTATGGTCCACGCCAATCCCTCGCTGACACAGAGGATCCACATCCAGCCTGCCGAATCCTAACATCCCCTTTCCACAGTATAGAATATAAGTGTCAGAATGGGGGGGGGGTCAAACCAGTTGAACCCCCCGCAATTTCCTGAACGTACCTAAGCAGAGCGTGTGTTGGGTAGCCATTTATTCTCTGTAGGAGCACTGTAGAGACCCAAGTTCTGTACTCAGGCATTTTTGATGCTCCCACTGGAATTAATGGAGCGCGTGAGAGAGCTGGACCCATTCAGGAGAACGCAGGGGGTCCCAGTGGTTGGACCCCCCGCATTCTGACACTATCCCTGTGGATAGGGGATAAGTTCATTTTCACTGCAGTAACCCTTTAGGTACACAACAAATTATTGTTTTTGTGTTTTATTGCATTTGGGGGGAATGTTTGTTTTTACACAGTTTACTCTGGGGGTGTCTAGGGTGTAAAATAATCTTGCACTGGCTCTGCCTTTCTGACCAATTGGAAGATAATGACTCCTGTGCCTTCACTGCATGATGACTCAAGAAACTGTTATACGATGCCAAGCTGCCATTTTCCCATTGAATAGGCTCACTGGGTTCCATCCTTCCATCCCCTCCTTGGTCTCCTCTATGTTCTTTTTCTGGCTCAATGCTAAGTAGTAGCAGCCATAAAGCCCTTTAACAGGCTGTACACTGTAAGAGAAAGATTGTTTATCAACACTCCACTGTCTTGCTTTTTCCTGACTTCTATGCTTCCTTACAGAAGACAAGGGTATCCTTTACTACAGTTTCTATTACCGTGTTTCTATGTATATTTATGTACAACAAGTTTAATTAAAAAAAGTAATCCATTGTCCTATGTTTTAAAGTAGTCCATTATTGGTCTTGTCTATTATGACCAGTTTGGCTTTGTCCCCACATGCAGCACATCTGATAGTACTGATAAATCTGAAATCAGAAATCTGATTTTGAACTTTTCTTGAAAATTTGGAAACTTTCTTATAAATCTTCTAACATTGCAAAAAAGTTAAAGGATATTTAACAAATGATGGCAACATAAAGTAAACATATTATAGATGTAAGTTAACTAATTTATGTGGCATGATTATTTTGGTCCTAAGTACAATATGTCACAAGAAATTGTCAGATCCACTTAGATAAGTATAAACATTCCAAAGTTATTACCACATAAAGATACACATGTCAGATTTGAAAAATAGTAAGGTTCAAATAGCCACCTTGTGTATATTACTTGCAGTTTACAATACATTTCTACATTGCTGTACTTTTACACTCCTGTGTATGTCTGATTTTTAGGCTCTTAGGCTAGGTTACCACACAGGTTTTTGGGAAAACTGCCATTGTATTTTTTGAGCCAAAGCCAAACATGTATTCAGAAGGAATGGAAAATATAAACAAATGATTTATACTTCTCTTTCCTGGTTGATCCACTTTTGACTTCGGCTCAAAAACTGCAGTGGTAGCTTTAGAAAGAAAAAAAAAAATAGAATAAACCTCTGTCTTTGAGCACCTTAGTTAAGTTGAGTTAACTCCATGGTGCACAGCTATT
This sequence comes from Hyla sarda, assembly GCF_029499605.1. NCBI lineage: Eukaryota > Metazoa > Chordata > Amphibia > Anura > Hylidae > Hyla > Hyla sarda. Next base: position 90,939,549 of record NC_079197.1, read on the forward strand.
TCTCATTCTCTCCATTTTAGGGGGCAGGACCAGAGCTTGGCTGTTTTCCTTCCCTTACTGAGATTTTCTTTCCCTTACTGCTCTTGCCAAAGGCCTGAGAACACATCCTCAGAATTCCTTCTGTCACTGTGCTAGAGTATGATTTAAATTACTGCACTATAGGTGGCATTTGGGAGGTGGTCAATTAACGAAAGGAACAAGCAGCAGCAGGAGCACAGCAAGAAATGACAAATCATGTGCTGATCTATATAATAAACTGCTAAAAAACAACTAAACAGCAGTAGAGGTGATCACAGTAAGGAAGAAGTTACATCACAAATGCAGCCCTGGTCTAATCAGTGAACCAATGAACTGCTGATAATCATGATGTCTGACCAGCAGCAGAGAAGATCACAGCAAAGAAGCATTGTCTAAGTGGTAAAGAGCTACTTATAATGATGATGACAATCTAAAGAGAGGTAAAGGGAGGGATGAGACTGGATTACATTCAGGCGGCTGCACTGTAAACATACATTGGTAAGAATAAGAAAGGAGATCTGTCCAGAATTTTATGAGATGTAAAAGATAAGAAGGAAGCCTTGGTTACCTTTTAGGCTATTCATGGACCCTCTGAAGGAGGTAGAAGGGCTCAAGATGCATGTACACAGTTCAAGCTATTTCCTCTTCAAGCTAAGTTCAGCCTCACTTTCTGTGTTCTATCTAGTGATGAGCAGCAGGGGCCATATTCGAATTTGCAATTATTTACAATTATTTGTCCTATGTTCGCAAATTTCGCGTATTTGCTATGTTCATTCACTTCTTTTTTCATGCAAAAATTTGCATGGAAAATTTGCATGTGAAAAAAAAAACGAAAATTCACATGGAAAATTTGCATGGAAAATTTGAATAAAATTCGCATAAAAACTTGCATGTGAAAAAAAACAAACGAATATTTGTCATTACAAATATATACCCCTATATTCTAAATATTTGCGAAATCGGGAATTGCCGATATTAGTGATTAAAATTAGCATTATGAATATTCATGCTCAACACTAGTTCTGTCTTGGTCTCTATGCTGTGAGAGATGGAATGTTACCAACAACTGGCATTGGACAGCAGTTTGCAGGGAAGTGAGACACCTTCTGGTGGGCAGCATCAAATCTGGAAAATATGTTAGTCCCTTAGACTAGGAAATATGTAGAAATGATGTTTTAAATAAGTGATCATTTAATTAAAAAAAATGGCTGTGTTACATTGTGTTACATAACATTAAAAGTTAATCCTGTAATAATGCAATAACAATCTTTAATATTCATAATTTATCGAAAAATGTGTTACTATAGATGGTAACTTTTTTTTTTACCCAAGGCAGCTATAGGTAAAGGTAACTAGATGACAAGTGAAATACTATTTTATAATGCTTTTCACTATTAGTAGGTTGAAATGCTTAAAGGGGTACTTTTTTATGAACTGGTGCAAGAAAGTTAAACAGATTTGTAAATTACTTCTAGTAAACAATCTTTACCCTTCCTGTACTTTTTAGCAGCTGTATGCTACAAAGGAAATTATGTTCTTTTAGAATTTCCTTGTTCTCTTGTAAACAATATTTTCTGCTGACACCTGATACCCATATCAGGAACTGTCCAGAGCAGGAGAAAATCCCCATAGCAAACCTATGCTGCTCTGGACAGTTCCTGACACGGACAAATGTGTCAGTGGAGAGCACTGTGGACAAGACAAAAAAGAAATTCAAAAAGAACAGAATTTCTTTGGTAGCATACAGCAGCTAAAAAATACAGAAAGGGTAAAGATTTTTTAATAGAAGTAATTTACAAATCTGTTTAACTTTCTGACACCAGCTGACTTATAAAGACCTAATAAAAAGTTTTCCACTGGAGTACCCCTTTAACATCAATGATCCAGAGGTCAAATAGAAGTGATATAAAGGCACTGCCAGATTCAAAAATGTTTTATATGTTGTACATCTTGACAATACATTAACCTTTAAATGATTGCCTTTTTATAGAAATTATGGCTTATAAAACACCACTAGGGGTCCCCATTCTATCCAGAACACAGTCTTGTCTGGCTGCAGCATCATCTTCCTCCAAGCTCAAGCACAGACATAGACAAAGTCCAGTAAGTTAGGGCAGGACTAGTACGTACTAGTGCTCCCTCCTGTCATTTCAGACTGCAGTATCAAACCAGAGAGGAGGGGTTACAGGGCAGCATGCAGTGATTCAATGAAGAGACCTAGCAAAGCAGACTCAGAAAGGAAGATGAGTCATGCAGAGTGAGGACACGCCTCCTCCAAAGCACAGAATGATAAAGCAGGTGAGCAACAGATAGAAGGTATTTGTGAGAAATATAGGTGCTATAAAAATTATATGTTCATGATTAAGATTAGGTACTGAGTAACATATAACATGTTTGTGAGCTATGAGAGGTACTCTTTAAGATTATGAAGGAATCTCATCAAATGACCTACTAAAACCTAATGGAAATGCTGTGACAGGATCTTAAAAAGGCAACCAATGCCCGTATGCCCGCTACTATGGTTAAATGAAAGAAAGAATGGGCCAGGAAAAGACTAACTACAATTATTGGAAATTTTTTGTTACAGTTGCTTCTTCTAAGGAAGGTAACATTAGGTATTAAGTCTAGAGGGCAATTACTTTTTCACACAGAGCAGCATTTGATGTTGCTGTTAAAAGCTGTATTTTACCTGATATTACATCTTAAAGATCTGATATAATTAAGTGTCACAACTATGCAAAAATAGAGATATGAAAAACTTGTTCACAGCATTGTGCATGTGAAAGATCATATGACACTTTCACACTAATTGGTGGCAAAAGACTTTGATCATATAAGCAATGGAAATCTGCTGTTCTAGCCCAGAATCCAAGTGGATAAAGGAGGGGAACATATAGTTGATGACATATAGCTATCTGAAAGTCTCTGTGGAAAGGGATGTAAATACTACTGATTGTTATTCCTTTTGTTGAGCTTGCTTTACCTTGTCATTTTGTAGCATGCTGGATCATGTGGTATACATTATTCTTAAGCTCTTTTTACACAAATTAGTTTGGTTCCTGCAGGGATATGCATCAGGGGCCCCCTCGATAGATACCACCATTGTATAGCTATGACAAATGCTGCTCTGTGGTAGTCATCATACAACGTGGTGGTATGATAGAACAAAATGCAGCAGCACTCCAATTGTAGATGAATCTGTGTTAGGCTTTATTCATCAAGTACCGCAATGTTTCAACCGTCTCACATGTCTTGTGACATTTCTTTGTCCGTGTGAGACGGTTGAAATGTTGCTGCACCTGATAAATAAAGCCTAACACAGATTCATCTACAATTGGAGTGCTGCTGAATTTAGTTCTATTGGCCTTTGTGGGAGCCTCTGACCCATGCTTGACCAGCTTGCACCTGCATTGAACTTCTGGAGCGTGGTTCTGCTTCAAGATATACTATGTGGTATATGTTTTTTTTTCAGGATCATGCTTTATGGAATGGTATTATTCCATCCAGCAGAAAAATGCAAATGGATGACTGGGATTTATGGATTTGTTTGCTGTAGGCTGCAAGCTGGTGTGAAAAGAGCTCCAAAGCCTATAATAATCTCACAAACGGTTATCCAGTGGGAGTTTTTTTTCCCCCAGAACTTAGGCAGTTAACAGCATTTAAAACAAACTTTTACTTGCGCTCCAGCGATTACATGCTAAAAGTCGAGAGTATTGGCAATTGGAAAATATTGGAAAATAATTGTACAATACAAACATGCCCCCCCAAACCCAATAGGAAGTCTGGGGGAACAACTAATTCAGGTGCCTCACCAAACACCTCACAATTCAACACATTTTTTAGATCCCCTAATAATGCCAGCAAGTGCAAATAAGACCCAAGGGGCCATGAATACAGGAAATATCACAACCAGCTCAAATATATGCCACCCTGGAGTATGAGGAGTTGCAGGAACAGGGGAAGGAGCAGCATGCACCCCACTTACTATATGAAATACTGGCAGAGGTGCATAAATGTAACACGGGGGTGCAGGACTTACTACTGCAAATAGGTTCCATAACCACTGACTTGAGTCACAGTACTGGAAGTTAACACATCTGAAATGATTAAACAAGTCAAAACAAAAAAGGTGTCATCTCAAACTCAGCAAACATATCTTGAGAAGATGCAGAAGAAGATTATTGACCTGGAAGATAGTTCTCGCAGACCAAACATACGAATGATCGGAGTGCCAGAAGGGGCAGAACAGAATGACCCGGTGGCTTTTTGCCTCAAATGGATGATGGAGAACATTGGGGAACCTTAACTATCACCACTCTTCTCTATAGAGAGGGCCCATCGGGTCCCATCAAGTGCCCCACCACCCGGAGCGGCACCACGTACCATGTTGAGGAAGATATTGTGCTCTAGAAACAGAGATAATATTCTCCGAGCTGCAAGGGAAAAAGAGGAACTCAAGAAAAACTTTCTTTTTTTCCACATCCCAGGAAGCGATGGCTTGGTTGGACTCTGAACTCTTCATCCCTTTTGAGACCCCATGAATCCTGCTATAAGGGGGGGTGCGGTGGTAGGGGGCGTTTGGGGCGCTTGGAGGGAGGAAAAGGGCCATTGATAAGAGTTTCCGTGGCAACAATGGATCATTGGGGCTTTAGGGGGGTTGTGCAGCTTAATTTATTAACATGGAATGTCAGAGGCTTGGGTGAGAGGTCGAAGAAGGCGGCCATATTTGAACAAGTCAATAGACACTTACCTGCCATTTTTGTCTTGCTTGAGACACACTTAACACCAGACATGACGAAATTAGTAAATAAATCTTGGGCCATTCAGATATACCACTCTAACCATACCTCTTATTTCTCCAGTGTTTTAGTTTTTTATTCACCATAATGTGTCATTTACAGTTTTGAAATCTAAACTAGGTAAGAGGGAAAGATATGTTTTTTTTTTATATGGCTTCTATACGGATAAGGAAATAATAATTGCTTTTGTCTATATTCCTCCCCCAATTGACTTATCTGTCCTGTCTGCACTGGCAGAATTTGCTACACAATATACAAATGCATTGATAATTGTAAATGGTGACTTAAATTATGTTTTTGATCAAGTTAGGGACAGGTGGTCCCCCGCCCCGTCCCCTCTGGAGGGGGGGGGGGTCTTTGTTGGCCTCCTTTGCGGAGGAGATGGGGTGGGTGGACGTCTGGAGAATGTTGTATGGGGATAGGATTGTCTATTCTTGTTATAACACCACCCACAAAACGGCATCTCGTATCAATTTGTGCCTGGATAACCAGGCCACCAATTGCAAAAGCCCAAAGGAGGGTGAGGGGTCCTCCAATATGAACTACAAACTCCTGGGCCAAAGCCCCCGACTATCATCATCTTTGTTCAACCTTAATGCCACCAATGATAAGTATCACTAAATCCCTTCCAGGTAAAAATATATGTTAAGCCTATCCCCATGCAGGTAAATAGCCACTCAGGTGCTTACCTACCTGTGTGACATCTTCCGATCCTGCGCGTCATCTGTATGCGGCCGAATCCCCAGTCTCCCTCCGTTCACAATGCGCACTTGTGAGAAATCTGACTTAGAGCCCGCTGCTTTTTGTCTACCTCCGTTCGCAATACACACTTGGGAGACACGCATGCGCACTTGTGAAAAATCTGACTTATAGCCCACTGATCTTAGTATGGGGTAATACGCATGTGCTAAGGATATCAATGTCTCATGTCTGTAAAGACAGAGAGCTCAATATACAGAATGTCATCTTATAACAATAGAATAGTACTAACAAATACCAATTGTGGATTGCCATAAAGTGCTATCATAACTTAGTAATAAAGGAAAATACATAATTTCAATTAATGATATAAATCCCAGTAAAAGGTATTAATCATAAAGACAAAATTTTTTATCATTACTATTATCTAATGCAGGGGTGTCAAACTCAAATTCATCGGGGGCCGCATCAGCAGTTTGGTCACCCTCAAAGGGCCGGTTGTATCTGTAGGACCCCTCCCCCCCCCCCCCACATACCATATATGCCGGCGTATAAGACGACTGGGTGTATAAGACGACCCCCAACTTTTACAGTTAAAATGTAGAGTTTGGGATATACTCGCCATATAAGACTACTCCTCCTATCGCAATGTACAGTACCTTGTAGTTCCCCCCACATTAGGTAGGTAGCATGTTCCCCCACATTAGGTTGGCAGTATAGTTCCCCCCACATTAGGTAGGCAGTATAGTTCCCCCCACATTAGGTAGGCAGTATAGTTCCCCCCAATTAGTTGGCAGCATGTCCCCCGACAGTAGGTTGGCAGTATAGTTCCGACCACATTAGGTTGGCAGTATAGTTCTCCCCCACATTAGGTTGACAGTATAGCTCCCCCCACATTAGGTTGGCAGTATAGTTCCCCCCACATTAGGTTGGCAGTATAGTTCCCCCCACATTAGGTTGGCAGTATAGTTCCCCCCACATTAGGTAGGCAGTATAGTTCCCCCCACATTAGGTAGTCAGCATGTTCCCCCACATTAGGTTGGCAGTATAGTTCCCCCCACATTAGGTAGGCAGCATGTTCCCCCACATTAGTTTGGCAGTATAGTTCCCCCCACATTAGGTAGACAGCATGTTCCCCCACATTAGTTGGCAGTATTTAGTTCCCCCCACATTAGGTTGGCAGTATAGTTCCCCCCGCATTAGGTAGGCAGCATGTTCCCCGACATTAGTTGGCAGCATGTTCCCCCCACATTAGGTAGGCAGCATGTTCCCCCAAATTAGGTTGGCAGTATAGTTCCCCCCACATTAGGTAGGCAGCATGTTCCCCCACATTAGGTTGGCAGTATAGTTCCTCCCACATTAGGTAGACAGCATGTTCCCCCACATTAGTTGGCAGTATAGTTCCCCCACATTAGGTTGGCAGTATAGTTCCCCCCACTGTTACGCCGAGCGCTCCGGGTCCCCGCTCCTCCCCGGAGCGCTCGCTACACTCTCCCCGCTGCAGCGCTCCGGTCAGATCCACTGACCCGGGGCGCTGCGATTCCGCTTCCAGCCGGGATGCGATTCGCGATGCGGGTAGCGCCCGCTCGCGATGCGCACCCCGGCTCCCGTACCTGACTCGCTCTCCCTCGGTCCTGTCCCGGCGCGCGCGGCCCCGCTCCCTAGGGCGCGCGCGCGCCGGGTCTTTGCGATTTAAAGGGCCACTGCGCCGCTGATTGGCGCAGTGATTCCAATTAGTGTGTTCACCTGTGCACTTCCCTATATCACCTCACTTCCCCTGCACTCCCTTGCCGGATCTTGTTGCCATCGTGCCAGTGAAAGCGTTTCCTTGTGTGTTCCTAGCCTGTGTTCCAGACCTCCTGCCGTTGCCCCTGACTACGATCCTTGCTGCCTGCCCCGACCTTCTGCTACGTCCGACCTTGCTTCTGTCTACTCCCTTGTACCGCGCCTATCTTCAGCAGCCAGAGAGGTGAGCCGTTGCTAGTGGATACGACCTGGTCACTACCGCCGCAGCAAGACCATCCCGCTTTGCGGCGGGCTCTGGTGAAAACCAGTAGTGACTTAGAACCGATCCACTAGCACGGTCCACGCCAATCCCTCTCTGGCACAGAGGATCCACTACCTGCCAGCCGGCATCGTGACAGTAGATCCGGCCATGGATCCCGCTGAAGTTCCTCTGCCAGTTGTCGCTGACCTTACCACGGTGGTCGCCCAGCAGTCACAACAGATAGCGCAACAAGGCCAACAGCTGTCTCAACTGACCGTTATGCTACAGCAGTTACTACCACAGCTTCAGCAGTCATCTCCTCCGCCAGCTCCTGCACCTCCTCCGCAGCGAGTGGCCGCTCCAGGTCTACGCCTATCCTTGCCGGATAAATTTGATGGGGACTCTAAGTTTTGCCGTGGCTTTCTTTCCCAATGTTCCCTGCATCTGGAGATGATGTCGGACCAGTTTCCCACTGAAAGGTCTAAGGTGGCTTTCGCAGTCAGCCTTCTGTCTGGAAAAGCCCTGTCTTGGGCCACACCGCTCTGGGACCGCAATGACCCCGTCACTGCCTCTGTACACTCCTTCTTCTCGGAAATCCGAAGTGTCTTTGAGGAACCTGCCCGAGCCTCTTCTGCTGAGACTGCCCTGTTGAACCTGGTCCAGGGTAATTCTTCCGTTGGCGAGTATGCCGTACAATTCCGTACTCTTGCTTCAGAATTATCCTGGAATAATGAGGCCCTCTGCGCGACCTTTAAAAAAGGCCTATCCAGCAACATTAAAGATGTTCTGGCCGCACGAGAAATTCCTGCTAATCTACATGAACTCATTCACCTAGCCACTCGCATTGACATGCGTTTTTCCGAAAGGCGTCAGGAGCTCCGCCAAGATATGGACTCTGTTCGCACGAGGCGTTTCTTCTCCTCGGCTCCTCTCTCCTCTGGTCCCCTGCAATCCGTTCCTGTGCCTCCCGCCGTGGAGGCTATCCAGGTCGACCGGTCTCGCCTGACACCTCAAGAGAGGACACGACGCCGCATGGAGAACCTCTGCCTGTACTGTGCTAGTACCAAACACTTCCTGAGGGATTGTCCTATCCGTCCTCCCCGCCTGGAAAGACGTACGCTGACTCCGCACAAAGGTGAGACAGTCCTTGATGTCTACTCTGCTTCTCCACGTCTTACTGTGCCTGTGCGGATGTCTGCCTCTGCCTTCTCCTTCTCTACTGTGGCCTTCTTGGACTCTGGATCTGCAGGAAATTTTATTTTGGCCTCTCTCGTCAACAGGTTCAACATCCCAGTGACCAGTCTCGCCAGACCCCTTTACATCAATTGTGTAAACAATGAAAGATTGGACTGTACCATACGTTTCCGCACGGAGCCCCTTCTAATGAGCATCGGATCTCATCACGAGAGGATTGAACTTTTGGTCCTCCCCAATTGCACCTCGGAAATTCTCCTTGGACTTCCCTGGCTTCAACTTCATTCCCCAACCCTGGATTGGTCCACTGGGGAGATCAAGAGTTGGGGGCCCTCTTGTTCCAAGGACTGTCTAAAACCGGTTCCCAGTAACCCTTGCCGTGACTCTGTGGTTCCTCCAGTAACCGGTCTCCCTAAGGCCTATATGGACTTCGCGGATGTTTTCTGCAAAAAACAAGCTGAGACTCTACCTCCTCACAGGCCTTATGATTGTCCTATCGACCTCCTCCCGGGCACTACTCCACCCCGGGGCAGAATTTATCCTCTCTCTGCCCCAGAGACTCTTGCCATGTCTGAATACGTCCAGGAAAATTTAAAAAAGGGCTTTATCCGTAAATCCTCCTCTCCTGCCGGAGCCGGATTTTTCTTTGTGTCCAAAAAAGATGGCTCCCTACGTCCTTGCATTGACTACCGCGGTCTTAATAAAATCACGGTTAAAAACCGCTACCCCCTACCCCTCATCTCTGAACTCTTTGATCGCCTCCAAGGTGCCCACATCTTTACTAAACTGGACTTAAGAGGTGCCTATAACCTCATCCGCATCAGAGAGGGGGATGAGTGGAAAACGGCATTTAACACCAGAGATGGACACTTTGAGTATCTGGTCATGCCCTTTGGCCTGTGCAACGCCCCTGCTGTCTTCCAAGACTTTGTTAATGAAATTTTTCGTGATCTGTTATACTCCTGTGTTGTTGTATATCTGGACGATATCCTAATTTTTTCTGCCAATCTAGAAGAACACCGCCAGCATGTCCGTATGGTTCTTCAGAGACTTCGTGACAATCAACTCTATGCCAAAATTGAGAAATGTCTGTTTGAATGCCAATCTCTTCCTTTTCTAGGATATTTGGTCTCTGGCCAGGGACTACAAATGGATCCAGACAAACTCTCTGCCGTCTTAGATTGGCCACGCCCCTCCGGACTCCGTGCTATCCAACGCTTTTTGGGGTTCGCCAATTATTACAGACAATTTATTCCACATTTTTCTACCGCTGTGGCTCCTATCGTGGCTTTAACCAAAAAAAATGCCGATCCCAAGTCTTGGCCTCCTCAAGCGGAAGACGCCTTTAAACGACTCAAGTCTGCCTTTTCTTCGGCTCCCGTGCTCTCCAGACCTGACCCTTCCAAACCCTTCCTATTGGAGGTTGATGCCTCCTCAGTGGGAGCTGGAGCTGTTCTTGTACAAAAAAATTCTTCCGGGCATGCTGTCACTTGTGGGTTTTTTTCTAGGACCTTCTCTCCGGCGGAGAGGAACTACTCCATCGGGGATCGAGAGCTTCTAGCCATCAAATTAGCACTTGAGGAATGGAGGCATCTGCTGGAGGGATCAAGATTTCCAGTTATTATTTACACCGACCACAAGAACCTCTCCTACCTCCAGTCTGCCCAACGGCTGAATCCTCGCCAGGCCCGGTGGTCTCTGTTCTTTGCCCGATTTAATTTTGAGATTCACTTTCGGCCTGCCGATAAGAACATTAGGGCCGATGCTCTCTCTCGTTCCTCGGATGCCTCAGAAGTTGAACTCTCTCCGCAACACATCATTCCACCTGACTGCCTGATCTCCACTTCTCCAGCCTCCATCAGGCAAACTCCTCCAGGAAAGACCTTTGTTTCTCCACGCCAACGCCTCGGAATCCTCAAATGGGGTCACTCCTCCCATCTCGCAGGTCATGTGGGCATCAAGAAATCTGTGCAACTCATCTCCCGCTTCTATTGGTGGCCGACTCTGGAGACGGATGTTGTGGACTTTGTGCGAGCCTGCACTATCTGTGCCCGGGATAAGACTCCTCGCCAGAAGCCCGCTGGTTTTCTTCATCCTCTGCCTGTCCCCGAACAGCCTTGGTCTCTGATTGGTATGGATTTTATTACTGATTTACCCCCTTCCCGTGGCAACACTGTTATTTGGGTGGTCGTTGATCGATTCTCCAAAATGGCACATTTCATCCCTCTTCCTGGTCTTCCTTCAGCGCCTCAGTTGGCTAAACAATTTTTTGTACACATTTTTCGTCTTCACGGGTTGCCTACGCAGATCGTCTCGGATAGAGGCGTCCAATTTGTGTCTAAATTCTGGAGGGCTCTCTGTAAACAACTCAAGATTAAATTAAATTTTTCTTCTGCATATCATCCCCAGTCCAATGGACAAGTAGAAAGAATTAACCAGGTCTTGGGTGATTATTTGCGACATTTTGTTTCCTCCCGCCAGGATGACTGGGCAGATCTCCTTCCATGGGCCGAATTCTCGTATAACTTCAGAGTCTCTGAATCTTCCTCCAAATCCCCATTTTTCGTGGTGTACGGCCGTCACCCTCTTCCCCCCCTCCCTACCCCCGTGCCCTCTGGTCTGCCCGCTGTGGATGAAATTTCTCGTGACCTTTCCATCATATGGAGAGAGACCCAAAATTCTCTCTTACAGGCTTCATCACGCATGAAGAAGTTCGCGGATAAGAAAAGAAGAGCTCCTCCCATTTTTTCCCCTGGAGACAAGGTATGGCTCTCCGCTAAATATGTCCGCTTCCGTGTCCCTAGCTACAAGTTGGGACCACGCTATCTTGGTCCTTTCAAAATTTTGTGTCAGATTAATCCTGTCTCTTACAAACTGCTTCTTCCTCCTTCTCTTCGTATCCCTAATGCCTTTCACGTTTCTCTTCTTAAACCACTCATCCTCAACCGTTTTTCTCCCAAATCTGTTCCTCCCACTCCTGTTTCCGGCTCCTCGGACATCTTCTCTGTCAAAGAGATCTTAGCTTCTAAAAAGGTCAGAGGGAAAACTTTTTTTTTAGTGGATTGGGAGGGTTGTGGTCCTGAAGAGAGATCCTGGGAACCTGAGGACAACATCCTAGACAAAAGTCTGCTCCTCAGGTTCTCAGGCTCTAAGAAGAGGGGGAGACCCAAGGGGGGGGGGGTACTGTTACGCCGAGCGCTCCGGGTCCCCGCTCCTCCCCGGAGCGCTCGCTACACTCTCCCCGCTGCAGCGCTCCGGTCAGATCCACTGACCCGGGGCGCTGCGATTCCGCTTCCAGCCGGGATGCGATTCGCGATGCGGGTAGCGCCCGCTCGCGATGCGCACCCCGGCTCCCGTACCTGACTCGCTCTCCCTCGGTCCTGTCCCGGCGCGCGCGGCCCCGCTCCCTAGGGCGCGCGCGCGCCGGGTCTTTGCGATTTAAAGGGCCACTGCGCCGCTGATTGGCGCAGTGATTCCAATTAGTGTGTTCACCTGTGCACTTCCCTATATCACCTCACTTCCCCTGCACTCCCTTGCCGGATCTTGTTGCCATCGTGCCAGTGAAAGCGTTTCCTTGTGTGTTCCTAGCCTGTGTTCCAGACCTCCTGCCGTTGCCCCTGACTACGATCCTTGCTGCCTGCCCCGACCTTCTGCTACGTCCGACCTTGCTTCTGTCTACTCCCTTGTACCGCGCCTATCTTCAGCAGCCAGAGAGGTGAGCCGTTGCTAGTGGATACGACCTGGTCACTACCGCCGCAGCAAGACCATCCCGCTTTGCGGCGGGCTCTGGTGAAAACCAGTAGTGACTTAGAACCGATCCACTAGCACGGTCCACGCCAATCCCTCTCTGGCACAGAGGATCCACTACCTGCCAGCCGGCATCGTGACACCCACATTAGGTAGGCAGGCAGTATAGTTCCCCCCACATTAGGTAGGCAATATAGTTCCCCCCACATTAGGTAGGCAGTATAGTTCCCCCCACATTAGGTAGGCAGCATGTTCCCCAACATTGGTTGGCAGCATGTTCTCCCCCCCCCCCATTAGGTAGGCAGCATGTTCCCCCACATTAGGTTGGCAGTATAGTTCCCCCACATTAGGTAGACAGCATGTTCCCCCACATTAGTTGGCAGCATGTTCCCCCCACATTAGGTAGGCAGCATGTTCCCCCACATTAGGTTGGCAGTATAGTTCCCCCCACATTAGGTAGACAGCATGTTCCCCCACATTAGGTAGGCAGCATGTTCCACCACATTAGTTGGCAGCATGTTCCCCCCACATTAGGTAGGCAGCATGTTCCCCCACATTAGGTTGGCAGTATAGTTCCCCCCACATTAGGTAGGCAGCATGTTCCCCCACATTAGTTGGCAGTATAGTTCCCCCCACATTAGGTTGGCAGCACCCCCCCCCCCACCAGTGTATGGCTGGAGGCTGTATGTCTGTGTGCTGCCCCCACTGTGATTCGGTCACCGTTCCTCCGGCTTGGGGTTACATCTACTGCTATGGCCTATGGACCATAGCAGTAGGTACCAGGACTGGTCGAGCAGTGATCAGAGCGCTGAAGAAGATAACGTGCCGCCGGTCACTTACCAGGTCCTGCGCGCGTCCTCCTGCGATGATCCAGCCGTCCTCCTGTTCCTCCCGCGTCTCTATGGTTGTACACACGGGACGTCACTGACGTACCACCATAGAGGCGGAGGATCAGGAGGACCAAAGGAAGGATCGCCGCGCATGCGCTGAAGAGGCGGCTTTCTTTTTTTTTTTTTTAAGCCAGATTAAAGGTAAAGGCTGGCCGCCAGCGGCGGGCCACATGACGAGGTGTGGCGGGCCGGATTCGGCCCGCGGGCCGAGTGTTTGACACCCCTGATCTAATGTATCATCATAGTGGGGTTATAATATTACCAAATTACATAAGTGATGCTTGTGTTATAATATTAGTCTCTATTATTCACAAGGTAGTGCTTGTATTATCATATTACTCTCTATTATGTTCTCCCATGGGGGACCATTTTAAAGTGTAAAAATGAACCTACGTGGGGCCCAATTCATCAATCTCCACAATATAATGTATATAAATATATATAAAAGATAATCTTGTATTATCATATCGTGTTGGACCACAAGACTTGGTTACTCTGATGAGGATATAATCTAAAGGCCCTATGGAGAATATAAATGAACCCTGAGGAGAGTGTGAATAAATATAAAGGAAAATGTGTGAGAAATTGACAGGATAATAAGAGATAATAAGAGAAAAATAATTAACTAAACGAGGATAGGAGCTGCATTCCTAAAGTAAGATTTGAGTTAAGTTCAAATGAGATGAATAAATAGTATACATAACTAGCGGGATCTATATGTACAGTCTTGAATTATAATTTGTGTGACAGGGATATCCAAATATGGGTGCATCCGATTACAATGCATCCATAAGAAGTGGTAAATCAATACTACAACATAATGACCCAATTGTCTAAATTGATAATTTGGCGAGAGAGGTAAATCACAAAAATGCTGAAAAGGAAAAACCTTCATTAATCCCGTTAGGGGATTTGCTCTTAAGTAGGAATTTCAATTTTGCCTCTTCCTGTAAGAGACGAACGTCTTAGTTTCCCTTGCGGGGGCCCAGTTTGAGATGACAAAGACCATAAAAGCAGAGGTCATTCATACGTCCATTGTGTACATATTGGGCTCCCATAGGGACCTATAACACTGCACACACTGATCTTTATCATTGATCACTGGTTTCTCATAGGAAACCAGTGATCGATGATTCTGTCGCATGACTGCTCATGCCTGGATCTCAGGCACTGAGCAGTCATTCGGCAATCGGACAGCGAGGAGGCAGGTAGTGGCCCTCCCGCTGTCCTGTAAGCTGTTCGGGATGCCGCGATTTCGCCGCGACTATCCCGAACAGCCCACTGAGTTAACCGGCATGGTTTCACTTTCGCTTTTAGCCGTGCGGCTCAGCTCTGAGTGCGCGCCTAAAGGGTTAATAGCGCGTGGCGCCGCGATCGGCGCTGCGCGCTATTAGCGGAGGGTTCTGGCTTCACTATGACGCCGGGCCCGCCGTGATATGATGCAGGGTTACCGTGTAACCCCATTTTATATCACGGGAGCAGGACCAAGGACGTACCAGTACGTCCTTGGTCCTTAAGGGGTTAAAAGGCAGTCTTAAGATGTTTATGTGGATAGCCACGTTGTCTAACGCGCTGGTAAAAATTCCTACTCTGCTGATGAAATGTACCTTCTTCGGAGCAGTTCCTCCTTGCTCTAAGGTACTGTCCTACCGGGATACTCCTCTTTAGAGAGTCTGGGTGTCAACTGTCTCAATGAAAGAATGAATTGGTCGAGGTCGGTTTCCTGTAGATTTCTGTTTGAATGTGGTTATTATCATCCACATAAATGTGGAGGTCCAGGAAATTAATAGACCGTCCCCCGACCTCTGACGTGAAGGCCATCCCTATCTCGTTATTGTTAAGCTGTGAAACAAAATCTTCAAAAAGTGCATGGGAACCATCCCATAAAATGAGGACGTCATCTATCTAACATCCCCAAAATAAAATGTGCTTAGTGAAGTCAACCAAATCATCAAAAAATACACACGTGTTTCCCCACCACCCTAAAAAAAGATTAGCATAATTCGGTGCACAAGAAGCCCCCATAGTGGTGCCTTGCATCTGGTGATAGAATGTGCCGTTGGATAAGAAATAATTGTGAGTCAAAATAAATTGTAAAAGTGACAGTACAAAGTCATTGTGTTTGTGAAAAATAGTGCTTTTCGTGGAAAGAAATTGAGAGACGGCTTATGGCGTATGTTGCTATATAAGCTCTCTACGTCAAGACTGGTGATTAAAGTGGTGTCAGTGACCGTGATATCAGAAAGTTTAAAAACCGTGTCTTTTGTGTCTCTCAAATAGGAAGGGAGTGTAGTGACAAAAGGTGCCAAAACCTTATCCATATAGAGACTACCACCCTGTGTGAGACAATCGTTACCAGATACGATTGGTCTCCCCCGAATTGGAGTGGTGTCCTTATGTGGGATGGGTATTATAGATGAATTTGAATTCATCTTCAGTGAGAAGACCTTCCGTTCTCACAGACATGAGCAGGAGTTTATATTCTTGTAAATATACGTTGGTAGGATCTGATCTCAACGTTTCATATTTGGTGTTATCTGAAAATAAATTCATCGCCATTTCGATGTATCTGTCTTTGTCCAAAAGGACAATGTTGCCCCACCTTGTCACTTGGTTTGATGACAAGTGACCCATTACTTTTCAGGGAGTTTAGCGCTTTTATTTCAGTCCTATCAAGGTTTGATGCAGTGTCACTCTTTTTGGAAAAGATGGTGCCCATTTTCTGTGTCACAATATCAACAAATATTTATATTTGGGAATTGTGAGAAGTTTGGCATCATTTTAGATTTAGGTTTAAACTCCGTCAAGGGAGCTTCAAATGTCATTTCTGCTCCCTCACTTTCTCTCCACAGTTGTTCAAGAGCATCTATTGCTCCCTCTTCCCTTTGAATCGATGTTCTTGTTTCACTCTCTCTTGTGATGTGCCATTTATGTAAAGCCAACTTCTGTGCAAACAAATGTATATCCTTAACCCAGGTGAAATAATTAAATTTAGGAACAGGTGTGAAAGAAAGTCCCCTACTAAGTAACAACATTTCAGCCTCACTCAAAATATGAGAGGAAAGGTTGATAACTTATAGTGAATCTGATGGCCACAGCCCAGTTATGTAAAAGAGTGGCCTTTGAGGCTAGATCAGTTTCAGATCACACCCCACTGGCGGCTGTCTTTATACTTGGAAAAGGCGCAGATGGGAGTAAGGGTATGCCTAGGATTAACCCATTTTGGTTCTCGATAGTTGATAAGGATAAATTTATATATTTTTTTTTTCTGGGAGAGGGATAAAAATACCTCAAAGATCTAGATGGTGTGGGACACCCTGAAGGCGTATGTTAGAGGACTATTGTGTAAGGAAATCGGGATTAAGAGAAGAGGTTTCAAACAGAAAGAAAATGAATTGAGAGCTAAAGTAGCTTGGATGGAAGATGTGTTCCTTTCTGGATCACCAGGTATAACATATGATCAACTTTGTGAAGCCCAGAGGGAACTGGCTGATTTTGTCCTTGAAAAGGCGCAAAATGCCAGTTTCCTCAAGGGACAAAAACAATTTGTAGAGGGGGGAAAGCCCAAAAAATTACTCTCCCATATACTTAAAAATAATCAACAGAAAATAAATATCGAAAAAAATAAATGCCCAGATGGGCAATACATAAATTAAATCAGGGAGATTAGACAGCAATTGTTATTTTTTTTTCGGAATTATATACATCTGAGCGTAGGGACGTACAATATTGCACATACCTGCATGTCATTATTACGGCGCTTCCAAGCTGTAACACAAATTAATATTGTATGACAGGTGGATCTGCAAATATAATCTCCAAGTTCATGTGGATATTGCCAACAAGCACTTTTGAACCCGTCTTTTCAAATTATTTTACATTGTCATATGTTTTAAATTCACCAATAGTGACTCCTCCCTCTAGGTCTTGTACTTAGAGGGCTAGGTGTGCAGAGGTGGTATGGAGATCAAGAGTGCGCATGCGCTCAAAACGCATCCGTTGGGAATGTGTCACCGGCTAGGTGATGTGATGTGAGTTCGTCTCGCAAATTTTATCCATATGGAACCAGAATAAAGAATTGATGTTTTAAAGAATTGCTGGATCAAACGTTTTTTCTTTTCTACTGTCACGTATCCAGCTGGGTCAGGCTGAAGATCCGTACAAGACCGAATGGGAGGTGAGCTGAAGATTTTCCTAATGTATTTCATTGCAGTCCAGGTTTATACCCGGGAGATCTATTTTTGATAATATTAATGGAACCTTTGAGGGGAAGCAGATAGAGGACAATGACTCCCACTCCATTATGCCACTTCGACAGAGTGGAGGTTCATGTGGAGGACATTGGAAGGGTTTGGGCTGGGGGCACGGTACATGGAATTTGTCAAACTTTTGTATATAACTTCCAATAGGGATCTATAACACTGCACACACTGATCTTTTACACGGATCATTGCAAAGTCATAGCTTTGCATTGATCAGTGTTATCAGCGGTTGATTGCTCAAGCCTGGATTTTAGGCTTGCAGCAATCAATCGCCATTTGGACACGCAGGAGGCAGGTAAGTGACTCTCCTGCTGTGTCCTAGCTGATCGGGACAACGCATTTTTATCTGCCTGAGCTGCCTGACTGAGCTGCCAGGATGCTTTTACTTTCCCTTTTAGACGCGGCGATCAACTTTGATCGCCGCGTCTAAAGAGTTAATGCTAGGCATCTGCCAAAACGGGGATGTCTGGCATTAGCCACGGGTCCTGGCTGCTGATACCAGCTGGGACCGTTCGGGTATGATGCAAGCTCAGCTCCTGAGCTCACTTCATAACCCTCCCGTTCCGCAGCCCAGGGTATACCCGGCGTTCTGCGGCAAGGGGTTAAATCTTTTTTTTTTCCCTGGTGGCCTTGGAGAGGCATTGGGTGGGAATAATTCTTAGTGTAATCCCGATCATCAGAGGTTGTTTTTATATGTTTGTAAATTAAGAAAATGTAAAATAAAAAAAGTAAAAATACATTATTATGATTTACAAAATTAATAAAAAAAAATATATTATTTTTACAATTACTTGGCCCCAATATCCATTTTTAATGTTTGCTAGCTATATTTTTATGTACCTGGCCGCTTACATAAATCTTCAATGGTCCCTGATTGAAAATTAATAAACAGTTTGTTCTTAAAATATATAAATTTTGTTCCCTGCAATTTTTTCCATCCCTACTATATCTTTTTTTTTATTGGTTGAAATGTAATCAAAAAAGCTAACCCCATCCCTTTATTTGGATCGTTAAGTAAAAAAAAAAAATGTCCACAAGCCCTCCCCCCCAAAAAACTGCAGTTTTAACCCCTTACGGACACAGGGCATACAGGTATGCCCTGACGTCTTGGTCCTTAAGGACTATGGGCATACCTGTACACCCTGGTCCAGTTTAGCAGGTTTAAACCATTCTCACCAGTGGAGAACAGGTTAAACCTGATGGGTCCCGGTTGCTATGGGCAGCTAGGACCCACGGCTAATGCTGGGCACCACTGATCGGCCGATGCCCGGCATTAACCTTTTAGACGCCATGATAAAAGTTGATTGCGGCATCTAAAACAAAAGTGAAAGAATCCTGGCAGCTCAACGGAACTATCACAACAAAATCGTGATGTCCCGGTCAGCTTACTGGACGACAAGAGGGTCCTTACCTGCATTTTTGGTCACTTCATATACCATAAAAATATTAATAAAAAGTGATCAAAAAGTCCCATCAAAACAAAAATGGCACCGATAGAAAACTACAGACCACGGCGCCAAAAAATTAGCCCTCATATAGCCCTGTATGCAGAAAAAAAAGTTATAGGGGTCAGAAAAAGAAAATGTTAAACATACTAATTTTGGTACATACAATTTTTTTAAAGTAGTAAAATAAATAAAACCTACATAAATTGGGTATCCCTGTAACTGTATGGACCTACAGAAGAAATAGAATGTGTCATTTTTACCGAAAAGTACACTGTGTAGAAACAGAAGCCCTAAAAAGTGGCAAAATTGATTTTTTTTCCATTTCACGCCACAAATTAGTTTTTTTTTGTTTTGCCACAGATTATGTTATAAAATAAGTAATGTCATTACAAATAACAATTGGTAATGCAAAAAACAAGCCTTTATATAGGTCTGTAAATGCAAAATTGAACGCGTTATGATTTTTAGAAGGTGAGGAGGAAAGAATTTAAGTGCAAAAACGAAGATTGTTTTGAGTCATTAAGGGGTTAAAACCCACATGTTTTTTTCTGCATTTTTTTACTTCCATAGACTGCTATGGAAGAAAAATGCCAAGTTTTTCCTGAAAAAATGCCAAAGTCTCAAAATGAGGTTGTTTTTCAAAAACTGCCAGGGAGCCCAAAATTGCCAAAAAAAAACAACTAAAAAATGCTATGCAGCAGAATGGGCATTTTTGGGGGCATTGTTTGCTGAAAAACCATGGTGGAATTCCAGCCTAATAGTTATCTGCATTTGCACATGTTCTAGCATTATGCTCACTGCCTCCACTTCTTCCACATTCTTTATTTCCACATACTTTGGTGGAAAACATTTTTTTTTTCTTTTTATCAACTGGTGCCAGAAAGTTATACAGATCAGTAAATGATTTCTATTAAAAAAAATCTTAATCCTTCCAGTACTTATGAGCTGCTGTATGCTTTTCTTTTTGAATTTCTTTTTTGTCTGACCCCAGTGCTCTCTGCTGACACTTCTGTCCATGTCAGGAACTGTCCAGAGCAGAAGAGGTTTGCTATGGGAATTTTGCAACTCCTCTGGTGAGTTCCTGACATGGACAGAGGTGTCAGCAGTGAGCACTGTGGTCAGTCAGAAAATAAATTCAAAAGAAGGAACTTCCTCTGCAGTATACAGCAGCTGAAGGAAAGATGATGGAAGGATTAAGATTTCCATTTAAAACAAATAATTAAGATTTCCATTTAAAACAAATATTTTACACCAGAGTACCCCTTTGACCACATTTGATTAATCAAAAATCAAATCAACTTTACCTTCATGTGTAAAAGCCCACATAATGGCTCATTTACTAAACTGAAACCGACCAGTTTTTGTCTCGTTATTTTGGCGCACAGTGTCTGAGACATGTCTGCGCCAGTTTGCAAAATTGTGCACCTAAAAAAATATAACATACCCGACATTGTACTGTGAAAAGCCGAAAAAGGGGATTGGTCTGCGGCAAAGGGGGCGTGGTCAGTCAGAAAAGGGGAGTGGTTTCACAACCCGACCGATTTACTATTGAATTCAAAGAATGGCTGGAAATATCCACCTAGAAAAAGCTGGTCACAAAAAATTTTCCCGACTTTTCCCAATAGTAAATGGAGAGGAATCCTGCAAGTCTGAAACAACTTTTCTCACTAGTAAAACCCGTAACTCTTAGTAAATGAGGCCCAATCTCTTTCTTTCTCTCTCTTTTTTTAAATCAACTAGTGCCAGAAAGTTAAACAGATTTGTAAATTACTTCTACTTAAAAATCTCAACCCTTTCAGTACTTCTTTTTAGTATCAGCTGATGTATGTTCCAGAGGAAGTTCTTTTCTTTTTGAATTCCCTTTCTGTCTGACCACAGTGCTCTCTGTTGACACCTCTGTCCATTTTAGGAACTGTCCAGAGTAGGAGCAAATCCCCATAGCAAACCTATTCTGCTCTGTACACTTCCTAAAATGGACAGAGGTGTCAGCAGAGAGCACTGTGGTCAGACATAAAGGAAATTCAAAAAGAAAAGAACTTCCTGTGGAGCATACAGCATCTGATCAGTACTGGAAGGATTACGATTTTTTAATAGAAGTACTTTACAAATTTGTTTAACTTTCCGGCACCAGTTGATTTTCAATAGCTGAATTCTGTCCTGTATGTTCAAAATGGACTAATAGTTCAAGAAGAGACCAAGTTACATGCCCATATAAAACAATGGAGTGGGAAGGGGTAAAGAGGGAGCCATAAGGGAGTGAGTTCATAGAGCAGGATAAGACAGAGAAAGACACAGAGTTCAAAGTGACAATACAATAGCTAACTGGAAGTTTTAGATCTCGCCACAGGGACATCTTTATGGCAGATTGGCCAGGAAAAAAAGCCTCAGTAAAACACACATAAAAGCCCACCTGGAGTTTGCAAAAAAAGGCTCTGCAAATGTGAGAAACAACATTTTCGGGTCTGGTGAAACCAAGATTAAGTTTTTGCACTTGATTGTAAGCATCTAGTTTGAAGAAAACCAGGCACTGTTCATCACCTGCCCATTGCTATTCCTACAGTGAAGCATGTGTTGGCAGCATCATGCAGTGGATATGTTTTTCAGCAGCTTGGACAGGGAGACTGGTTAAGGTTGAAGGAAAGCTGAATGGAGCAAAAGAGATATTCCTTATGAAAACCTTATGCAGAGTGCTCTGGGCTTTATACTGAACTGCAGGTTCAACTTCCAACCAAACAGTGACTCTAAGCACAAACCCAAGACAACAAAGGACTAGCTTAGGGACAACTCTGTGAATGATCTTAAGTGGCCCAGCCAGAGCCCTGACTTGAACCCAATCTAACATCTCTAGAGAACCAGGAAAATTGCAGTCCAGCCTGAGCAAGCTTAAGACAATCTGAGAAGAATGGCCGGACATTTCCAAATCTTTATATGCAAAGCTTGTGGCATCATACCCACGAATGTTAACAAAGAAAAAAAATTCAGCTCACCTCCTCTGCTTGCACAGATCCTAACCCGGCCTGGTTGTGAACGTATTCTACAAAAGATAAAGAACAATGTGATCCAGCAAATCCATAACAAAATTTCATTTTTCAAACTTTCAAACTTTATTGTATCCAGTTAAAAAATTCTAATTGTAGGACAATCGCCTAGCTGCTACCACATCAATGAATTTGGATGCATTTTGAGTGCATGCACGCTCTTGATCACCAATACACCTGTGAAATCCACCCCCTTCAAAGGGGTACACTGGTGGAAAAACTTTATATATTTTTTTTTAATCAACTGGTGTCAGAAAGTTAAACAGATCTGTAAATTACTTCTATTTAAAAATATGAATCCTTCCAGTACATATCAGCTGCTGTATCTTACAGGGAAGTTCTTTTCCTTTTGAATTTCTTTTCTGTCTGACCACGGTGCTCTCTGCTGACACCTCTGTCCAATGCAAGGACTGTCCAGAGCAGGATAGGTTTGCTAAGGGGATTTGCTCTTGCTCTGGACAGTTCTTGACACGGACAGAGGTGTCAGCAGAGAGCACTTCCTGTGGAACACAGCAGCTGTTGGGTGTGTCTCACTTCCAGAGTTGTCCAGAGAGAGAGGAGAGAAGGAGTTTTTTCCAGCAACCTTTTCCCCAGGAGGGTGGCAGACTCCTGGGAAGAGCCTCCTGCTATGGACCCACGGCCTTCCACCTCCCGTACTAGGCCGGCGGGGGGTGGGAGTGAGAGAGTTACGGCCGATTCCAAGGACGGGGTCAGAAGATCCAGCAGGCTCCGCAGTAATGTGGAGCCCACTCCCCCGTCCATCGCTGGAAACCGCAAGGCATACGGTAGGAAGATAACTGTTGTGTCTTCAGGGACTGTTTCTAATGTTACGGAACCCCAGCAATGGGGGGTGAAGGGACCCAGGGAGTCGCTTGCCACGTTTGGATCCCGCATGCAGGCAAAGCTGGTGGAATACGAACAGCTGGGAAAGAAGCTGAAAGTGTTAAGGGAGGATCTGAAGTTTGCCCGCTACCAGACAGATAACTCTGCCAAGGTCATGAGGGCTAAGTTTGCTGCTAGAGTGTGCGAGCTGAAGGCAGAGGAGCAGGAGGTGGTGAGAGCCCGAATGCAGATCATAGAGGGAGCGGGTATGTTTAAAGAAAAATTAAAAAACGAAGACCGCTATAAAATCATGCGGACCCCTGTGAAGGAGGAAGAGGATAGCCAGGGGGAGGAAGAACACCTGTGTGATACAGAGGAGAAGATGGAGGAAGGTGGTGAGGGAGATGGCGGCAGTGAGGGTGATGAGAGTGAGGGGGATGTGTGTGATACCCCGTGTACCCCTAAGACCTCTGTCACCCCAAGTGCAGAATATATTAACCCTGCCCAAGTCGCCTTACCAACCACCTCAGAGGAAAGCGACAGTAGTGATGGTGGTGACAGCGGCCCAGTCGGTGGGGGGCTCCTGCGGGCCATAGTGATGCAGGAGTCACCCACCCGTCTGGAAAATTTCAGTTTTGGCCAGGACCTGGGCCCTGAGGAGAGCCAGAAGAAGAAAAAGAACAGGAGGAAGAAAAAGGCTGAGGAGCAAGTCATGTTTGTTTTCTCCCCTATCCAGCAGTCTGGGCCACCTGAGAAGTTGGTTCAGACTGCTGGGCCCCCCACCCTGCCAGATCCAGTTTCTGCTGTGGAACGGGACCAGCACGGGGGGTACAGTGCTGCATCCAACATGGCCGTGGGTGCTACAGTCACGCATCCTGCTGGTAGGGAAGAGCAGGATGGGTTAATGGTGGGTGTCCCTGGCATTGTTATCAGCTCTGCAGGGCACTCCCCTGAGAGGGGGGGGAGTGTCCAGGCACCGGGACCCGCTGCTGATCCCGTGCAGTCAGGCGCAGTGTGTGGCATGGACGCTGTAGGGATTTCCCCTGTGAGGGAGGAGGGTCCCTGCAAGTCAGTGGCAGGTGGAGGGGCAGAGGTGCGCTTGGAGGGGCAGCCTCGGCCTCGGGATGTGATGTCTGCGGTGACATCCCACATGGAGGAGGAATCAGCATCTCCGACAGAGATCCAGCTAAAGCATGTCCTGGCCAGCCCAGAGGTAGTGGGTGAAGCAGCGGCTGATCCCAAAAACACTGCTAATAAAACCAAAAGCAATGTCACTACAAGGTGTGTGAATGATGGGAGTAGTAGTGCTGTGGATGAAAGGAGTGTATGTGGGAGTGATGGTGGAGTGAATGTGAGGAGTGGTAATGGAGTGAATAGGAGGAGTGGTAGTGGTGCAGATGGGAGGAGTGGTAGTGGAGTGAATGGGCGGGGTGGCAGTGATGCAGATGGGAGGAGTGGTAGTGGAGTGAGTGGTGGTGGTGGATTGAATGGGAGGAGTGGTGGTGGTGGTGCGGATGGGAGGAGTGGTAGTGGAGTGAATGGGCGGGGTGGTAGTGGAATGAGTGGGAGTGGTGCAGATGGGAGGGGTGATAGTGGAGTGAATAAGAGGAGTAGTAGTGGTGTGTATAATAGTGACGTTTGTGGCAGTGCAGGTGGTTTAGGTGGGGCCGTAGGGACAGGGTCTGGTCCGGCTGCCCCCTCGGTCGCCAGGAGTTATGCCAGCGTGGCGGCCGGGGGTTCAGTGGGATCTTTACCTCCTGTATCTGGTGACGGTCAGTTGCAACGGCGCCTCCTGGAGGCACTAAAGAGAGGAGAAAGGACGCTCCAGGTAGAGGGAAAGGAGATGGACCTATCTTTCTGGGTGGAGAGACATGGTCTGGGAGCATTCCGACAGAGAAATGGGGAGACTGTATGGTCCCTCCAGACACCCGGGCAGGAGGTAGGTCGCAGGAATGTGGCCTGTCTGGTCTGGAAAGGCGAAGATGCGTGCCCCCAAAGGGGCAAAGTGGTGGAGCTTCTCTTCCAGATGGGTTTCAGGGCTAGGGACATCTTTGCCCTGATCCACCCTTTCGGCTCCTCTGAGTTTGACGTCAGCTTTGTTAGGCCGGAGGGACTAGATCTCTTCTGGTCTAATTATGAGCTGAAAAACGAGCCCGGATGGCGAGATTTCGCTGTAAAAGCGGTATCTCGCCAGAGTATGGTAAAGAAAGTGACCGTTTTGACCCGTAACGAGTCACTTTCTTGTTATGACATTATGACCTGGCTGGGCAGGTACGGGGAGGTGACGGACATCCCCCGGAAAAACTTTGATGAGCACAATATATGGTCTGGGGCCTGGACGTTTTCCGTCCGTCTCAGGCGTTCCGGGAACACTGTCACCCACATTCCTTCGGCCGCCTTCCTGGGACGCGACAGAATTCAGATCTTCTACCAGGGGCAGCCGAAGCTGTGTCACAGGTGTGGTGACCCAAACCACTTTAGTGCCAACTGCACTCAGCAGATATGCGCCCTCTGCTGTGGGGTGGGTCACTTGGCGGCCACCTGTGGGCAGATTCGGTGTAACTTGTGTGGTGACTTAGGTCACCCGTTCAGCCGGTGTTCGCGCTCGTTCTCTAATGCTGTGACCGCCCCGTCTGGGGAAAGCCTAACAGTTGCCCCGGCGGGGGAGGGGACCAGTGGAGGAGAGGGGGCACCAAAGCCAGTGAAGGAAAAACATAAGACCCCTCTATGCGGAGGCGAGAGGAGAAGCGCAGGTTGGAGAGGGCCCTTGAGAATGCCCAGGTGCCAGGGGTAGCTCGGGGTCCCACTCCAGACACTGGCTCAGAAGGAGGTCAGAATAACTCTGAGGCTTTGGGTGAGGCCAAACTGGACGAGGAGATAGGGAGACTGCGTAGGGAAGAAGGTCAAGATGCTCCTTCCTCCAGTCATACCTCTGAATCCGAAACTGTGGATGAGGAGGAGGAGGAGGGGCAGACAGTAAATGGTGGCCAGAAAAAGAAGAGGAGGAAGAAGTGTAAGAGTAAGGTGGCGCCGTCCTCCTCTTCAATTGTAGCCTCAGACCATAGAAGGAACAACTCAGTCTCTGACCCTCTGATCGTCCTTTCGAATCGATGTGAGGCCCTCGGGGATACCATCTCCCCTCCTCTTCTCGAGGGTCAGGAGGCAGTGCGGCCTCCAGGAGGTACCGAGCCTCCTTCCTCTGGGGTAGTTTCCTTAGGGGGAGAGGTAACACCAGGTGCCGGAGGTAAAGATCCTGGGATGGATATGTCCCAGAGTTTAAAAAGAAGTAAAGGGTCTTCCTCTGATTCCGATGGGGGTGGAGGGAAGGAGAGGAAGAAGGTTTAAGGGGTGAGGCCATCTAACTCAATCACCCATGATGGCGGCACTCACCCCACTGACGCTGGCATCTATTAACTGTGCCAGTATAAAGTCAGATACGGCTAGATTTGCAGCCTTTGATTTTCTCGGCCGCGTTGAAGCCGACATTTTCTTTTTACAAGAGACCAGGTTGTCAGATCTTGCCTCTCTGGCAAAAGCCAGGAGAGAGTGGAGGCGCGGTCCCTCCCACTGGTCTCTTGCGGCTGAGCCGTATAGTGGGGTGGCGGTCTTTTTTTCCGCTCCTGTTGAATGCAGACGGGTTATTGAGCTAGAAATGGGGAGGTGCCTGATCATTGATGTCTTCATGAAGGGACAAGAGCTCCGGCTCATTAACATCTACGCCCCGCAAACTAAGCGGGGCCGTAAAGATCTCTTTATGAGGATTAAGCCCTTTCTTTTTACGAGTCGGCAAGTGATCTTTGGAGGGGACTTCAATAATGTCACGAGGTCCCAGGATAGGAGAGGCTCCAATGGTCCACTGACTTGCGATAGTGTGGCACTAATTAGCATAACTAGAGAAGCTCGCCTAGAGGACGCCCACATCCGGAGCCCCTCGGGCCACGCGGGTTTCACCTATCATCAAGGTAGCCGCAGGTCTAGAATAGACAGGTTTTATTTAAAGGAGGAAGCTGTCTCTTACGCAGTGTCCGTGGTTGAGGTGGAGTTCTCCGATCACTGTATGATTTTGTTTTCCCTGAATGTTTCAGAGACCCCCCGGATGGGTAAAGGTTATTGGAAGCTGAATTCGTCCCTCCTGGTGGAAGCAGAGGTAAGACAGTCCTTTGAGGATTTTCTTCAGAGTCAGGTACCTTTACAGGATCTTTGTAGTAATAAGCTGGAGTGGTGGGAGATATTCAAGAAGCGGGTTGCGGGGTTCTTCCGCCAGCTCTCGAGCCTCAGGTCCCTGAACAGGTATCGCTTGTATCAGGGTCTGAGGAGGAAACTCGAGCTCCTTGTCTCGACTGGAGGTAGCCGAGAGGATATCTCCAGAGTGAAATCCTTGCTGATGAGGTGTCAGTACGATAGGCACGCATCTTTGGTTTTTGAGAGGGATTTCGGGAAGTACCGCTCGCCCGACCCTTACAGAAACTGTAAGATGTCAGTGAGTAGTAAAGTCATTTCAGGACTGATCGATAGTACAGGATCTCTGAATCGGTCCAGATCGGGGATCTTGGAGGTCGTCAGATCCTTCTACTCGCACCTCTTGGGAAGGAAGGATCTAGATCGAGACGGGATGTCGGTTTTCCTGGCTGAAACCTTTCCTGAGCCAGGGGTAGACCCCTCTCTTGATGTTTTGGCAGAAGAAATCAGGGAAGAGGAAGTGAGACTGGCGATCGAGGGGCTTGCCCCTAAGAAGTCGCCAGGTCCGGATGGCTTAACATCCGAGTGGTACAGGACCTTTAAGGAGTCTTTAGCTCCCCTCTTGACTGAGGTATTCAATGAGTGTCTCTCCTCGGGCACTCTGCCGAAGTCAATGAGGAGGTCAGCCCTGATTCTCCTGTCAAAGGGTAAAGATCCTAGCCGGATTGAGAATTGGAGGCCCATAGCTCTTCTCAATACGGACAGGAAGCTTCTGGCCAAGATACTGTTTAATCGGCTGGTGAAGTTTGCACCCCGGCTCCTTTCGGGGGCTCAGCACTGCTCTGTTCCAGGCCGAGGCACCTTAAGTGCTGTCCTCAGTGTCAGGGAGGCAGTGGAGCGGAGTAGTGCGGGTCTCTGGAAGGGGTACATGCTGTCCTTGGATCAGGCCAAAGCATTTGATCGGGTGAACCATGACTACCTCTGGTCCGTCCTACTGAGATATGGCTTACCAAGTACTTTTGTTAATTGGCTTAAGATCTTGTATGCAGGGGCAGAGAGTTTCCCGCTTGTGAACGGTTGGTCTGGCCGCTCTTTTGAGGTGGGGTCCGGAGTCCGTCAGGGTTGTCCTTTGAGCCCGCTTTTATACGTGTTTGCGATCGATCCCTTCGTCCGGAGGGTAGATTGTGGGCCGTTGGCGGGAGTCGGGATGAGTCTGGCGGAGCTGGATGTCGCCCAGAGAGTGGTGGCATACGCTGATGATGTCACCATTTTCGTGTCCTCGAGAGAGGAGGTCGATGTGGTGATGTCGGAAGTGGACCGCTACTCTGAGGCATCCGGGTCTAAGATCAACCGGGATAAGTGTGAGAGTCTCTGGCTGGGAGGGGGAGATCCCACGTTTGATCTCCCGGACACCCTTCCAGGGCCCCAAGAGTCAGCAAAAGTTTTGGGCATCACTTTCGGCCAGGATGATTATCCCACCAAAAACTGGGA
Source organism: Hyla sarda (assembly GCF_029499605.1). Lineage (NCBI taxonomy): Eukaryota > Metazoa > Chordata > Amphibia > Anura > Hylidae > Hyla > Hyla sarda. Next base: position 90,968,123 of record NC_079197.1, read on the forward strand.
TGGTAAGCTCCAGGATGCCGCTCAGAAGGTGGACCAATGGAAGGGTTGGTCTATGACCCTCAGGGAAAGGGTACACCTGATCAAATCGTACCTGCTCCCCTTGTTTATCTATCTGGGCAGTGTATGTATCTTGCCAGAGGCTTACTACACTAGGATCTACAGCCTGTTTTTCCAACTGTTATGGGGGAACAGGATGAACCTAGTCAAGAGGGAGGTTACGTACCGCACGAGGAGACTAGGGGGTTTATCTATGGTAAATCCTGTGGTGTTCTTAACAAACACCTTCTTGAAAGCTAACATCTCAAACCTCTGGTCAAAGAGGGCTCCTCCGTGGGTAATCTCCTGCAGGGAATGGTTTCGGCCTTTCTTCCAGGAATGGGAGACAGGAGGGCAAGTGAAGGACCTCCGTACGCCACACGGATATCTTCCGGCTTATGCTACCCCAACTTTGAAGGCGATACGTCGGTGGGGTCTGGGAGTGTGGGAGATCAGGACCCAGTCAAGGCAGTTCCTTGACAAACGGGTTCTGTTGACCCACTTCCAGAAGCCTCTGGCGCTCAGGGACTGCCCAGGTCGGGATCTGAGGGTGGGGTTGTACCTTTTAAACATGAAAAGGATCCCCCAGAAGTTTTGGGACTTGGCCTGGCGCTGCTTTCAGGGGAAGCTATATGTGAGGGACAATTTGAAGTGTAGGAGCTCTGATGACCGGGGATGTCCCAGAGAAGAGTGCGAGGACATGCTGGAAAGCATGGACCACTTCCTGCTTCATTGTCCCTTTAATATAGGGGTCTACAACCGGGTGGGTGCTTCCATTGGCTGGAGTCAACTTGCCGGCCTTACCTATCCGGAGTGGGCTTATGGGGCATTCAGGAACCTGGGTGGCCGAGACCGGGGCACTTTATTTGTAGTCAGCTTAGTAGTTAGGTACTACACGTGGAACGCACGGTGTCTAGTATCTACACAGCGGAAAGTCCTCTCCGAGGTGGAGGTCTGTAGGAACATCACCGGTGACCTCGGGAAGATCAGGTCTTTGGAGTATGGCAGTCTTGGTACCAGCAGGGCTTCTCTCCTGTGGAGAGGTTTTTCATTTGATGTGCCCTAGGTACTAGACCTCTTGGGTAGAGTACCCCTTTTTCTGGTTAGGGATAGCAATGTAGGGACAGAGAGAGGGTGAGTGCAGGGTCAGTTTGTTGAAGGGATAACAGTAGGGTGAGTCGTAGGGAAAAGTTAGTGGAGAGAGTTTATAAAGTAACATCAGGATTGCCATCCTTCTACCTGGTGGTGGGCTATGCATGTACACCCTAGTCTTTTTGTTTTCAGAATATGGATTGCGTAAAGGGCTTACAGGCGACCGAACTTGGGCCTAAGGTGGGTTGTATTGTTTTGTATATGTTATGTTATGAAGTTGTATTTGTATAGTTGGTTTTGGGTATAGATTAGGTTGGGTGGGGGAATTGGTGGGTTGGTGGATGTTTGGAGGGGCTGGCATGGGTCAGTTGTGGACTGGACTCGATATCCATGGACTATGGACTCTGACCCATGTCAATGTGGGTGGTTGTGTGGGTAATGGGTTAGTCTAGTGTAGGATGTCATGTGTTTTGTAGGTGTATATTTTGGTTTGTTGGTGTATATAGTTTATGTATGTATTTGCATTTAGGTTATGTATTTGTGTTTTTATATTCGTATTGTATATATTATTATATAGTATGGATTGGTTATCTTATTTGAGGGGATGGGGATAGGCAGTCGGATCAGATTTAGTTAACATTTTTATATTACTTTAATTTAATATTGGTTGTATTATGGTAGTGTAGATTAAAAAAAGGGTGTGTATGTGTATGTTTATGTATGTATGTATATGTATATATATGTATATATATGTATATATGTGTATATATGTGAGGGAAAAAATGTAATTTTAGTTAAAAAAAAATAATAATAAAAAAATATATATATCTAAAAAAACATATATAAAAAAAAAGGGGGGGGGGTGGTGGTGGGGGTTTTGGGGTGGGTTAGTTGTGAATGTAATGTGTGGTTGAGTTTTACCAAGTCTGGTTGTTTTTAGTTAAAGCTAAGTAAAGCTATTTTTATGTTTATGTAAAGAATGTGTGGGTATGTGTGTGTGATAGTATTTTTGATAATTTATATGTAGGTATAATGTTATGTGTTTAGTTAGTTTAGTTAAGTTGGGCTGGCCAGTTAGGCAGGTTTTGTTGTGTTGTGTTTTGTTAATGCTAGTTAAGCCTGTTTTTCTGTTTTGTTAAGTTTTTATATATTTATAATAAAAAGAGCGTCAGCAAAGAGCACTGAAGTCAGACAGAAAAAAAAAAACAAAAAAAAACTTCCTCTGGAGCATAAAGCAACTGATAAGTACTGAAAGGATTAAGATTTTAAATAGAAGTAATTTACAAATCTGTTTAACTTTTTGGCACCAGCTGATTTAAAAAAAAAATTCCACCGGAGTACCCCTTTAATTCTACAACTGTTCGCTCCAAAGGGAGGAGCGTTACATTAAACTATAAAATCAAACATTTAAAACATGTCTGTTAACAGGTAAACTCAATAAACAGCAGTATTATTGTAGGATACTTTCTATCATGTTGTTACTTACATGTTTGTGAAATTGTAGAGCGATAAAGTTCTTGTTTCCACCTTTGTGTGTAAACAGTAATACTATGTTAGTTACATGGAGATTAATGTTTTACATGGGATCATTTCATATAATAAATATTGGTGGGATAATGAGTAACAACATATGTGAATTCTTATTGTATTTGTTTTGAAAGTATTGTGCAATAATACTCAGCTGTTTATTGAGTTTACCTGTTAACAGACATGTTTTGAATATTTGACTATAAAGTTTAATGTAACTCTCCTCCCTTTGCAGTGAGCAGTTGTATTAAAGGGATTTCACAGGTGTATTGCGCTTGAAACATGTCCAAATTCATTGATGTGGTAGCAGCCATGTGATTGTGTTGTCCTACAATTTGGATTTTTAAACTGGCTACAATAATGAAAATCTTTTTCAGTAAATAGCAAAAATTTCTAACACTTTGTTTTCACTTTGCCATGATGGGGCATTGAGGGCAGAATGATGGGGGTAAACATGACTATTTTTTTAAATCATTATTTTAGCACAATAGGCAACATAACAAAATATGGAAAAAAAATAAGGGTGTGAAAACTTTCCCATTGCATTGTAAATTAGGACAAAATGTTGATTAAACAACCCCTTGGAAAAGCTCTTTGAAAGCTTATTTATCTACTCCTCACTCACTATATACAGTAACAGATAGTGTTCTACTGTTAGCCAGAAAAATCCATGTGGTGGTAAAAAACATTTTGGTCAAAAAATACCAAACTATTTTAGGAGTGATTACTTTATTGGTTAAAAAAAAATATATTTGTAGGCAAAAACTTTTCCCCAGGCTCTAGTTACTAAGGAACTCACTTGAGAAACACATTTTTGTGCTTTGAAAGCTTGCAAATATATATTTTGTTTTTTTTTTGTTAGGTAATAGATATCACTCCTAAAATGCTTCAGTCCTTTTAGATTCAAAAGTATTTACCAACACGTCTTGTACCCCATGAAACACAACATTCAACTTCTCTTTCCTGTTAGCTACAGGCTGTGTCCTCAAGGTGTTTATATTAATATAATTTAATGTTAAATATTTTAATACTTAAATATTTTATACTAAACAGTCACTAATTTTGCAAGTACACCTAAGAAAATTATACTCTGATAATTGTTGTACATTAATGTAATCAAGTACTCACTTTACTCAAAATCTTTCAAATAGTCATTGTAGCATGTAATTTGCTAACTTTACTCATTTATTTTGTTGGTTTGAAGTGGGATAATTAGCTCAGGCTACAAAAAATCTGATTAAATGGGATATATTTAGAAATATGTAATTAATGTTTTGCCATAGATTAGCTGCTTATGCAGTCAATGTAAACATTCACTTGTAACCATCTATATCAAATGACAGACGAGAGATTAGAAAAATAAAAAACATAGCAATACTAGCTACATGTACATTTAAAATAACTAAAAAATGTACTGTTCCTTTCTTGTTCCAGTAAATTTCACTTGAACAAAGTGACTAATAAATAGACAATCGTCCTGCACTCACTGCAGTCCACCGCCGTAGAAAAGGAGGTGTCATGAATCCGAACAGGTTATACATGGGGGCTCAAATGCAATGACCAGTGGCTTCATGCTAATGAGCACTTTGTGAGTCCGGAAGAAGTACTCATTAGCAGGAAACCACCGGTCGTTGCCTCTGAGCCCCCATGTATACCCTGTTTGGATCCATGATGCCTCCTTTTCTACAGCGGTGGACTGCGGTGAGTGCAGGAGGATTGTCTGTTTATTAGTCATTGTTTCTTGCCTGCTTTATTTTCTGTCCTTGCACCACTGCACCACCCAATGGACATTTCAGTAGCACTAGTTCTCTTGGGCATGTCTTCAGGTGATAGTGATTAGACCCTGGGCATGTAGTTCCTTTGGATCCGCGCCTCCCCTTCTTTTTTGTTCTCATTAATACACATTATTATAGTAGTATGTGACTATGTGTTTCCTGAAATAGGGTAATATAATGACTAGTTTGATTCTGTGTGTGCTTTAGATTCTGGATATAAAGTAGTCAACTGGCCTCTTCTAGTCAACTTTTATCTAATGTGAATTGTGGCTTAAGACTCTCTAGTCTTCACTTTTAATTTCTATCAAAAAGCATTGACCTTTTAAGTCTCTAGACACAAAATAGTAAAAGGACATAAGTAGCAAAATAAAACTAACATACAAAATAATCATAAAACATATAACATAAAAAAGTGCAGGAACCCCTTTCAACATATTTCCTGGATTCATCATCAAAGTTAAAATACATTATAGAAGGTTTCTTAATTGTTTGTTATCATGTTACAAATTTACCACAACTGTTTTTGAAAAGGAAAATATGAGGTATCTAGGGTTTTCTTAATAAAAAGTAATTGTATCAATAATATTGTCTCTGGGCAGGTCACAAATTTGACTCTGCTGAATAAAAGCATTGAAATACTATCTCAGGAACAGCAACCGATACTAGAAAGAAACTGCAAAAACTTGGCTAAAACATAGTTATGGTAGAGGAGGATGATGAAAAAGCCTTCTCTAATATTTTCAAACAGAAAAATCCAATGTCGGATAATAGTAGGGATACTGTAAATTCTTCAACAAATATCACCTGTTTAACCCAACAAGAAGTGCCGCACTACCTTAATAACATTAAAACACACAGGTCACCGGGCCCATATGGCATCCATCCCAGGGTTTTTCAGGAATAAGGTACCATACTAGACACATCCTTATTCCTTATATTTAAAGATTCTATACGACAGGGATTGTTCAACAGTACTGGTGCTTAGAAAATGTTCTATCAATATTCAAAATATGATCTTGAGAACTATAGGCCTGTAAATTTAATCTCAATTGTAAGTTTAAAAAAAAAAGTTTTCTGAGAGATGCTGTTCTGTAGTTTTTTAATGAAAATAACCTAATCTAACACAGCACCAACATGGGTTTATGCAGGATCGGTCAGACTAATCTGATCAGCTTCTATGAGGAGGTCATTTATAGATTGTAGAGGGGGGGGGAGCTGTGAACGTTTTGTATCTGGACTTTTCTAAGGCATTTGATACTGTGCCACACAAAAGTTTAGTACATAAAATAAGGATGCTAGACTAGAGGAGGATAAATGTAAATGGTTTAGCAACTGGCTCAGTGATAGGAAGCAGCAGGTGGGTATCAACAGAACTTACTCTGGTTTGGTGACAGGTACCTTTGGATAGGGGATAAGATGTCTAGGGGCGGAGTACTGCTTTAAGGACCAGGCCAATTTTATTTTTGCATTTTCATTTTTTCCTCCTCAGCTTCTAAAAATCATAACTCTTTTATATTTTCATCCACAGACCCATGTGAGGGCTTGATTTTTACGTCACCAATTTTAATTTGTAATTATATGACTCATTTTACCATAAAATATACGGCGCAAACAAAAAAATATTATTTATATGGGGAAATTGAAAAGAAAACCACAATTTAGCAAATTTTGGAAGGTTTTGTTTTCACTCTGTACACTTTACGGTAAAAATTACATGCTTTGTTTATTCTGTGGGTCAATACGATTATACATACACATAAAATGATGCCCATGTTATATAATTGTACCGCTTAAAAAAAAATCTCAAACTATTTTAACAAAATTAGTATGTTTAAATATGCCCTATTTTGACCACTTAAAACTTTCACATTTTTCCGTGTACGGGGCGGTATGAGGGCTCATTTTTTGCACTGTGATCTGTAGTTTTTATCGGTAGCACTTTGCTTATATTTAACTTTTTATAAAATTTTTATAAAAAAAAAATTGGAATTTGGAAAAAAAGCAGCACTTTTGGACTTTTTTTTTAACGTTTACGCCATTCACCATGCAGGATAATTAACAATATATTTAGATAGTTCGGACTTTTACGCATGCGGCAATACCAAATACGTATACCACTTGCGGTGAAAATAGTAGTAAATGTTATTCTTGCAATCCAAAATTATATGTAACGTTTTGGTCATAAATGACCTTCCTCAGACCGGATTGCTGCGGAGGAGAGATGAGGTTAAGGAAAAACGGTATCTCATGCCCGTGTAGCAAGTAAGTGGGTATGGCGGCAGTAGCCACATGTGGATCATACCCATTTTTTCACTTTTGTTTTACATTTTTGCACTTTTTTTTTAACACTTTTTATGACCCCATAGGGGACTCTTTATAGCAATCATTTGATTACTAATACTGTTCAGTGCTATGCGTGGGGCATAGCACTGATCAGTGTTATTGGCGATCTTCTGCTCTGGTCTGCTCGATTGACGTAGGAAGGTGAGGGGACCTCCGGCCGCCATGCTGGATGATCGGATCCCCGCGGCAGCGCTGCAGGCGATCCGATCATCCATTTTAAGTACCGCACTGCCACAGATGCCATGATCTGCATTGATCACAGCATATGAGGGGTTAATGGCGGACATCAGCATGATCGCTGATGTCCGCCATTACCTGTGGGTCCCTGGCTGCTGATAGCTGATTACAGAGCATAAATGTAAATCATAATTAAATTAAAACTAAGTGAGTAGTGCAGCATTTTTGAGTTTTGTAAATATATTTACAACAGATAAGTTTGATGTATCAATGAGTCCATTGCATTCAACAGTTTTCAGCACTTTTTTTCCCCTTTTATTTAATATTAATACATATTAAAACAATGCTTCAAAAATGTCAGCTTTTTTGTCAGGAAAGCTATTTTTCTTTTCATTTAAAATATTTCCTGTCATGAGAATTGCTATTTATATTTACTGTAAATGTCACAAGTCTTACTGAGTAAATATAAATATTCAATGGAGTTCTATGATTCACCTCGATCTACCTGGGTGTTTTTCTATTAATTGTTGAACATCACTGAAAACTGACCTTTTGCAAAAATAAACATTTTCCTGGGTTCTGTCAGAAAGCCAAACAGTTTGCATGTCTTTACACACCGACTATATATACCCAAAGGTCAGGCATCACAGAAACAATTGCAAATTTGGCATTTATCCTTTATTGTTGTCAGCAACTAAGACTTTTCATAGAAAACTTTTGGTTTGGTAAGAAAATAAGTCTTTGTTTTATTTAAAATGTCATCTAGATGTAATACAATAACTAATGCAATGAATAAAAAAAGATGTGCTCCATTGATATTAAACAATTACTAAATATCAGGGTCAGCTATATAAGAGACTGATAGTAAAGTTATGAAATGTTCTTATCTGTAAATGATGTGTATAGAGAAAGAATGCAATTACATAACTGATATAGTTAGGTCAGGTACAAAGTGTTGCCAAAAAAATTAAAATAAAAAATTATTTACCTTTTCAAACAATCAGGGCCAAATAAATAGTTACCTACAAATGACCTAAAATCACCAACAATCATAGTCCAAATGATGTCTTAGAGTAATATACACACTAACTGAAATTTGGTTAGCCTTTTGGTACATATGCCTTCTCTCGGAATGAACGTGGCTTCCTGTGTGCTAGCACTATTTATCAGTCATCAAACACATGGAGGTAGAAGTGGTGAAAGGAATTGCTGTGTTGTCCTGATTATTGTAATGAGAAAAAAAAGTGAGACCTAGCCATACACAAGATGTGGATTGCTTTAATTACTCATACATCCACCGTAAGCACCTTTGGCAAAAGGTGGGTAGCATGGGCACTGCAGCTACACAGGGTCATGTACAGCAAGACCAGATATACTTTGTGGTCCAACATAAAAATGTAATACTCTAGTGTTCAAAACAACAAAAAAATCTGAACACCCATTGGTGGAAAAACAGAACCTGGTTTCGGGACGTCATGAGTATCATTTTGATCACCTGCACTACAACCCTGTATGACAGTTTAGTGTAGGTGATGCTTATGACAGATTTCCTTTAACCCCTTAAGGAATGAGGCCATTTGGGCCTTAAAGGGGTTATCCAGGAATAAACTTTTTATATATATATATATATATATATATATATATATATCAACTGGCTCCAGAAAGTTAAACAGATTTGTGCATTACTTCTATTAAAAAATCTTAATCCTTTCAGTACTTATGAGCTGCTGAAGTTGGGTTGTTCTTTTCTGTCTAAGTGCTCTCTGACATCTGTCTCGGGAACTGACCAGAGTAAAAGCTAATCCCCATAGCAAACCTCTTTTACTCTATGCAGTTCCCAAGACAAGCAGAGATGTCAGCAGAGAGCACTGTTGCCAGACAGAAAAGAACAACTCAACTTTAGCAACTGATAATTATTGTAAGGATTAAGATTTTTAATAGAAGTAATTTACAAATTTGTTTAACTTGCTGGTGCCAGTTGATATAAAAAAAATTATTTTCCTGGAATACCCCTTTTATTTTTGGATTTTTGTTTTTTCCTCCTCGCCTTCTAAAAATAATAACTCTTTAATATTTTCATCCACAGACGAGTATGGGGCCTAGTTTTTTTGCACGACCAGTTCTCCTTTGTACTGTCATCACAAATTTTTTCATGAAATGTATGGCACAACATAAAAAATACTATTTGTGTGGACAAATTGAAAAGAAAACCACAATTTTGCTAATTTTTGAAGGTTTGTTTTCATGCTGTACAATTTACGGTAAAATGACATGTTTTCTTTATTTTGTGGGTACTCTTATGCTAATGAAAAAGCCAACTCAGAGTTAGATAGCTGACTGAAGGATAGAAGATTAGGAACCACAGCTACTATACATGTTGTTAGTGTATTTTTTATTTATTTTCCAAGAAAGATGTAACATGGATGACATTGAGAAAAAATTCCTATAGCTTAATACATAAATTAATCTCCTAAAGAGGATTACATATGTTTTTTATGATGGTAATATAAAGAATTCACTGAAAAGTGTATTTCCTGTATTGTTGCTTGTAAGTACAGCACAAGTTCTTTATCATTTTTCAATGTGCTTATGAAGTCGGTTAGAGAAGAAGAGAAACCACATATTGAAGCAGTAATGTGTTTCAGAAATATTCCCAACAGCTCAAACTATTTGGAACAGAATACACTTTATTACATTTAATTCCAGGTAGCTTCACAATTACCGTATTTTTCGCCCTATAGGACGCACCGGCGTATAAGACGCACCCAATTTATAGGTGCAAAAAAAATAAAGATTCACGTGGACTCACGTGTCCCCGCCGCTCCGGTCCCTTCACCGCTGGCCCGGGATGTCGCGCCATCGCTGTCGCAGTGTCCCCGTCTCTCTGAAACGTCTCTGCTGCCGGCCGGGTATCCTCGCTCTCCGACGTGATGACGAGGAAGGAGAGCGCCGGCCATACAGGGGATCCCTGAACGGAGAAGACACCGAGGAGGCAGGTAAGGTCCCTCCCGGTGTCCTTTAAGCATTAACCCGGCTATTCAGTCGGGCTGTTTGGGAACAGACGACTGAACAGCCGGGTTAGTGTCACTTTCCCTACAGACGAGGCGGTCAGCTTTGATCGCCGCATCTGAAGGGTAAATCCAACTTTCTTAGTTGCTAGGATACTTACATATTGTATCTGGTAGTTTATTAAACCCAACTAAGTAACATTAGGTTAGATTTGTATTTTGTACATTAGATTTCCAATAATGTTGTGATTAAATACATATATAATTCATTAGCTCACAGTGTAAAATCCCTTCACACTGTATTTGTTCCATGTTTTGCATCACAAAGCTAAAACTACAGTAGGTGGGAGTCTAGAACACATAAGAGGGACAACATTTTTTATTATAGTTTTTTTTTCTGTGAAGGTTCTACTCGTTGTTTTGATGCAAAATATTGGCATGTAAATGTGGCCTATTGCCGTACAGAATTATTGATAGACATGAATGAATCTTCTGAAATTTGTTATGGTTAGATTTGATTGAATAGGCCATTGGATTTATACTTTGATGGCTGATTCAGATTGGTACAGAAGCAGGGATTCCAGCCATGTCCAGAAAAAATGGAATTACGGAAATTTTTTAAACAGTGAATGCACTGACATACAAAACAGTGTGCAAAAAAAAACAGACATTTTTATTCCCATTTTACAAATGTATTTTGCTATTCATTTCATATCGTGTGAACATAGCCAAAGTAAACGAGTGAAAATGTCCAATTAACAAATAAGCATAGTCACCCTTCACAGAAGGGGGAGCAAAGACATACTAACAGTGGCATGAGACAGTAAGCATAACAGTCACAGTATAAGAGAATACAATATAAATACTACAAAATGCTAAATGATCCAGGAGAAGATCATGGACAATAGGGGTCAGAAGTGGTCAGACCATGTGGAGGAAAAATGGGGTTACATAAGGTATATAAATGCTGAAATTAGATACATCAAAGAGATACCTTTGAAGCAAACAGATACACCTGGCATTAACCCTTTAGATGCTGCAATCAACTTTGGTAACAGCATTTACATGCAGGGGTTAATGTGCCGGTTAGATCAGCAGAGCTGATCAGGATATCCGTGGTGCAATCGTGTGTCCCAATCAGCTGAGTGGACAGCAGGAGGCCCCTAACCTGCCTCAGTGCCATCTGATTGGTGCTGTGATGTCCCCAGCCAGCCATGGCAGGCTAGAGCAGCACAGAATCGATAACATTGATCAATGCTGAGTCAAAGCTTAGCATTGAACAATGTATGTAATCAAAAGATGGCATGTTATAGTCCCCTATGTAATAAAAAATAAATCTAATCATTTGTGGTACTACTATGTGAGTTAATCTCCGAACTATTAAAATATATGGTTAGTTAAACTGCACGGTTGATGGTGTACACGTAAAAAAATACCAAAGCCCAAAATTGTGCATTGTGCCGTCACACACCCTCCAACATACAAGAATAGAGGGGCGTGGTGGGACATCACTAGGGGGCGTGGCTGTGATGTCACGCCCCTGTCTCTGAGGCAGCACCTGGCACAGAATGCCGAAGGCTGCACCCAGATCACAGGGGTCCCCAGCGGTGGGACCCCTGCGGTTATACATCTTATCCCCATCCTTCGGATGGGAATAAGATGTATAAAGCCAGAATGCCCCTTTAAGCATACAAATTTTGGTGCATGTAATTATAATTTTATAGTTTTATAAAGTAGAAAATAAAATAAAACCTACATAAATTGTATATGCTTGTAACCGTATGGATCTACAGAATAAAGACAAGGTGTCATTCTTACCGAAAAGTGCACTGCGTAGAAATGGAAGCCCCCTAAAATTATAAAAGGGTGTTCTTTTTTTCTATTTCACCCCACAATTTTTTTTATATTTTTTGCTATAGATTTTGTGATGAAATTACTGATTTCATTACAAAGTCCTTATATGGGTCTAAAGGTACAACATTAAAAATGTTATGATTTTTAGAAGAGTAGGAGGAAAAAACGAAAATGCAAAAACAAAAATTGTCTTTGTCCTTAAGGCAAAAATGGGCTTGGTCATTAAGGGATTAAATAACTATAATGTTTTACTTGGTTTAATTTGTGACAAATAAATGTTGGTAAACTGGGAATAATAAACAGGGATTTGTTTTTTTCTTTCTACATTTCTTGTATATCTAGAACATTAAATGAGTTTTCCCATTATGAGTCAACTGGACGTATTATCAAAGTATTTGTGACCATTTGGTACTCTGATTCCAAGAATAGTGCAAATCTATCCCTCTAGTGCTAACCACAGCATGCAATTCAGTAGAAGCCACAGCCCCCCCAACCTAAATAACAGCCCACTTATACAGCCATAATACTTACCATATTTTGTGTGCTATTTCTGTCTAAAGGAAATATATAAGTCTATTTCATACTTTGTGGTTTTGTTGCATTTTATCAATTCTTTTCTTAGTCAAAAGCAGAACCTATATAGAGGAGATGTCTAAATAAAACTTTCAAAACTATCAAATTTTAATTTAGGTCTATGCAATATTGGAGTACACTTAATAATCATATTCAATGCTTAGTGTAAACTTAGACTGGACAGTTTGGCGATGCACCGGAATTTATCGAAGTGGCTTGACATGATAAACACTTTCATCTATTTTTATACCAACTATAGGTTGGCTTATTTTTTAACCAAAATTTGGTACAAAGGCCCTGATTTATCAATCTGCCCAAAACATACAGGCATATCAACCAATCAATGTTCAGGTTTCTAATCATAACGATCTCTGGTAAAATAAAAGCTGAGCTTTGATTGGTTTCTGTGGGCAAATCAGACCCATTTTTGTCTTAGTCTGATTAAACAATAACCAACCCCTCTAGGCTAGTATCAGTTACCTGATACAATGATGAAAAATAATTAATAATAAAGACTGGATCGTGCTTCAATTATTAAATGAAAAATATAAAATGCACTTTATCCTCAAAGCACAGGGCCCTTGTGCCGAGGAAAATATTAAATAAAATAGCATAAAAAACGGTTATATGATTGCATAAGATAAAATACTAACACATTAATATATTGTAGACAAACACCGATAGCTATCATTATAGATTTAATAGAATATCAGAATTTAATTCGGTAATCCGGCCTCTGATAGTCCAGGAATAAGCTCAAGTCCCGTATGTAATAGATATTCCGTAATAATGGAAACAAGAAGAAGGGAATATAGTTACCAGCCTGTAGAAGGGCCCAACTTATCATCACTTGAGGATAAAAGGAGAGGTCCACAAACTTGTGATGGTAAAGGATGCTGGCATGCGTCACCGCAGTGGTCTGCCTGGCACAGACCGGATGGATTAGAAGCCGCTTCCAAGGTGGTTCGCTGTAAATGGTATCAAGCGTTATGGTGTGGTGGACCTCGTGGTATCCTGATGGCGTGTGACGTCACTGGCGCTGGGCAGTGCTGCTTGGAAGATGGACTTGGGATCAATCTGCTGGAATGCAAGGCTGGATCGGGATCTTCAGAGATGAAATCAGGTATTGGTGATAGATAAATAATCTTAGTACACCTAGACGTGTTTCAGGGCTCTCATATGTTAAACACGGCCCTTTCCTCAGTAGGCATGTTTTTGACATTTTTGTCTTAGGTTGATAAATATAGGCCAATGCCCCCTTGTCAAGGGGAAAAACTGTAACAGGCAAGTTAGGTATAGTAGATTATCCATTTTGGCTGATTTAACTATAAATGTAACTACAAAACACTTGTAACATTTTGTGCACAAACATTAATAAATATCCCCCAAAGTGTACTGGACCTAAACTTTAGAAAAGTATTCTCATTTAAAATGTCTAAATATCTTGCCATTTGTCTCTGGAAACAAGCAAGAAAGTTTATTTTTTAACATGATTGTCAGTAATTTCTTTCATTTTTTTTTCTTTAAGTGCTAGAAAACTGCTGAACTATCTGTTACACGTTTCCCTGTCTCAGACCTTGATAATTCAGGTTTTTATTTTCATCCACATTTGACTGTTCAAGCACAATGGAACTCAGGATTTATAACCATAATTACTGCTTCTATTTCATTTAATGTTATAACATATCTTAGCTGTTCATGTGTAATGACCCCCTAACAAAAAGAGAACTAATGGCATTTAATGGATGTTTGCATCATTCTGCTTTGAATACAATGAATACAAATAAACCCTCTAGTCTACTCTCTTCTGCATACAACAAAGAATTGTGTTTCTGATGCTGAGCTTGTTTGTATGTGTAATATTCTTTTAATATTTTAAGCAGGATTTCATCTAAGGCTACAATATTTCAAATGAAAACATGCCTAGTCAGCTTACATATCAAAGGAATAGACAAGAGGATAAGTCATTCACTTTCCATTTATAAGCATTAAAGAAATGACCAAATAAACTATAAATATATCAAATCTCAACCTCAACAAGTTTCATTTGATCCATCAAGAACCCAGACAATTACCGATGCACACTTATTTTAGTTTCTATCTCAATACATTTGGGCAGCCATGACATTTTTCAGCTCATAAAAATGTTTTTCTTTTCCATTTTAAGTAACATATTATAAATAGAGATGTCTAATACTAACAATGTAACTAGAGATGAGCGAATAGAATCTGACGAAATCGAATTCGTTCCGAATTTCATGAAAAATCCGATTCAGACCGAATCCGAACTTCGACTCGATTCAAAATAAATTTCTTCATTAGCGACACCCCTGCCATCATCCTGTATAATGTATAGATTTGATCATCTTTCTCCTGCGCTCGCATCTCTGCAATAGATAGTCAGGAGTGACACTTGCTGTGATCTGTCCTCAAATGCAGGTACTACTGCTCCCAACATGGAGCACACTCTCTGCTTCATGATGGGAGCTGTAGTACCTGCATTAATAGACAGATCGCAGAGGGTTACTTCTGACAACCGCTGCAATCGTCCTGTATAATGTATAGATGGTGTTGGTCTGCCGCTCTTCTCTGGTCCCAATGTAGTATGAGTATATGTCGTATATATACCTATTATTCATATTTCCCGCAGAAAGCTGTGATTAGCTGGAACAATCTGGTCAATAACAGCTCTCTGCGGGAAATATGAATAAGTGATGTGAATTCTATTCACATCACTGGCCGGCCGGAGTATAGTGCAGAGATGCGAGCGCAGGAAAAAGCCGCTCCATCTCTGCAATAGAAAGGACAATCACATCGGGTGTCAGGAGTGACACCTGCTGTGATCTCTCTATAATTACAGGAACTACAGCTCCCATCATGGAACAGTCTGTTCCATGCTGGGAGTAGTAGTACTACCTAAAAAATGTAAAATATAGAGAAAAAAAGTGAAACACACATAGACACACACTTTATTAAACACAATGTTAAAATACATTACTAATATAAAATGTAAAAAAATTAATTATAAAAAATATATAATTTTTACATTTAAATGGTCCCTTTTTTTTATCATTGTCGGCTACATTTTAAGGTCCATGCCCTCCCACATAAATTGATCCCTGTTTAAAAATTAACATTAACATTTTTTTTTTTTTTTGGTGGCTTCATAATTTTTTATACACCCAATAATGGAGTCTACATTTTAGGCTGCTTTCATACTATAAGTATTCATCCGTTATTAAACATCCGTTTTCTGTAATGTATAATTAAAAAACAGATGTATAATATATGTATAATATATGTATAATATATGTATAATAACGGATGAAATAACTGGTGCTAACGACAGAATAATGTCCGTTAAAATAACAGGCAAATTTATTTGTTAAGTAGTCAGCTGGTGGCTGTGGAGGCTACAGGGCTCCCGACGGGGTTTTTAAACGACTAATTTGACCCCCAAAATGTATGTCCCCATGCATATTTACAATAATTCATTGTCCCCAGTGTACTTATCCTTATCCCCCCCCCCCCCCCCAGTATCCTTCTTTCCCCTCCCGCTGCCTGCTTCTCAGCTTCTTGGAGCAGGGCAGCAGCGGGACATGTCGGGAACCGGCGGCAGTGAATTAATGAATGAAGCCGACATGTCCCGCATGCAGGCTTCATTCATTCACCGCCGCCGCCCAACATGTCCCCGCTGCTGCCCTGCTCCTAGCGCGGGACATGCGGGACATGTTGGCTTCATTCATTCACTCACCACCGTCTGTTCCCGACATGTCCCACTGCTGCCCTGCTCCAAGAAGGTGAGGAGCAGGCAGCTGGAGGGGAAATAAGGACACTGGGGGGGGGGGGGGATAAGCACACTCGTACCAATGTATTATTATAAACACACTGGGGCCAAATAATTATAATAAACACACTGGGGTCAATGAATTAATATAATACACTGGGGCCAATGAATTATTATAAATATGCAAGGAGGCCATTCAGGGCTCCCAGCGGGAAATTTTAATGTGAAAGTAAAAATAAACCGAATATCGCAGGGGAGCGGAGCATGCCACCCGCTCCTCTGTTTAATAACTTCTGATCTCATCGGGTGTCAGAAGTGAGACCCAGTGTGATCAATCCCTCAGCCCATGTACTACAACCCCCATCATGGAACAGAGTCTGTTCCATGATTGGGGTAGTAGTACAAACACTAATGTAGCCTCCCCAGCTACCTGCAGACTCCCGCAGCCAGGGAACTGCTACTCCCATCATGGAAACAAGTCTGTTCCATGATGGGAGTAGTAGTAGTCCCGGCTGCAGGAGTCTGTAAGCAGAGGTGTTAAAACGGCCATAGGAAAATGGTACATGACGGATGTTATAACGGGTCTTAACGGATAACTATGCCCGTTATTTTGAACAACATTATTCAGCCGTTAGCACCCGTTTTTATACATCTGTTTTTTATTACACAATACAATAAACAGATGTTTAATAACAGATGACTACTCATAGTGTGAAAGCAGCCTCCATTTTTGGGTGTATAAAAAATTATAAAGCCACCAAAAAAAAAAAAAACATTATGTTAATTTTTAATCATAGATCATTTATGTGGGCAGGCAGGGACCTAAAAATGTAACCGACAATAATAAAAATGTAGAAAGGGGCCATTTAAATGTAAAAATAATATATTTTTTATAATTCATTTTTTAAATTTTATATTAGTAATGTATTTTAAGATTGTGTTTAATAAAGTATGTGTTTATGTGTGTTTCACTTTTTTTTCTAAATTTTTTACATGGAGCGGCTTTCTCCTGCACTCTGATCTCTGCACTTTACTCCGGCCGGCCAGTGATGTGATTAAAATTCACATCACTTATTCACATTTCCTGCAGAGAGCTGTGATTGGCCAGATGGTTCCAGCCACTCAAAGCTCTCTGCGAGAAATTTGAATAATAGGTATATATACGACATATACTCATACTACATTGGGACCAGAGAAGAGCGGCCGACCAACCACATCTATACATTACACAGGACGATCACATCAGGTGTCAGAAGTAACACCCACTGTTATCTGTCTATTATAGCAGGTACTACAGCTCTTAGCATGGAGCAGAGTGTGCTCCCGGTTAGGAGCAGTAGTACCTGCAGTTAAGGACATATCACAGCAGGTGTCACTCCTGACACCCGATGTGATTGTCCTATCTAGTTGTGAGAAAGCCGCCCGCATCTATACATTATACAGGATGATCTCAGCGGGTGTCAAGAGTGACACCTGGGGCGATCTGTCTATTAGCACAGGTACTACTGCTCCCATCATGAAACAGTTTGTTCCATGCTGGGACTAGTAGTACTACCTAAAAAGTGTAATACAATTGAGAAAAAAAAGTGAAACACACACACACTCTTTATTAAACACATCATCAAAATACATTAATAATAACAATTTGCCGAGAATTTATTCGGATCAAATCGATTTTTTTTTTTAATTCGGCAACTCGGCAGAATTTTTTTTTTCAAAAATTCACTCATCGCTAATTGTAACGTTGGACAAAATTTCTAAATATATACTGTATGTCACCTTAAGGGGGTTCAGACAATCCTCCAAACCACTAGGGGATAATCCAGGCACAAACATTGGATAGTGGCAGTTAAGACAATGCTTATATAAATAGTAGGATCAATGCAAAAGTAACCAAAGGTAATTTAATGGGAACAATGCGTTTTAATGCCAGGACGGGCATCTTCCTCAGGTTCCCTGTATATATAACGCCCGTCCTGGCATTAAAACGCATTGTGATGTGATGTTAATGTGATGTTAATCATTTTAATTGTTTGTCCTATTTTGTCCAATAAAGATTGTTATACCTTTTTGAAATATTATTAGTATCGTGGGTCTCTTTGTTTTTTGGTTATATATTGGTACCCCCGGGACCTACATACGGCGCTTAAATGTTTGCCGTGTAGTTGTTTGGCTAACATAACTACAACTCCCAGCATGCACAGACTAGCAAAGCGCATGTTGGGAGTTGTAGCAGTGTGCCTCCAGCTGTTGCAAAACTACAACTCTCAGCATTCGACTGTCAATGCATGCTGAGTGTTGCAGTTTTGCAACAGCTGGAGACACATTGGTTGTGAAACAGAGTTTGAGCCCTAACTCAGTGTTTTGCAACAATTGTGCCTCCAGCTGTTGCAAATCTACAACTCCCAGCATGCACTGAGAGACTGTACATACAGGGAGTTCTAGTTTTTCAACAGCTGGAGGCACACTGGTTGCAAAACACTGAGTTAAGTACCAAACTCTGTGTTGCGCAACCAATGTGCCTTCAGCTGTTGCATAACTACAACTCCCAGCAGGTATGGTCTATCAGTGCATGCTGGGAGTTGTAGTTTTGCAACAGCTGCAGGTTTGCCTCCCCCCCCATGTACATCCACACAGGTGTGGGTTTACAGTGCGTTTTCTGTGGCAAGTTTGAGAATTTTTTTGCCGCAGCTCAAACTCCCAGCGAGAAACTCACTGTAAACCCCCACCCGTGTGAGTGTACCCTAAAAACACTACACTACACAAAATAAAAAGTCAAACACTACATATACACATACCCCTTACACAGCCCCCCCCCCCCCCCACAACTCCCAGTATTGCCGGACAGCCACTGACTGTCAAGGCATGCTGGGAGTTTTGCAACAGCTGGAGGCACCCTGTTTGGGAAGCACTGCTGTAGTGTATTTTGGTGGTGGATCCAAATTCCCAAAATAGGCCTCAAATGCGTATGGCGCTCTCTCGCTCTGGAGCCCTGTTGTATTTCAAACAGTTTAGGGCCACATATGGGGTATCTCCGTACTCGGGAGAAATTGCATTACAAATTTTGGGGGCCTTTTTCTCCTTTTACCACTTATGAAAAGGACATTTTTTACACTGACATGCTGGTGTTGCTACATACTTTAATTTTCACAAGCGGTAAAAGGAAAAAAAGACCTGCACAATTTATAATGCAATTTCTCCTGAGTACGGAGCTACCACATATTTGGGTGTAAAGTGATCTGCGGGCGCACAACATGGCTCAGAAGTGAAAGAGCACCATCTACATTTGAGGTTTAAATTGGAGATTTGCCCAGGGGTGGCAGATTTTACAGCGGTTCTGACATAAACGCAAAACAATAAATACCCACATGTGACCCCATTTTGGAAACTGCACCCATCATGGAATGTAACAAGGGGTATAGTGAGCCTTAACACACGACAGGTGTTTGACAAATTTTCGTTAAAGTTGGATGTGAAAATGAAAGAAAAATTTTTTTTCACTAAAATGCTGGTGCTACCCTAAATTTTACATTTTCACGAGGGAGAATAGGAAAAAAAGGCCCCCAAAATCTGTAGCCCCATTTCTTCTGAGTAAGAACATTCCCCATATGTGGATGTAAAGTGCTCTGCTGGCAAACTACAGTGCTCAGAAGAGAAAGAGTGCCATTGGGCTTTTGGAGAGGGAATGTGTCTGGAATTGAAGGCCATGTGTGTTTACAAATCCCTCATAGGGCCAGAGCATAATTTAATATGGGGTGCAGTGAGCATTTACACCCCACAGATGTCTGACAGATTTTTGGAACAGTGAACCATGAAAATGAAAAAAATGTATTTTTTATTTGCTCAGCCCACTGTTCCAAAGATCTGTCAAACCCATTGGGGTGTAAATTCCCACTGCACCCTTTATTAAATTCTTTGAGGGGTGTAGTTTCCAAAATGGGGTCACATGTGGGGGGGGGTCCATTGTTCTGGCACCACAGGGGGGCTTTGTAAACGCACATGGCCCCTGACATGGCACATGGCCAAATTTGTCAAACACCTGTGGGGTGTTAAGGCTCACTGTACCTTTTGTTACGTTCCTTGAGGGGTGTATTTTTTTGACAGCTGTCACGCCCCCTCCCATAGGTTTGCATTGAGGGGCGGAGCCGTGACTTCACACGGAGCGGAGCGGAGCCGTGACGTCACAACGCTCCGTCCCCGTGATCAACAGTAATCATACCCGGAGAGAACACTCTCCGGGGACTGATTTTAATGGGGTGCGGCATGCAAGATCATGGGGGTCCCCAGCGGCGGGACCCCGCGATCAGGCATCTTATCCCCTATCCTTTGGAGTACCCCTTTAAAGGTTCCCAAAGTTTGAAAGCCAGGAAAAACAACCTTCTACCACAGCCCTATGATGAAGTATTGCGCCATGATTTCAGTTTCTGTTGTCTTATATGGGATAAATATAACTTTGTAAAGGCAAATTTGCAGGACATTAAAACACATTTTAAGGAGCATTGTCACTGATTCACTCATCCTCTATCCATGAACTGATGCATGCAATGAATGAACTCCTAATCTGTAGTTTTAAAACCCACAAGCAGCAGCCACCTGAAAACCAACATCTGGAATAGTGTATGTCCCTTTAAGAAGCCAGAAGGTTTACCAGCAGTTCCTCTTCCTGCAGCTATAGATGAAGAGCCAGTTCAATGTGTGGAGAACCCTGGGGTGTACAGAGAGAAGCTGGGGGGGCCCAACCAAGCAAAAATACAGGTGATATCACTGCTGAGAAGAGTTTGCAAAACAACCCTCACAGCCTGGAAAGAAAAATCGCCTGGTGTAAGATGGCGCTGAAAGTGAGTGACCAAGGACGGTTGTGCAAGTGCTAAAGTAGAGACTGTTAACAATTTCTCTAGTATACTAATTCCTATTAAAGGAGCCTAATTAAGCATATGCACAGTGTAAGATAAAATTTACAGATGAGTGAATCGAAGCAGACGAACCCGAATGCGTTACAAATTTCAGGAACTATTCGATTCGCAACGAATGCGAATATCACCGCGATTCTATCGCACGAATCGCTTCATTAAACTCCATTTTACAGTGTTCCAGGCTCTAGGACACCTAAAATGTCATTACATGGGGCAGGGCATTCTGGGAAGGAGGGAAGGCAAGGGGGGAAGGGAGGTAGGTGGGGTGACCCTGAATCACATGGAGGATGCAGCCTATCAGTATTCATTGACCCCTGTGATGTCACAGCCCTATATAATCGGCAGCCATTTTGCGGCTGCTCATTTCATGCAATATAATGCAGAGTGATAGGACGGACTGCGTGTATCTGTGTGTTACACAGACACGCTGAATTGATCATACCACAGTGTTCCACTTCCAACTGCTAGTCACATCAGCATTGTGGACAGAGAGCAGTGCTTGTTCTCACTGAGAAGGATTTTTACGCCAGCCATAAACTTTCCAGTCACTTTATTCAGCATTTTATCAGAGGGGTAGATAGCTTTTCGTTGCCTCATACATATCAACAAGCTGCCTTAACTTAATGAATCTTATCACAGGAGGCAGGAATGATTTTTCTGCGCAATTCTGTGTATTTTTTCCACAAAAATCTGTTGCTTACTAGTGTTGAACGGCATAGGCCATATTCGAATTTGCGATATTTAGCGAATATATGGACGAATATTCGTCATATATTCGCTAAATTCGCATATTCGTAATATTTGCGTTTTATTTTCGCATATGCGAAAATTCATGTATGCGAAAATTAGCATAAACCAAAATGTGCATAAGCGGAAATTCACATATGCGAAAATTAGCATATGCAAATGTTCGTATATGCGAAAAATCGCACGCCAGTCTCACACAGTAGTATTACAGCCTTCTTTACACCACACAAGCTAGAAGCAGAGAGGGATGATCAGTGTGATGTTTACTGTGAAAAAAAAAAAAAGAATATTCGTAATTACGAATATATAATGCTATATTTGCAAATTCGCGAATATGCGATATTAACGAATAAAATTCACATTGAGAATATTCGCGAGCAACACTATTGCTAGTGCACGGTATAATAACAAGCAGTTCACTCCATTCTTAATAATCTGTGACAGAGTGCAATTTGGGGTTTAATACAAATTATTATTATTTTTTTTTTTGTGGTGCTGCACTATTGTGTACTGCTGCTGTTGTGCAAAAATATTTTTTTTCAGTGGACTGTAGTGCATTTTTCTGCCCTCATACGTGCATACTACATACAGTATCTACATCAAAGCATTGTACTATTTTGTAGCTGTAAATCTGTAACAAGTCTAGATACTGGGAGAGTCCAGGCAAAAGTAATCACCGGCTGGTGTTTTACGAAAATATGTTTTCAAAGTGTATGGTGGCGAATTTTTTGCCCTCATACGTGCATACCACATACCTACATCTAAGTAGTGCGTTTTTTTGTACCTGTTAATCTGTAGCAAGCCTACATACAGTGAAAGGCCAGGGAAAAGTAATCACTGGCTGTTGTTTTATGAAAATACGTTTTCCAAGTGTACTGTGGCGCATTTTTTTTGCCCTCATACATGTATACAACATACCTATATCTAAGTAGTGTACCATTTTGTACCTGTTAATCTGTCAAGGGCCTACATACTGTGAAAGGACAGACAAAAGTAATCACCGGCTGCTGTACTAAGATACTTTTTTAAGTGTACTGTAGAACATTTTTCTGCCCTCATCAGTGCATACAACATACCTACATCTAAGTATTGTGCTATTTTGTTCCTGTTAATCTGTCAAGGGCCTACATACTGTGAAATACCTGCAGTAGCAGTCAATTAGAGTGGACTGTTGGTGGGAAAATCAGCTACTTGGTTGTGTGGCAGTTTTTCATCAAGCATCCGGAGAAGGGCCACATGCAAGATATGTCAGCAGAAGGTGAAGCGTGGCCAGGGTCCCAATGTTGGCACCACGGCCCTGCATCAACACATGCTTCGCCACCATAAAGCGGCCTGGGAGAACTGTGGCTCCGATGTAGTGGTCTAGCCTGCTGCATCCCCCAATGGCACACCGCTCCCTCTTTCAGCCAGCCAAGACTTCACCACCTCAGCCGAAGGGAGCTGTGTGTCATACCCTCCTTCTGTCGCTCCAGATGCTCCTTCTTCTCCCACTTTTACTCAGCCATTCCGCCAACAATCCATCTACGAAGCCATGTCCAAGAGACAACAGTATGCGCCCACTCATCCAACTTTTCAAGTCGTGGACTCTGCACCTTTCAGAGAACTGATGGCTTGTGCCAAGCCGAGATGCAGAGTGCCAAGCCGTCAGTGCTTTGAGAAGAAGGCAGTACAAGCCCTGCATAATTTTGTGGAAGAGAAGGTGGGTCAGTCCTTGAGCCTATCGGTGTGTACCAAAGTGCACGCTAGCGCTTATGTCTGGAGCTGTAACTACGGTCAGGGACAATACATGTCCTTTACGGCCCACTGGGTGAATGTGGTTCCTGCACAGCCACAACCCCATAGTGACCGACAACAGGAAGAACATCTTGGCCCCGCTGCGACAAGGAAGGGTGAAACATGTGACCTGCATGGAACACGTGTTAAATCTGATTGTCAAGCAGTTCCTGAAGTGTTCTTCCCATTTGCAAGACATCCTAAGAATGGGAAGTAAACTTTGCATGCCCTTCAGCCACTCGTACACCACAAAGCACGCCCTCCTTCAGCTGCAGTGTCAGAACGGTATCCCCCAACATAGTCTGATTTGTGATGTTGCCACACATTGGAATTCCACCCTCCATATGTTGGACTGACTGTACGAACAGAGAAAAGCCATCACCGATTTCTTGATGATCCAAGCGGATACGGGTACTCCCCTGTGTAACTTCAATATGAACCAGTGGCAGCTCATACGTGACACCTGCCTTTTGCTCAGGCCCTTTGAGGAAGCCACATTATACGTAAGTCGCCAGAATTATTGGATTACCAATGTCCTTCCACTGCTTCATT
Organism: Hyla sarda; assembly: GCF_029499605.1. Classification (NCBI taxonomy): domain Eukaryota; kingdom Metazoa; phylum Chordata; class Amphibia; order Anura; family Hylidae; genus Hyla; species Hyla sarda. The sequence continues at coordinate 90,992,280 of NC_079197.1, forward strand.
TCCTACAAAACGAGTTTTATAAACGATGGCTGGTAAGGGCAATGAAGATGTTGCGGCTATATCTCATGGCCAGATGAGCCCTGTGGGAGCTGAACTGGAGGAGGAGGAGGGGCACAGTGGAGCACAATTTAGATATGATGAGATGGGCAGTGTTTCTAGTCATCTGACAGGAGAGGAGGAGCATGATCAACTAGAGGAGCTAGAGGGTTATGAGGAAGGTGAGACAGAGGACCCAGACACACCCAGTGTGCAGTGAAGATGGAGGCAGTGAGTCCCTCCAAGTCACTTGCACAAATGGCACGATGCATGCTCAGATGCTTGTGTAGTGACTACTGAATTGTCAACATTTGACAGCGGGATGACTTCTGGGTCTCCACCTTATTGGTCCCTCACTACCGGCACAAAATGGGGGCCTTTTTTACACCCATTGACCTACTACAGAAACATCCTACGTAGTCAGTTGGCTGATGCATATCGGTGCCATCATCCATCCACTCGCAGGTCTGACTCGGGGGGCCCTCTGTGCTCACATTCCACTGCCATGGCTCCTGGGGAGGGGTGGCAGAAGCAGTACCAGCTCCATCAGCAGCAGCCCGAGTCTACAGTCGCTGATGAGTACCTTTCTTCACCCGCATAGTGAAGTAATTTATCAGCAGCAGGTAGACATGGAGCAGGACCTGAACCAGCAGGTGGTGGCATACCTTGACATGGCCATGACAACAAACCTTGAAGAACCGCTGGACTTCTGGGCAGCCAAACTAGATTTGTGGCCGCAACTAGCAGAGCTTGCCCTGGAAAAACTGTCCTGCCCGGCCAGTAGTGTGCAATCAGAGCGGGTGTTTAGTGCAGCGGGAGCCATAGTCACCCCAACGAGAACTCGTCTGTCCACGAAAAAATGTGGAGAGACTGACCTTTGTGAAGATGAATCAGGCATGGATCAGCCAGGATTTCCACCCACCAATGCCAGATGCATCAGAGTAGATTGATTATGGTGCTACACCAACACTTCACAAATATGGATAGTGCCAAACAGATTTAAGGCACTGCTCCCCAGTTACAAACATTGCAGCCACCTTCATCACCAGGTAATGATATTGCTACCCACCGCACCACTCTGTCACCGGGTCACTTTCAGTACTCCTGATGCTGCTGGTGCCACCTCCAGACTGTTTCATTCAGCCACTATTTTGTCTCTTTATGTTTCTGCCAACTCCAGGCTGTGCCATTCAGCCACTATATGGTCTCCTCATGCTTCAGCCACCTCCAGGCTGTACCATTCAGACACTTTATGGGCTCCTTATGCTTTCCCCACCTCCAGGCTGTGTCAGTCAGCCAATATATTGTATTCTGATGCTGTTGGGACTGTCTTGGATATTAACTACAAGTTTTTTTTATGGTAGCACTAGCAAACATACATGCTCAATTTCAATTTCAACATTGATCTTCTAATGTTAAGGGTGGTGAAGCCCTCTTATGTATGTATCCTGCTGCCTGATCCAGGCTGTGTGTTTCAGGAACTACTAGGCTTACTGATGCTGCTGGGCCTGTGCATAAATTTTTTTGATGTTAGCACTAGCTAACATACATCGTCTATACAGATTTCAATATTCACTTTTTCATGTTAGGGGTTATTAGGACCCTTGTGTACTTCTGCTGCTGCCTGATCCAGGCTGTGTGTTTAAGCAACTATATGATTTAGTGATGTTCCTGGGCCTGTCCCTACATTTTTCTGATGTTAGCATTAGCTAACATACATCTTCTTTACAGATTTGAACATTAACATTTTAATGTTAGGGGTTGTGAAGCCTTCTTGTAAACGCATGCTGATGCCTGCTCCAGGCTGTGCTCAGTGATGCTGCTGGGCTTGGGCCTTAAATTCTTTGATGATAGCTTGAGGTAACATGCCTCTTCAATAGAGATTTCAACATTGATCTTTCAATCTTAGGGGTTATGAAACCCTTTTGCGTACTGATGAGGCCTGCTACTGACTGTGTGTTTCTGGAACTACTTGGCTTACTGATGCTGCTGGGCTTGAGCCTTACATTTTTGGATATTAGCACTAGCTTACATACATGCTTCATTTAGATTTCAACATTTATCTGTCAATCTTAGGAGTTATGAAATTCTCTTGTGTACTCCTGCTGCTGACTGCTCCATTCTGTGTCATTCAGCAACTACATGGTTTAGTGATGCTGCTGGGCTTGGGCCTTACATTTTTGGATGGTAGCACTAGCTAACATGCATCTTCAATAGAGATTTCAACATTCACCTTTTAAAGCTAGGGGTTGTGAACCCCTCTTGTCTACTCATGCTGCTGCCTACTCCAGTATGTAACTGAAAAGAGCAAAGAGTTGCACTCACCACATCACCACAGGATGTTTTTCAAAGCATAATTTATTTCATGTTGCAGACAAAGTTTACAAGTCATGCTGTGGAGGGAAGGGGGAATACAGACATCAGCTCTGAACAAGCAGTTTTATCTGCAAAAAGACTCGTAGCTGCTCCCTGTTAGTTCCCCGGAGCTGATGTCTGTACTCCCCCTTCCCTCTACTGCGTGACTTGTAAACTTTGTATGCAACATGAAATAAATCTAATCTCCCTGAGTGTGGATGGAAGAGAAAAATTGATGAAAGGTGTCAACACAGGATAGTCCGGATGGTGGATAAGCAGCCCCAAACAAGTTCCAAAGATATTCAAGCTGTCCTGCAGGCTCAGGGAGCATCAGTGTCAGCACGAACTATCTGTCAACATTTAAATAAAATGAAACGCTATAGCAAAAGACCCAGGTGGACCCCACTGCCACAGACATAAAAAAGCAAGACTACATTTTGCCAAAATGAACTTGAGTAAGACAAAATCCTTCTGGGTAAATGTCTTGTGGACAGATGAGACCAACATAGAGCTTTTTGGTAAAGCACATCATTCTACTGTTTACCTAAAACAGAATGAGGCCTACAGAGAAAAAAGAACACAGTACCTACAGTGAAATATGGTGGAGGTTCAATTATGTTATGGGGTTGTTTTCTGCCTCTGGCACTGAGTGCATTGAATTTGTGCAAGGCATCATGAAATCTGAGGATTACCAACAGATTTTAGGTCGCACTGTACAGCCCAGTGTCAGAAAGCTGCGTTTGCGTCCGAGATCTTGTGCCTTCCAGCAGGACAATGACCCAAACATTCATCAAAAGGCACCCAGAAATGCATGGCAACAAAGCACTGGAGAGTTCTGAAGTGGCCAGCTGAAAATGCTGTTAAGAAAAGGCACCCTTCCAATAAGAGAGACCCCGAGCAGTTTGCAAAGGAAGAGTGGTCCAACATTCTGGCTGAGAGGTGTAAGAAGCTTATTGATGGTTATAGGAAGCAACTGATTTCAGTAACTTTTTTGCAAAGGGTGTGCAACCAAATATTAACCTCTTAAGGACCCAGGGCGTATGGATACGCCCTCACACCCTGGGCCTTAAGGACCCAGGGCGTATCCATACGCCCTGGAGTTTTACGGTCCCTGCCGCGCGCCGGGCAGAGATCGGAACCGGATGTCTGCTGAAATGCTTCAGCAGGCATCCAGGGCAAACGCTGAGGGGGGCAAATCGCAAGGGAAATCGCGAGGGAAAGTCTCTGGGACCGGACCGCCCGGTAATTTTGCATGATCCCGGCTCTCACAGACAGCCAGGACCATGCTAAAGAATAAGAGCGAGGTGGCGAGCCTGCCACCTCCTCTTATCCCCTGCGATTCTTCGGTTAGTTAACCGATCAATCGCAGGGGGGGTTACTTCCTCCCGCCCTGCCCGGCCCCTGAAAGTCCGGAGAGAACGGGAGGAAGACCGGAGGACGCGGCGGGGGACGGGGGAGTGCTGGGGACCGGCCCCGGTACTTACCTCGTCCCTGAAGACCCGGATCCCGGCGATGAAGACGGCGGCGGCGACAGGTGAGTGGATCTTCAGCTGTGGTCGGGCCCTTTACAGCAATGCACGTCGCCGTAAAGCGACATGCATTGCTGTAATGGGACCCTGTATACTACAACTCCCAGCATGCCCGGACAGCCCTTGGCGTCTGGGCATGCTGGGAGTTGCAGTTTTGCAACATCTGGAGGTCCACAGTTTGGAGACCACTGTGCCCTTCCAGATGTTGCAAAACTACACATCCTCAGCATGCCCTTACTGTCCAGGCATGCTGGGAGTTGTAGTTCTGTAAAATCTGGCCCTTCAGATGTTGCAGAACTACAACTCCCAGCATGCCTGGACAGTAAGGGCATACTGGGAGTTGTAGTTTTGCAACATCTGGAAGGGCACAGATTGGGAACCACTGTATTAATGGTCTGCAAACTGTAGCATGCTGGGAGTTGTAGTTCGGCAACATCTGGCTCTAAAGATAGACTGATAGACTGTGCATGCTGGGAGTTGTAGTTGTGCAACAGCTGGAGGTCCCCCCCCCCCCCTGTGAATGTACAGGGTACATTCACATGGGCAGGGTGTTACAGTGAATATCAGGCTGCAAGTTTGCGATGCAGCTAATTTTGCGCGGCAGTTCAAACTTGCTGCGGGAAACTCGCTGTAACCCCCCGCCCATGTGACTGTACCCTAAAAACACTATACTACACTACACTAACACAAAATAAAATAAAAAGTAAAAAACACTACATATACACATACCCCTACACAGCCCCCTCCCCAATAAAAATGAAAAACGTCTGGTACGCCACTGTTTCCAAAATGGAGCCTCCAGCTGTTGCAAAACAACAACTCCCAGTATTGTTGGACAGCCGTTGACTGTCCAAGCATGCTGAGAGTTTTGCAACAGCTGGAGGCACCCTGTTTCCACCCCTATGCAAATCCCTAATTCAGGCCTCAAATGCACATGGCGCTCTCACTTTGGAGCCCTGTCATATTTCAAGGCAACAGTTTAGGGTCACATATGGGGTATCGCCGTACTCGGGAGAAATTGCCTAACAAATTGGGGGTCTTTTTCTCCTTTCACCCCTTATGAAAAGGTGAAGTTGGGGTCTACACCAGCATGTTAGTGTAAAAAAATAAATTTTTTACACTAACATGCTGGTGTTGCCCTATACTTTTCATTTTGACAAGAGGTAAAAGGGTAAAAAGCCCCCCAAAATTTGTAATGCAATTGCTCCCGACTACGGAGATACCCCATATGTGGGCGCAAAGTGCTCTGGGGGCGCACAACAAGGCCCAGAAGGGAGAGTGCACCATGTACATTTGAGGTGATTTGCACAGGGGTGGCTGATTGTTACAGCGGTTTTGACAAACGCAAAAAAAACAAAACCCCACATGTGACCCCATTTCGGAAACAACATCCTTCACGGAATGTAATGAGGGGTGCAGTGATAATTTACACCCCACTGGTGTCTGACAGATCCTTAGAACAGTGGGCTGTGCAAATAAAAAATTATGTACAGCCCACTGTTCCAAAGATCTGACAGACACCAGTGGGGGTAAATGCTCACTGTACCCCTTGTTATGTTCCTCAAGGGGTCTAGTTTCCAAAATCGTATTCCATGTGGGGGTTATTTTGCTGTCCTGGCACCATAGGGGATTCCTAAATGCGACATGCCCCCCGAGCAAAATTTGCTCTCAAAAAGCCAAATATGACTCCTTCTAGTCTGAGCATTGTAGTTCGCCCGTAGTGCACTTCAGGTCAACTTATGGGGTACCTCCATACTCAGAAGAGATTGGGTTACAAATTTTGGGGGGTATTTTTTGCTTTTAACCCTTGCAAAAATTTGAAATTTGGGGGGAAACACACATTGTAGTGAAAAAAAATATATATATTTTTACATATGCAAAAGTCGTGAAACCCCTGTGGGGTATTCAGGCTCACTTTATTCCTTGTTACGTTCCTCAAGGGGTCTAGTTTCCAAAATGGTATGCCATGTGAGGTTTTATTGCTCTCCTGGCACCATAGGGGCTTCCTAAATGCGACACGCCCCAGAGCAAAATTTGCTCTCAAAAAGCCAAATATTACTCCTTCTCTTCTGAGCATTGTAGTTTGCCCGTAGTGCACTTCTGGTCAACTTATGGGGTACCTCCATACTCAGAAGAGATGGGGTTACAAATTTTGGTGGGTATTTTCTGCTATTAACCCTTGCAAAAATGTGAAATTTGGGGGGAAACACACATTTTAGTGAAATTTTATTTTATTTTTTTACATATGCAAAAGTCGTGAAACACATGTGGGGTATTAAGGCTCACTTAATTCTTTTTACATTCCTCAAGGGGTCTTGCTTCCAAAATGGTATGGCATGTGTTTATTTTTTTAAATTTTTTTTGCTGTTCTGGCACCATAGGGGGCTTCCTAAATGCAACATGCCCCCCAAAAATCATTTCAGAAAAACGTACTCTCCAAAATCCCCTTGTCGCTCCTTCGCTTCTGAGCCCTCTACTGCGCCCGCCAAACACTATACATAGACATATGAGGTATCTTCTTACTCGAGAGAAATTGGGCTACAAATATAAGTATTGCTATAAGTACTGCTATTCCTGTGAAACACCTAAAAGGTTAAAATGGTGAATGTCATTTTGAATACTTTGGGGGGTGCAGTTTTTATAATGGGGTCATTTGTGGGGTATTTCTAAGATGAAGACCCTTCAAATCCACTTCAAACCTGAACTGGTCCCTGAAAAATAGTAAGTTTGAAAATTTTGTGAAAAATTGGAAAATTGCTGCTGAACTTTGAAGCCCTCTGGTGTCTTCCAAAAGTAAAAACTTGTCAATTTTATGATGCAAACATAAAGTAGACATATTGTATTTGTGAATAAAAAAAATTATATTTGGAATATCCATTTTCCTTACAAGCAGAGAGCTTCAAAGTTAGAAAAATGCAAAATTTTCAAATTTTTCATAAAATTTTGGGATTTTTCACCAAGAAAGGATGCAAGTTACCAAAAATTTTTACCACTATGTTAAAGTAGAATATGTCACGAAAAAACTATCTCAGAATCAGAATGATAACTAAAAGCATCCCAGAGTTATTAATGTTTAAAGTGACAGTGGTCAGATGTTCAAAAAATGGCCGGGTCCTAAGGTGTAAAATGGCCGGGTCCTTAAAGGACAACTGTAGTGGTCAAAAATCCCTGCCCAAATGTTCCCCAAACAAAAGTTATACAATTCAGTCAATTAGTTCTATTTACCTATATGCAGCCGTTTCTGAGATATTAGAGTTGCCAGCATAGCCCAGTAGTCCTGCGTCCGTCCCCTATTCATTATATTGCAGCCGCCATCTTGGGGACGGAGATCTCTTCCTCCCAGCAGTGTTTGTGCTCCCCCTAGCCTCTGTCAGGTCCTCCCTGCTTATGCATATGCATGAGCGGGTGCTTTCTGAGGCAGCCATAGGCTCATCCTCAGAAACGCCCCTATCTGTAAGATTGAAGCAGAGGGAGAATGAGGACGTCCACAGCTCCTCCCCCCTCCCCTGCTCTGTCTACATAGGACCTCACTTATCACAGGGAGGTTTCAAGTTTTCATGGGGGAAAACACAGAGCAAACCACAGAGCAGGGAGGGGGGAGGGGAGGACGTGTGTGTGGAGGAGACATGTTACACTGCACAGGCTGGTGGTGTATAGACTACAGGGAATAAATATCATACTGGAGATGATTCTGTGTGTGAGATGGGGGGGGGACTACTGAATGACACATGCTGGGAGTTGTAGTCCCTGTTATGTGTGTGTGTATGCCAGTGTTTCCCAACCAGGGAATGCTGGGAGTAGTAGTTTTGCAACATCTGGAGGCACCCTGGTTGGGAAACACTGGTGTATGAACTACAACTCCCAGGAGATTACAGAGATACAATAGAGGTGTTGGTGAACTACAACCCCCAGGAAACTACAGAGATACAATAGAGGTGTTGGTGAACTACAACTCCCAGGAGACTACAGAGATACAATATAGGTGTTGGTGAACTACAACCCCCAGGAGACTACAGAGATACAATAGAGGTGTTGGTGAACTACAACTCCCAGGAGACTACAGAGATACAATATAGGTGTTGGTGAACTACAACTCCCAGGAGACTACAGAGATACAATATAGGTGTTGATGAACTACAACCCCCAGGAGACTCCAGAGATACAATAGAGGTGTTGGTGAACTACAACTCCCAGGAGTCTCCTGATACAGTAGAGGTGTTGGTGAACTACAACTCCTTTATACACTCAAACAGCAGAAAGCTGACACGGCATGCTTGGATGTATAGTCTTACAACAGCTGGAGTCACCTCTGCAACTCCAAGCATGCACATACAGCAGAAAACTGACAGGGCATGCTGGGATTTGTAGTCTTGCAACAGCTGGAGGCACCACTGGAATTCCCAGCATGCCCGAACAGCATATAAAATAACTGGGCATGCTTGGAGTTGTAGTTGTGAAAAAGATGGAGGGACCCCTATCAGGACAGTTTTATAGACAAACAATTATGTTTTTTTTTCCATTTTTACTTTCACTCTCCACTCTCCAGAGCCCACACTACAGTGAGCATGGAGGCAGCTGCTTCATCACTGGACAGGAGCAGCATGGGGAGGGGGAGATGAGCAGAAGGGGAGGGTGTATGCATAGGGAAGGGAGATGTGGGCGTTACAATATAATAATTTGCTCGGGGGGGGGGGGTGTATAGAACAGGGGGAGGGCAGCAGCTTACAGGAAGTAAGCACAAGGCATGATGGGAGATGTAGTTTTATTTTCACTTCTCCGTAATTCGTGTGCTGATAGCGGGAGAACGACTGGGCCAATTTTGATGGTGGAGACATCGTTGGAAAGGTCTTTCAAAGACCTATTAAATGAGGTAAAAAAAAAGTTTTTTTGCCCAGCACTGCAGATGTCCTTTAAGAGGTTAAAAGGGCACTCCAGTGGAATTATTTTTTTTTTTTTAATCAACTGGTGTCAGAAAGTTAAACAGATTTGTAAATGACTTCTGAGAAAAAATCTTAATCCTTCCAGTACTTATTAGCTGCTGAATACTACAGAAGAAATTGTTTTATTTTTGGAACACAGAGCTCTCTGCTGAATCACGAGCACAATGCTCTCTGCTGACATCTCTCTCCATTTTTAGAACTGTCCAGAGTAGGAGAAAATCCTATAGCAAACATATACTGCTCTGGACAGTTCCTAAAATGGACAGAGATCTCAACAGAGAGTACTGTGCTCATGATGTCAGCAGAGAGCTCTGTGTTCAAAAAAGAAAATAATTAGCTCTGTCTTATTCAGCAGCTAATAATTACGGGAAGGATTAAGATTTTTTTTAATAGAAGTAATTTACAAATCCGTTAAAATTTCTGGCACCAGTTGATTTAAAAAAAAAAAGTTTTCCACCGGAGTACCCCTTTAACCTCTTCAAGACCCAGGGCTTATGGATACGCCCTTACACCCTGGGCCTTAAGGACCCAGGGCATATCCATATGCCCTGGCATTTTCCGGTCCCTGCCGCGTGCCGGGCAGAGATCGGAAGCGGATGCCTGCTGAAATGCTTCAGAAGGCATCCAGGGCAAACGCCGAGGGGGGCCATGTCTGCCCCCCAGGTGGGCGATCGCCGCAAATCGCGAGGGAAATCGCCCCTGCGATCTGCGGCGATACCGGGCTGATCGAGTCTCTGGGAACCGACCGCCCGGTAATTTAGCATGATCCCGGTTGTCACAGACAGCCAGGACCATGCTGAAGTATAAGAGCGAGATGGATATCCCCTGCGATTCTTTGGTTAGCTAACCGACCAATCGCAGGGGGGGGGGGGCGGTTACTTCCTCCCACCCTGCCCTGCCCCTGGAAGTCCGGAGAGAACGGGAAGAAGACCGGAGGATGCAGCGGGGGACGGGGGAGTGCTGGGGCCCGGCCCCAGTACTAACCTCGACCCTGAAGACTCGGATCCCGGCGGCGGAGACGGCGGCGGTGGCGACAGGTGAGTGGATCTTCGGGACCTTTGCGGGACCTTTGCAGCAGTCCAGACCGCCGTAAAGCGATCTGGACTGCTCCATCTGGTCCCCTTACACTACAACTCACAGCATGCCCAGACAGCCCATGGCATCTGGGCATGCTGGGAGTTGCAGTTTTGCAACACCTGGAGGTCCACAGTTTGGAGACCACTGTGCCCTTCCAGATGTTGCAAAACTATACATCCTCAGCATGCCCTTACTGTCCAGGCATGCTGGGAGTTTTTTGTTCTGGAGCATCTGGCCCTTCAGATGTTGCAGAACTATAACTCCCAGCATGCCTGGACAGTTTTGGCATACTGGGAGTTGTAGTTTTGCAACATCTGGAAGGGCACAGATTGGGAACCACTGTATTAATGGTCTGCAAACTGTAGTCTTCCAGATGTTGCAAAACTACAACTCCAAGCATACTGGGAGTTGTAGTTCGGCAACATCTGGCTCTAAAGATGTTGCCGAACTACTACTTCCAGCATGCCTGAGAATGTTTGGGAGTAGTGGTTTTGCAACAACTGGAGGCACACTGGTTGGGAAACATTGTCTGTTTCCTAACTCAGCGTTTCCCAACCCGTGTGCCTCCAGCTGTTGAAAAACTATAACTACCAGCATGCACTGATAGACGGGAGTTGTAGTTTTGCGACAGCTGGAGGTCCCCCCCCTCCCTGTGAATGTACAGGGTACATTCACATGGGCAGGGGGCTTACAGTGAGTATCAGGCTGCAAGTTTGCGATGCAGCAAATTTTGCGCGGCAGCTCAAACTCGCAGCGGGAAACTCGCTGTAATCCCCCGCCCGTGTGACTGTACCCTAAAAACACTACACTACACTAACACAAAATAAAATAAAAAGTAAAAAACACTACATATACACATACCCCTACACAGCCCCCCTCCCCAATTAAAATGAAAAAAGTCTGGCACGCCACTGTTTCCAAAATGGAGCCTCCAGCTGTTGCAAAACAACAACTCCCAGTATTGCCGGACAGCCGTTGACTGTCCAAGCATGCTGGGAGTTTTGCAACAGCTGGAGGCACCCTGTTTGGGAATCACTGGCGTAGAATACCCCTATGTCCACCCCTATGTAAATCCCTAATTCAGGCCTCAAATGCATATGGCGCTCTCACTTTGGAGCCCTGTCGTATTTCAAGGCAACAGTTTAGGGCCACATATGGGGTATCGTCGTACTCGGGATAAATTGCTTAACAAATTTTGGGGGGCTTTTTCTTCTTTCACCCCTTATGAAAAGGTGAAGTTGGGGTCTACACCAGCATGTTAGTGTAAAAAAATATTTTTTTTACACTAACATGCTGGTGTTGCCCTATACTTTTCATTTTGCTAAGAGGTAAAAGGGGAAAAAAGCCCCCCAAAAATTGTAATACAATTTCTCCCGACTACGGAGATACGCCATATGTGGGCGCAAAGTGCTCTGGGGGCGCACAACAAGGCCCAGAAGGGAGAGTGCACCATGTACATTTGAGGTGATTTGCACAGGGGTGGCTGATTGTTACAGCGGTTTTGACAAGCAAAAAAAAAAAAAAAAAAACATGTGACCATTTCGGAAACTACACCCCTCACGGAATGTAATGAGGGGTGCAGTGAGAATTTACACCCCACTGGTGTCTGACAGATCTTTGGAACAGTGGGCTCTGCAAATTAAAAATTTTGTACAGCCCACTGTTCCAAAGATCTGACAGACACCAGTGGGGGGGGGGGTAAATGCTCACTGTACCACATGTTACGTTCCTCAAGGGGTTTAGCTTCCAAAATGGTATGCCAAGTGGGTTTTTGTTTGCTGTCCTGGCACCATAGGGGCTTCCTAAATGCGACATGCCCCCCTAGCAAAATTTGCTCTCAAAAAGCCAAATATGACTCCTTCTCTTCTGAGCATTGTAGTTCGCCCGTAGTGTACTTCAGGTCAACTTATGGGGTACCTCCATACTCAGAAGAGATGGGGTTACAAATTTTGGGGGGCATTTTCTGCTATTAACCCTTGCAAAAATGTGATAGTTGGGAATTTGGGGGGAAACATATTTTAGTGACATTTTTTTTCATTTTTTTACATATGCAAAAGTCGTGAAACACCTGTGGGGTATTAAGACTCACTTAATTCCTTGTTACGTTCCTCAAGGGGACTTGTTTCCAAAATAGTATGGCATGTGTTTCATTTTTTCCTGTTCTGGCACCATAGGGGCTTCCTAAATGCAACATGCCCCCCAAAAACTATTTCAGAAAAACGTACTCTCCAAAATCCCCTTGTCGCTCCTTCGTTTCAAAGCCCTCTATTGTGCCTGCCGAACACTTTACATAGACATATGAGGTGTGTGCTTACTCGTGAGAAATTGGGCTACAAATATAAGTATACATTTTCTCCTTTTACCCCTTGTAAAAATTTTAAAATTGGGTCTACAAGAACATGCGAGTGTAAAAAATGAAGATTGTGAATTTTCTCCTTCACTTTGCTGCTATTCCTGTGAAACACCTAAAGGGTTAAAATTGTGAATTTTGAATACTTTGGGGGTGCAGTTTTTAAAATGGGGTCATTTGTGGGGTATTTATAAGATGAAGACCCTTCAAATCCACTTCAAACCAAAACTGGTCCCTTAAAAATAGTGAGTTTGGAAATTTTGTGAAAAATTGGAAAATTGCTGCTGAACTTTGAAGCCCTCTGTTGTCTTCCAAAAGTAAAAACTTGACAATTTTATGATGCAAACATAAAGTGGACATATTGTATATGTGAATCAAAAAATATTTTATTTGGAATATCCATTTTCCTTACAAGCAGAGAGCTTCAAAGTTAGAAAAATGCAACATTTTCAAATTTTTCATCAGATTTTGGGATTTTTCACCAAGAAAGGATGCAAGTTACCAAAAAATGTTACCACTATGTTAACCCTTTAAGGACGCAGCCCTTTTTCACCTTAAGGACTGAGCCCTTTTTCGCAATTATGACCACCGTCACTTTATGAATTAATAACGCGAAAACGCTTTTACCGAATATTCTGATTCTGAGATAGTTTTTTCGTGACATATTCTACTTTATTTTGGTGGTAAATTTTAGGTGTTAATTGCATCCTTTTTTGGTGAAAAAGCCCAAAATTTCATGAAAATTTAGAAAATTTGGCATTTTTCTGACTTTGAAGCTCTCTAATTGTAAGGAAAATGGATATTCCAAATACATTTTATTTTTCTTCACAAACACAATATGTCCACTTTATGTTTGCATCATAAAATGGACATACTTTTGCTTTTTGAAAAAATTAGAGGGCTTCAAAATAGAGCAGCAATTTTCAAACATTTCATGAAAATTGCTAAATCTGAAGGGACAGATGTTACAGAACTACAACTCCCAGCATGCCTGGGCAGTCGAGGCATGCTGAGAGTTGTAGTTTGGCAACATCTAGAGGGCTACTGTTTGGGCACCACTGTAACAGTGGTCTCCAAACTGTGACCCTCCAGATGTTGCAAAACTACAACTACAACTTGTTTTTATGGGACTTTTTGATCACTTTTTATAAAATTTTTCTAGGGTGTGATAAAGAAATCAGCAATTTTGGACTTTGGTATTGTTTTGCATTTACTGTTTTACATTACTGTGTTTTAATAAGTGGGACAATTTGACATACACCGATATCAAGCATGTTTATTTCTTTTTTTTTTCTATAAAAAAAAGTATTTTAATGAAAGTAAGCTTTAACTGTTTAACAACCAAGGATGCGTATACACGTCCTTGTGCCATTAAAAGGGTATGGTGAGTTGTGGGTTTAATGTACCCATCCCCACTATTTATAACATGAAATAAGTGGTTTTCCACTCGCCTACTGGTCACTTTGACGCATTAATCACCACTTTTGAGTCCCATTTGATTTATTGATTTTATATCATAACACAATGAAAGTTAAATTTTAGGGCTATCTCAATAGAGGGATTTCTGTACCCCAGGCATTGCGCCTTGGGGTAATTGTGTTTAAAAAGTCTGCTAAAACAGACCCTAACAGCAGATCTCAGCAGGACCTTCACAGGCTTTACGTGTCCTGTAGAAGTTAATGTAAACCAATTAGTAGTTATAATTAGTAATACTGTAATGTAAAGATAGATAAAGTCAGATATCTAATCACCTATGATAGGCAGTGCTCCCAATCTAAATGTATGAATAATATGGGGGGTGAAAATAAAACTAGTATAGCACATAGCAATATATAGTGAGTGTTCTTTCGGTAATGTATTACCATCCAATAAAATGCATAGTGAAGTTAGACAAGCTGTTAAACTTATTAACATATTTTCATTGTATTAGATACATGGATAGAGTCACTATCCCAGTAAAACACATTTCCAATACCACCCGACGCATTTCAGACATAGGGTGTCTTCTTCAGGGGCATAGAAGGAGGCAGTGACCTAAAAGTTGCATATATTTGCTTGGCAGAAATCAGAGTCACCGATACAGTAGTGGCTCTAAATGAGAAATCATGTGCTCAATGTTTGTCACAGCACATCAACATAAACATAGTGAGCAGAGATAGCCTTTAGGTCCAGTCTGTTGACCCTGCAAAAAAACATACAATCCACAGTAAGGCTCACTTCGATTCCCAAGGTTCCTGTGAAGAGAAGGGGAAGTTCTGTGCTCCTGTATGTGCGAACCCGCTGTAGTGGGGAGCCGGGCAGTTGGGCCAGCTTCTGAGCACACATGTGAGCCAGAGGCTCTATATAGATATGTGTTCAAAAAATATTAAAATAACCTTTATTTAATTTGGGGTAGAGGTGAATCAAAAGAAACACACACTTAAAAACACTAACCCAATCACATCAGACTTGTAGCATATATTGGATCGGTTTTGACAGTCCCTATCCGCTGGCATAGACCAGTTACAATCTGCATCTATTCTGAAGTGCATGTACAGTGCTAGACACTTATGATCATATGGAGCACGTGGGGAAGACCCTTCAAGAGTTTCAACGCCGGATCTCCAAACATCTAAGCTGTATCCGAACAGGCGCAGATACACCTATCGCCCGTCATATAAGAGAAACACACGCTGGAGAGATGGGAAACTTAAAGTTCTGGGGCCTGAGGCAAATTAAACTCGGCCCGAGAGGAGGTATTTTGGATAAAATCCTTCTCAAAGAAGAATCCAAATGGATCTTTCGTTTGAAGACCTTGAACACTACAGGCCTGAATGAAGGGTTTACATATACGGCATTCATATGAATAATGAGCTTTTATATTCCTACCTGACCTATACCTTTTTTCAAAATATACAAATACTCACCTGGTCTTTATTTTTTAGGTAGAATCTTAACTTCTGTAAATTGAATGTTAAAATGGGACATGGCCAATTCATGCTGACCATGAAACGCTAAATTGATCATCAGTGATAAATTCCCCCTGGCACACGGTTGGTTATACTCCTCCCCCCCCTTTTATAATCTGTCTTCTATTTTATGTATTCATGAATTCATCACACAGGATCACTGTTGGTATGATTTATGAATCTGTATGCAATATGGTCATATACTATTTAATCCACATATTTTATACATGATTGATAATTATGATCCGTGTTGACACTTAACACCATTGGACGTGTATATTGAACATACTTGGTCGCGCCCTTGGGTACACATCTCTCTACTAAATAAGGAATATATGTATATATTTTTCCAAATATATATTTTTTCAAAATCACCTTTATTAATATCCAAATGGTGTTTATACATATATTAGTAGCTATTCTAGGGTCTTATTATAGCTAGTACATTTCCCCTATATGGGGTTAACAACAATATCCATCCCGAGTGATGTGACCTATGTAACTAAATGTGCTGTACTGAGATTGGGTTGATATACCTATTGGCTCATACATCATATATAATATTTCATATACGTTTTCACTCATCTGATTTATTTGGCCAGAATACTCACCGTATCACATATAATATATTATTTATACACTCTCACCCATTACTTATTCATTTATTTCTATTTATCCACTATATGGATCACTTATTAAATATTAATTATTTATTTATCATACATTTTCACTTAAAGGGGTTATCCAGGCAAAATATTTTATATATATATATATATATATATATATATATATATATATATATATATATATATATATATATATATATATATATATATATATATATCAACTGGCTCCAGAAAGTTAAACAGATTTGTAAATTACTTCTATTAAAAAATCTTAATCCTTTCAGTACTTATGAGCTTCTGAAGTTAAGGTTGTTCTTTTCTGTTTAAGTCCTCTCGGATGACACCTGTCTCGGGAAATGCCCAGTTTAGAAGCAAATCCCCATAGCAAACCTCTTCTAAACTGGGCGTTTCCCGAGACAGGTGTCATCCGAGAGGACATAGACAGAAAGAACAACCTTAACTTCAGAAGCTCATAAGTACTGAAAGGATTAAGATTTTTTAATAGAAGTCATTTACAAATCTGTTTAACTTTCTGTAGCCAGTTGAGATATATATATATATATATATATATATATATATATATATATATATATATATATAAAAGTTTTTTTTTCCTGGAATACCCCTTTAACTATCGATTAATTATCCATTTCACTTATCACATACACATAATTTAATAAGTTTAACTTAGGGTGGTCTTCTCTCCATTGGTCCGGCATTCAAGTTTTGGAATATGAGCATCACGAGACCAAGCACCAGATCATATACATAGCATATACATAGCGTATGCGAATGGGACTATTACGCAAGCGCGATTCGATACATGGATATGCAAGCACAGATGCGTTTAAGATGTTAGCGTGATCTGCTACTTGGATGTGCAAGCACAACTTACTCAATAAGTAACGATTATGTGAACTACTGAGAGTCACATGACAGGCAGGTCCGGCCGGCGCATACCCGCAATGACGCTGCAGATGTTTACACCTGTAGACACACTGATTGGCCCCGGAGAAGGTAAGTAGGACCCATGAACATCGCGACTAGCGTCTGACATCATCAAGAAGGTGGATAATGATATGTGGCAGTGACTATCCACCAGCATTCCATATTATAATTGGTGAGATAGTGAAGTATGGACGGACCCTATTGGCTGTAGGAGGGGCGATTCACCATTGGCCAGGGGAGCATCACTTAATTGGTACTTGGGATATTAAAAGGACCTAGTTCCCATTGACACTCAATGCTGTCTGTAATCTCCTTGATAAAGCCACGTGAGTGGCAAAACATGCCAGGGTCTGACACCCTGACATTTTAAACTGCTTCCCCAACACATCAGAAGTTATCTCTATCAATATGCATCTCTAAACAAATAACTATAGTGGGCATAATTAGCCCAATAAGCACCAGCCCTGCGGTGTACAGCAGGAACAGTGCAATACATACAAGTATTGGGGATGCATAGAAATCACTAGACAGTCCCTATACTCAATATCATCTGAACAGTGACTTCTTTTTGACTGGTTCTGAGCCCATAATTTTTGGTTCAGCCAGCTATAATAGAGTACAGTGTAGAATTTACATCCTCTTTATTGAGCATCAGGTTTGCGGTACACAGGTTATACCTTCTTTCATTTGGTTAACCCCTGTGCTTCATACGATAATAAGTGTCTAGCATGGTTCATGCACGTCAGATTAGACGCACATTGTAACTGGTCTAGGCCAGCGGATAGGGACTGTCAATACCGATCCAATATATATTACAAGTCTGATGTGATTGAGTTAGTGTTTTTAAGTGTGTGTTTCTTTTGATTCACCTCTACCCCAAATTAAATAAAGGTTATTTTAATATTTCTTGAACACATATACATATATATATATATATATATATATATATATATATATATATATATAGACTCTTTGTCTATATATATATATATATATATAAAGAGAGAGAGAGAGAGGCTTTAGTTAACCCCTTTCTGGGGTTAAATTGTTGTTATTTGTTGGTTACCTCTGTATGTATTAAGTGGCCTCTGTTGATCACATGTGAGCCAGGTCGGCATCTGAGCTCATATCCGCTTCCGGAGCGGTGGGCGGTACTCAGAAGTGGCATGTCTCTCAGCTGACGCCGAAGTGGGAGACACATCAAGCATTCACTGAACACACACAGGTAGCGTGCCAGGTTTGGATTAACCCCCACGCTACCGAAACAGGTATGTGTCAATGCAGTCATACAGGGCTGCCTGTATTTACACTGCAGATCAGGGCTTTAAGTCAGGGTTCAGAGCACACTTGATCATCAGGTATAAAGATGCTAAATAAAGATGCTTAGATGTAACTGGTGTGAGGAACCGTCCTCGGGAATAGCTCTGGGATCGTCCTGGTCACTTGCCATGGGACACGTTTCCTCGCAATAACTCGCCAGACAACAGTTCAGCATACAAGTCTGGCTCCTGGCCAGCTTTATTTACACAGGTTACAGGTAAAACAAAACATAAAACAGGAACAAAATAAAGTCCTAGACCATCTGGTCACTGACTACAACTCTCAGCATGCCCTGTCTACTAACTGGTGAGCTCCCCTCATCCAGTTAAAACATATGCCTCCTGCAACCTGATTATTCACAGTTCACACTGTCACTTGGGCCACTCACTGCTCCCGCTGTGTGCTTCCAACAGGGCCCACTGT
This sequence comes from Hyla sarda, assembly GCF_029499605.1. NCBI lineage: Eukaryota > Metazoa > Chordata > Amphibia > Anura > Hylidae > Hyla > Hyla sarda. The sequence continues at coordinate 91,010,832 of NC_079197.1, forward strand.
CTCCCCCTTACAGCGATCTGCTGTTTCCAAGGGAGAGCCCAGATCAGACTGAATCTCTCCTTTATAAACGCTTTCCTTCTCTGCTGCCTCATTCATTAGGCCACAGGTGAGGGTTGCTCCAGAGTGAGTGAAGGAAATCCACCCTTTCTTTGCCACTTTATCACACTGGTTATTCACGCATATTGATATATTCAAAAAAAAAAAAAAAAAGAATAAAACCAGAATAATAATCTCAACCTCAGGATCCTAATATACCTGGTTCTGAGGGAGTATCGCTGAGGTGGCACAGGCGGTAGACACGATAATGGTAAGAGGAAGGGAGGGAGATTTGATATCATCTAGTACTGATAGGTGAATGTTCGCCCATGTGTATATAGATATATTTGAGTAATATATATTAAAGAATAGTCCTACGATTAGGATGGCCGACAGGGGGATGTGGAATATCTACAAGGGATAGGGAGGGTATATGGCAGGGTCCTAGGGAACCTGGTACAACCTAGGCTGGTACTGATCTAATCCCAATACCTAGGTGGGGTGGCCGCCGTAAAAGGGCTGTCCCACACAGGAACCTAGCCTATTATGCCCTAGGAAACCCTATAATAGAAGGGGTGCACTATCTCAAGAGCTGGCTACAGCCCCCTCTAACTGCCTATATATCACCCCTGGAAGTCCCCACTGTTGACCGCCTAAGTATAACTCGTAAAGCACAGTTGTTCATTAAGGCCTTTGGGTGTAACAGTATCCAGTGTATATATCCATCTAGTTTCTCGTTGTAACAATTTATTATCCATATCCCCCCCCCCCCATGGAGATGGATTAATTATCTCTAGGCCAAAGAAGTTTAGATGTTTAATTTCCCCTGCATGTACATCATTTATATGCCTGGCTATTGCTGTGACCCTTTTATTCCACATGTCACCAATGTGCTCCAGGACTCTCTTGCGTAATTCGCGTATTGTTTTTCCCACATATTTGATGCCCCAGGAGCACATGGCGACATAGACTGCTTCCCTAGTTCTGCAGTTCATAAACTGTCTGATCCTATATAGCCGGTTGTTAGGTGGTAGAGCAACAAATTGTGTCTTTTCATGTTGTTGCAGGCACGACAGTGTCTGCAGATATAAGATCCCACCACTCGGTGTCTGCTTAACCAAGTGGTGGTAGGAGGGTATTCCCCCGTGATTTGAGGGTATTCCCCCAGATATGGTCTCATATCACTATCCATTAAGAGGATATCCCAGTGGCGTTGGATAATTTCCCTCACTGATCTTGACATATTGTCAAAGGTGCCTATAATTCTACATGTGGTGGAATCCTCATTTTTTAGGTTCAGGGACTAGAAGATGGTCCCTCAGAGTAGCTTTAGCTGTCCTATAGGCCGAGGTAAGGACATGGTCAGGGTATCCCCGCTCTTTGAACCTCCCCCTCAAGTCTCTCGCCTGTGCCACGGGAACAGTTCAACCTCACGGGGGCCCGTGTGGTAACTCTCCCACCTCAGGAGGCTGTTCGTCGAGGTGGGAGCATTGTAAATATGTTTTTAGGATTGTCTCAGTATATGCCTTATGAGTTGTGGGTTTTATGTACACATTCCCACTATTTTATAACATACAATAAGTGGTTTTCCACTTGCCTACTGGTCACTTTGAGGCATTAATCACCACTTTTGAGTACCATTTGATTTATTGATTTTATATCGTAACATAATAAAAGGTACATTTTAGGGCTACCTCAATAGAGGGATTTCTGTACCCTAGGCATTGCACCTTGGGGTAATTATGTTTAAAAAAATCTGCTAAAACAGACACTAACAGCAGATCTCAGCAGGACCTTCACAGACTTTACAAGTCCTCTAGAAGTTTATGTAAGCCAATTAGTAGTTATAATTGGTAATACTGCTCACCATTGGTAGCCAATTTCCAAAAGGAAACAAAGATATCATGTGAAGACAATAGCCACAAATATTTACTCTGGCTACACAACTTCACAATGTATGTATTATAAATTTAGTTTTATCATTACTATAATGTTAATTAAATTTGCCACTTCTGGGCTTCATGCCTTTCTGAGGAAAATAATGATTGAATTTGTTGAGCTGGAATACAATAATTAAGCAGCGGCATTGTTAACTAATACTCCATGCAGTGAGCACATAGAGTTCCGAGACTCATTGACAGTTATCAACACTCATTAGACAATCATACTCTCTAGGGATCAGTACTACAATACTGTGTGAGACCAGTACAGCACAGTTACTATGGATATATACATTAAGTAAATGTAGCAATATTTTTTTATGAAAAATATTGCTTTTCGGTTACAAGACTTGTGTAGTACAGTTCTTTGCTTTAAAAAAGTCAAGTCAATTTAACCCCTTAACGACCACGGACGTATATGTACATCCTGGTTTGGCGGGACTTCCCGCACCAGGACGTACATTTACATCCTGTGTATGACTGCGAGCATCGGAACGGTGCTCACGTCATACACGGCAGCTAGGGACCTGCCCGTAATGGCCGACATCCGCGATCACGCGGATGTCTGCCATTAAGCCCTCAGATGCCGTGATCAATACAGATCACGGCATCTGCGGCAGTGCGGTACTTTGAATGGATGATCGGATTGCCCGCAGCACTGCCGCAGCGATCCAATCATCCAGCATGGAGGTCCCCTCACCTGGCTACAGCCGTCTCCCGGGGCTTTCTGTTCTGGTCTGCAATCGAGCAGACCAGAGCAGGAGATGGCCGATAATACTGATCAGTGCTGTGTCCTATACACAGCACTGAACAGTATTAGCAATCAAATGATTGCTATAGATAGTCCCCTATGGGGACATAAAGAGTGTAAAATAAAAGTTGAAAAATGTAAAAATGAAAAGTAAAAAATAAGTGAAAAATCCCCTCCCCCAATAAAAATGAAAATTGTCAGTTTTTCCCATTTTACCCCCAAAAACCGTAATATTTTTTATAAACATATTTGGTATCGCGTAAATGTCCGTACTACCAAATATAATGTTAATTATTCCGTTCAGTGAATGGCGTAAACTTAAAAAATTTAAAAAAGTCCAAAAATGCAGCTTCCACATTTTTTTTAAATTAATAAAAAATTATCTAAAAGTTTTATATATGCAAATGGCATAGCGATAAAAAGTACAGATGACGGCGCAAAAAATGAGCCCTCATACCGCTCTATATATGGAAAAATGAAAAAGTTATAGGTGGTCAAAATAGGTCAATTTTGGATTACTGATTTTGTACAAAAAGTTTTAGTTTTTTTTTAAGTGGTACAAAAATATAAAAGTATCTAGCCATGGGTATCATTTTAATCGTATTGACCCACAAAATAAAGAACACATGTAATTTTTACCATAAAGTGCATAGTGTGAAAACAAAACCTTCCAAAATGCATTTCCTCCATAAAAATAAAAATAAAATTTGGGGTTCGCCGTACATTTTATGGTAAAATGAGAGGTTTAATTACAATTGGTCACGCAAAAAACAAGCCCTTATATGGGTCTGTAGATGGAAATATAAAGGAGTTATGGATTTTAGAAGGCAAGGAGGAAGAAACGAAAACGCAAAAAATAAAATTGGCCTGGTCCTTAAGGTGAAAATTGGCTTTGTCCTTAAGGGGTTAAAAGTAAGTTTAGGTTAGTGTAAATTATGTGCAGTTTTGATGTGTGTTTTTTTTATCAAACTTTTTTTTTATTTTTATTTTTTTAATATTGCCATGAAGGTAAAGTGGTTTCACCTATAATCACAATTAAGGTATTTTTTGAAGATTCTAAGTATTTTGGCTGCACTCACACAAGGTGTTTCAGTGCATTTTCCACACATTTCAATACATTTTGTCAATTTTTGCTGCAGTTATATCCATTTATCTATACGGATACAAAGAACAAAACTGTTCCGCACTGGGGTATATTGTGGATATGTCAGAAAATTGTGACCGGATGTCTTAAGGAATGTACAGACTTGCATTCCAGGTGGTGCTATACGTCCAGAGATATGTAGTCCATATAAGTAGCTAAGATAACAATAACGCAGCACTCACACCAAATCTGATGCAAAACATGAAGATTTTTTATTTCAAACACTGAAGCAAGTGACATCAGCAGCATAAGACAAGGGAACAACAAAGGCTCCCTCAAGCCAGGATTAGCAGCAACGGCTTCATTTCACAGTAAAACAAGGCACGACCAAGCAGAGTTTTACTGTGAAACCGAGCCGTCGCTGCTCCTCTGGACTTGATGGAGCCTTAGGTGCTTCCTTATCTTACACTGCTAATGTAACCTGCTCCAGTGTTTGAAATAAAAGTCTTCACATTCTGCATCTGATTTGAGGTAAGTGCTATGCTATTGTTACTCTCTTAGCTACTTATATGTCCATTTATCTATCCATGGTTTTTGCGCTCCTGTGCACAATGGAGGCAGGGAGCCAGCTCGCTAAGCTCCCCTGCCTTCTCAATATTTACTGCCCAAAATATGCAACTTTCTTCTCTCACGTCACTAGGACGTGAGCGATGTAGCGGTGCATGCACTGTGATCAGAGAGCAGAGTGCTTGAGCGCCAGCAAGTTTAAAGAAGTTTGAATTCATCACAGTGGGCCAGGCATTGCATATTGAGGAGGCCATCTCCATTGTGCACAGGAGTACAATAGCCATGGATGGACAAACAGGAATAATTCCGTTTTTAATACTGTTCACCTGCACTATAATCCAGTATATTGGATTTAGTGTGGGTGAACAGCCTGTCAGTTTCCTTTTGAGGTTTGTCCCTAGTTGGAGGTGATTCACTTCTCAGATACAAATTAGGTTCTCTTTTGCTGGACCCTTGGGACCCAGTTTGTGTTAAAACCTGGACCCACTACAGGATTCTATAGTAGTTTGGTGGGCAATTTCAACCTTGCATGAAAATCCTAGTCACACATGGCAGTTAAAGACGTTGCATGTGTTATTGTGGCCAGGCTGACCTTAACCCCTTAAGGACCAGGGTTTTTTCCATTTTTGCATTTTCGTTTTTTCTCCTTACCTTTAAAAAATCATAACTTTTTCAATTTTGCACCAAAAAATCCATAAGATGGCTTATTTTTTTGCGCCACCAATTCTACTTTGTAATGACGACAGTCATTTTACCCAAAAATCGATGGCGAAACGGAAAAAAGATCATTGTGAGACAAAATTGGAAAAAAAATGCAATTTTGTAACTTTTGGGGGCTTCCGTTTCTACACAGTACATTTTTCGGTAAAAATGACACCTTCTCTTTATTCACCTTCAAAATGACACCTTCTCTTATGATTAACATGATATGCTACTTATGTAGGTTTGATTTTGTCGTACTTCTGGAAAAAATCATAACTACATGCAGGAAAATGTATACGTTTAAAATTGTCATCTTCTGACCCCTATAACTTTTTTATTTTTCCGCGTATGGGGCAGTATGAGGGCTATTTTTTTTGCGCCGTGATCTGAAGTTTTTAGCAGTACCATTTTTGCATTGATAGGACTTATTGATTTTTTCATGATATAAAAAGTGACCAAAAATGCACTATTTTGGACTTTGGAATTTTTGGCGCATACGCCATTGACCGTGTGGTTTACTTAACGATATATTTTTGTAATTCGGACATTTCCGCATGCGGCGATACCACATATGTTTATTTTTATTTTTATTTACACTGTTTTTTTTTACGGGAAAAGGGGGGGGGTTCAAACTTTTATTAGGGAAATAATCTTTATTCACTTTTTTTCCCACTTTTTTTTTTTTTGCAGTGTTATAGCTCCCACAGGGGGCTATAACACTGCATACACTCATCTATTACATTGATCACTGGTTTCTCATAAGAAACCACTGATCAATGATTCTGCCGCTTGACTGCTCATGCCTGGATCTCAGGCACTGAGCAGTCATTCGGCGATCGGACAGCATGGAGGCAGGTAGGGACCCTCGGGCTGTCAAGTAAATTGTTCGAGATGCCGCGTTTTCACCACAGCGATCCAGAACAGCTCCCTGAGCTAACCGGCATGGTTTTACTTTTACTTTAGATGCAGCGTTTAACTTTGAATGCCTCATCTAAAGGGTTAATTGCGCGGCACCGCGATTAGCCACGGGCCCGACCCATTATAGAACGGGAACGGACTCATGACGTACCGGTACATCATGGGTCCTTAAGAGGTTAAAAAGAAAAGCAAATCAGATCAGCACAAACTAATAAACTGATTTTGCCCTGAAATTTACAAAAAATGTAGACTCACCTTTTCCACATTTCACAAATAAAATTGGATTTGCCTGGATCTAGATTTTTTGGGATTCATTTTGTTCTGATTGCAAACAGGAGCAGGGACTTCTGTCAAAGAGTGGTGAAGCATACACTATGGGGGAGATTTATCAATACCTGTCCAGAGGAAAAGTTGTTCAGTTGCCCATAGCAATCAATTAGCTCGCTTCTTTCATTTTTTACAAGGCCTCTGCAAAATTAAAGAAGCAATCTAATTGGTTGCTATGGGCAACTGAATAACTTTTCTTTTGCACAGGTTTTGATAAATCTCCCCCTATATGCTTTGCTGCTCAGGTCACATTCATTGGGCCACTTGCTGAGTGCACAGGCAAACAAATGTGTGTGAGTGGCATTTGGAGGTGAGCTGCAATGATGTATAAATTGCAGCTTACTCTATTAGCTGGGCTGAGCTGGGATGAACTCTGTTACATGAGTGGTGAGACATAAATGGTGCGCCTACAGTAGCAGGGACTTCTGTAAAAAAAACAGGAGTCCCTGTTTCTGTACACTAATGTAATGAGACATACACTGGCATACAGGCATACATCAGCTGCAGTTCACTCAACACAGCAAATATGTTGGGTCATATGGAAGTAAATAGCAGTACAGTTTACATCAGAGCTTACACGCTTACATTTACTCGTACAGTCACTCTGCATGGAGTGTATTGTATATGTCTTATTTCTCAGTACCTACAGCAGGAAGAACTCCTGTCTTTTCACAGTAGTTTTGTTCCTGAACGTATATTAATATAAACCAAGCAAATCCTGTTTAGTCCTGTTCAGTACTCTTCTGCATGATCCCCTGCTACAGATTTTCCACTTCTCAGTCTTAAAACAGGGAAATGTTTGGCATGCAATGGAAAAAGGCTATTAGTGCTGGAACGCATGCTGTTACAAGTGTATGCAGTTTATGCTGAAATAAACCAAGTGATTATTCAAGAACCATTGAGTGCCAGGATTTCTGTTATGTACATTGGACTTCCATGATCCTCGTGCACCCTCCGCTATAGTTCCGACCCATTAATCCAGATTAAAACAAGGAAATTCCTGCTCTGGCAATCATTAGCTGTAGTGCTGACCCACCTCAGTCAGTGATCAGCTGATTCCACACTTCCTAGTGTTGAGACCAAGACTAGAAAGTGCTGAGCAGTGGTATCAGACTCTGCCGGGAGGGCAGCAGCAGGAGATTGGGACAGATGACACAAATCTGTTTATTTATTTTTTTTGCCCAGTCTGGTCACATTTACTTATTACTCCACAGACAACAGCTTTGTGAACTTGATCTTATAAAGTTGCAACATATTCTGTCCCTTCAATTTTTGCCTCAATTTTCCTATTGACATCCATTTCCAAAAGATTTTTTGCACATTATCCACAGACCAAAAACTGCATAACAAATGAGAAAATATAAGTCTGATTTATAATTGTATGCTTGTATTGTTGTTTTTGTTATATTAACTGTGTGTACTATTTAACATATGCATGTTTATAATTATGATTTTCTATAAATGACATTTTTTGGGGGAATATCTAGAGGCTTAGTATTAGAGATGAGCGAGCCGAATTAGGCAAACCCAGATGCGACCTGAACTTTAGAATTTTTCCAGCTCAGCGAAAACTCGAGCTTTTATCAGTTTGGCTTGTGCAAGCCTGTAAATAGCACAAAAAAACAAAACAAAACAGAAAGTATGTTTTTTTTGGCAGGCGGAACAAGTAGGGCAGGCAGGGGGTAGGGATATAACATAGGAAAAGCAGCATATCACATGATAACCAAGGTCTATCATGTGATTTGCTTCTTACTGTGTCAATCAAGCACAACTGCCAATAGGACACAGATATAAGGGCACTGACATCACCCACAGCGTTCAGAGCGATGCAGAGAGCAGACAGAGAGTGGGTGAGAGAGTTACTGGTTAGAAAGACAGAAGTACAGATTAAAAAGAGAGACCTTATGTGCATGTGTGTGTGTGTGTTTGAACAAGATTCAATCCCCATACAAGAAGAATCCTATAGGGGCTCCAATACACAAAAACAGCATATAAGGAGGAAACATCTTAATCCCAGCCTCTGAAGGGCTTATGTTTTGCTACCAAAAATCCACAGTATGCATTGTGCTGTCATCCCTGCCACCCAATAAGCATGTTTAAATTGCACGTATCTAGCCTGTAGTGCTATATGGTTCTGGTACATCTACTATTGATACACAAACACCTTCAGTACTCATTGTGCTGTCATCTCTGCCAGTCAAAAAGCGTGTTTAAGTTGTATGCATCTAGCCAGTACAGTAACCCCTCGACATACGATGGCCCCAACATATAATCAAATCGACATACGATGGCCTCTCAGAGGCCATCACATGTCAATGTCAGCATCGACATACAATGCTTTTTTATGTCGGGGCTATCGCATTAAGTGTTATCGGGCAGCGCAAAATGCTTAAGCTGCTGCCAGATAGCAGCTTAATGTTCCCCTTGTTGTGCGGTAAGTATTACTTACCCCTCCACGATGCTCTGGGGTGTCCTTCGGGTCCAGCGCTGGTCCTCCGGTGTCTTCTCGGCCCTCTCCGGTGAAGTCAATACGAAGCTGCGCACGCCGTCCCATCATCCAATAGGAACGGCGTACGCAGCGACGTAATGACGTAGCTACGTAGGCCCAGTAAGGCCTTTCGCAAGACAGCGAAGGACCGGAGAAGACAGCGGAGGACCGGAGAAGACCAGGAGAGCCCAGCAGAGGACCGGAGAAGACCAGGAGAGCCCAGCGGAGGCCCGGGGACACCATCGGGAGCGGCGGGGACACCATCGGGAGCGGTGGAGACAGGTGAGTATGACTTTACCTTTTTACATTGCACGAATCCCTCAACATACGATGGATTCGACAAACGATGGCTCATTTGGAACGAATTACCATTGTATGTTGAGGGACCACTGTAGTGTGAATACAGTTGTAGTGCATTTCATATTGTTCCGCCACCTTCAGTACTCAATTTGCTGTCATCTCTGCAACGCAAAAAGCATTCAAAGCGTTGAAATTTAGGTTTGACAAGTAGGTTGATGAAAAATAGGATAAAAGTAACTAAAAAAAAACATGTCTGGAAAAGGAGTTAGTTGACAGGGTAAAGGGCAGAAGACCCCCGTCATGTTCTCTGCCAGTAAGAATGTTTGTGGCACTCCTAGTTCAGGTAGCAGCAATAGCAGCCAGGTATCGTTTAGTAGTAGTGGCAGCCGCGTCAGCCATCCCAAGTTCTCACTGCCTGAGAGGTTATTTGGTTTCACAGGATGATCCGGCATTACTGGAATATTTCTGTCATCTGACTTCTGAGGAGGAAGACTCAATAGTACAGTGAACCACCGGTCAGTGTATTACTTCGCATCTACACTCACATGAGGAAGTGGAAAGGTCGTTCTGAGATGCTGTGCTTCCCAATCTCTGGCTTTGCCTCCCCCTACTGCTACACAGAAGGATAGCACTAGCCACAAGGAGGAGTTGTGTGGGACAGTCAAGCTTTGGAGTGTGTTAGCGAGGAGGTGGAGGTCGAAGTTGTGGTCAAGCTCAGCACAAGCGGGACTGGTGGTGGTAGGCATGGTGGGGAAACTGTAAGGTCCATGAAGAGAGGAGTCGCATGGAGGATGAGGAGTTTGATGTTGACGATGATGGGGTGTTGGACAAGACGTAGGAACCACCTGGGCATGAGCTGACGTATTCAGAGCAGGAGGGTAGTGTCAGCGAAGAAGAGCGTAGCCGAGGTAGAGGAAGAAAACCTGTGAAACGTAATATGTGTAGGACTGCTGGTCTGATGAGCTCGGGTGACGGCGACGCTGCTGAATGTTCAGGTACTGATAAATGATAACATCCCAAGGAGGGGTACAGTGAGGTGGTGCAGTCTCTGTCCGATATTCTGATATGTGGAACTTCTTCTCCACCTTACCTGATACAGAGAACATGGCAACATGTCGTCTCTGCAAACAGAAAGTAAGCCGTGGCCAGGGTCCAAGTGTAGGACTACGTCTCTATGCAGGCATATAGAGCATCACCACAAGTCTGTGTGGGACAGTCGAGACACCTCACAATGTGAGGAAAATGCTGCTACTATTGATAATCTTCCAGATCCCCCCCCCCCAATTGTCTAACAGCAAGGCCTTTTCTACAGGCAGCACATTTCCACGATTTGCCTCAACTGTGTTGTGCCCTCCTCCCCGATCCCGCCAAGCCCAGGCGGCGCATACCTAGTCACCATTATTTTGCAAATAAAGCTCTCCCCGCTTTGCACAATCATGTAGCAGAGAGGGTAGGCCACTCCATGAACTGTGTGCAGAACAGTGCATGCCATGGTTGATACGTGGAATAATAGCTATCGCCAGGGGCAGTGCATGTCCAAAGAAAAGTTTAGCTTCATTGCCACGGTCTCAGTATGATTCCCACCTGGTTGGGGCAAAATTAAAATTTACTTTTGCAAACACCCTGCGGCCAAATTAGAATTCATTTTTTGGCAAACCTGCTACTTCCAGCCTGGACTGCCTGGCTGGTGCAAATTTTTTATTGATTTTTAAGGTTTCTCAACCTGCTGCTGCATGCAGACTACTAGACTTCCTCCAGTAAACCACTGTGACATGCTGAAGGTTGGAATTGCAACCTCCCTCCCTCTGGCCAGCAAGGCCTGGGTCACCTGGCTGGCCAAATTAGAATTGATTTTAATGGTTTCTTAACCTGCTTCTGTACACAGGATACTATTAACTCCTTGTGACGAACAGTCTTGGGGATTAGCTCTGGGATCGTCCTGGTCACTTGCCACGTGACACGTTCCTCACAATAACACCACAGACCACAGTTCCGCATACAAGTCTGGCTCCTCACCAGCTTTATTTCCACAGGTTGCAGGTAAAACAAAACATAAACAGGAACAAAATAAAGTCCTAGACCGTCTGGTCACTGACTACACATATCAGCATGCACTGACTACGAACTGGTGAGCTACCCTCAGCCAGTTAAACATGTGTCTCCTGCAACCTGCTACTCACAGTTGACACCACTTCTTGGACCATTGCAGCGCCTTCTGAGTGTTACCTAAACAGGGCCCGTGTGTCTCCCCCTCTAACAGCCAGCATACTGTTTCCAAGGGAGAGCCCCAACTATTCTGTTTCCTTTCCTTTTAAACACACTTTCCCTTTCTGATACCTCATTAATCAGGCCACAGGTGGAGCATTCTCCAAAGTTAGCAAGGGAAATACACCCTTTCCTTGCCATACTGCCACACTCCTCCAGTAAACCACTGTAACATGTTGAATGTTGCTATTGCAACCTCCCTCCAGCCAGCCAGGCCTGGGTCACCTGGCTAGCCAAATTTGAATTCATTTTAAAGATGTGTGTCTGCCTGCTGCTTTACGCAGACTACAAAACTTCCTCCAGTAAACCACTATGACTTGTTCTGCTGGTAGTTTCAGCCAGGTCTACGCATACACAACCCATGCATGTCAGCATCACCAGTCCAGGAACCATAAAATTTAATCTTTATTTCTTAATAGAAAACTTTATTGAAACATTTTCAAATTTAATTAAACACCACCTTCCTGCTACTACCAGTCTGCCCGCAATACATTATTGACATAACTCCGCCATCTCATTCTGTACGCTAATAACATCAGTCAGCCATCACCTGCTGTACACTGGTTACTACTATTAACAGCAATCCACTATCACACTACTTACAGTTAGGCCTACACCTACACAACCCACCATCCACAAAAAAAAGGATCATTTTTGGCATGCTTGGAAAAAGTCACTGGGTCTTCCCATGCCACAGTGTGCATATTAACACCTACAGGCATCTACGGACAACCAAGGATACTTAATGCTGCTATATTTTGGTGTGAATACAGCTAAAAAATGGATGAGCCGTAATAGTTACCATAGGTTACCGCATGTCGCCATAAATACAGTAAGCCTTAAAAAAACTTTCAAACTATTTGAATACATTCAAGTATTAGGCAGGGATTTAGATGTGTTAGGCAGTGTTATAAACCTATTTAGGGGCCTATTTCATTGCCTGTTCAAGCCGAACCGAGCCGAACCGAACTCGCAAATTCTGAAAAGTTGGGGCGAATCCGGCAAACCAAACTTTTCAAAAGTTTGCTCAACTCTACTTAGTATATTAGATAAAAAGCGCTGTTTTCAGTATTTTAGAATTTTCGCTAGGTGGTCCGGCAGTAACAATAACAAGACTGTGCTTATCTTAATTAACCTCCTCCCTATTGTAATATAAGCCAGTATGCATGATGGTGATGGGTCCTCTTTAATCCCTTAACGATAATGGACGTAAATGGACGTTATGGTGCCGTGGTACTCTACACACCATGACGTACATTTACGCGCCGCCATGATCGCGAGCACCGCTCCGCTGTCAGCAGCCAGGGACCTGCCGTAATGGCAGACATCCGCGATCGCCGATACATTGATCAATACAGATCATGATTTCTGCGGCAGTGCGGTACTTTGAATGGATGATCGTATCGCCCGCAGTGCTGCCGCGGGGATCCAATCATCCAGCATGGCAGCCGGAGGTCCCCTCACCTGGCTCCGGCTGTCTCCTGGGGTCTTCTGCCAATGTCTGAGATCGAGCAGACCAGAGCAGAAGATCACCAATAATACTGATCAGTGCTATGTACTATACATAGCACTGAACAATATTAGCAATCAAATGATTGCTATAAATAGTCCCCTATGGGGACTATTAAAGTGTAAATAAAAAAGTAAAAAAAATTGAAAAATCCCTTCCCCCAATAAAAAAGTAAAACGTCAGTTTTTCCCATTCTACCACCCAAAAACCGTAAAAAAAATAAATACACATATTTGGTATCACCGCATGCATAAAAGTCTGAAATATTAAAATATATTGTTAATTATCCCATACGGTGAACGGCGTAAATGTAAAAAAATAATTTAAAAATCAAAAATTGCAGCTTTTTTGTCACATTTTATTCCAAAAAAAAATTATTAAAAAATGTATAAAAAGTAAAACCTAAGCAAAATTGGTACTGATAAAAACTATAGTTCATGGTGCAAAAAATTAGCCCTCATACAGCCCCATATACAGAAAAATTATAAAGTTATAGGTGGTTAAAAAAGGTCAATTTCAAACATACTAATTTTGTTAAAATGGTTTGAGATTTTTTTTAAAGCGGTACAATTATAGAAAAGCATATAACATGGGTATTATTTTAATTATATTGACACACAGAATAAAGAAAACATGTCATTTTTACCGGAAAGTGTACAGCGTGAAAACAAAACCTTCCAAAATTTGCTAAATTGCGGTTTTCTTTTCAATTTTCTCACATAAATAATATTTGTTTGGTTGTACCGTGCCTTTCATGGTAAAATAAGTGATGTCATTACAAAGTACAATTGGTGACGCAAAAAACAAGCCCTCATATGGGTCTGTGGATGGAAATATAAAAGAGTTATGATTTTTTAGAAGGCGAGGAGGAAAAAACTAAAATGCAAAAATAAAATTGGTCTGGTCCTTAAGGCCAAAATGGGCCTGGTCCTTAAGAGGTTAATGGGCTTTAAAAACTTATGGTCTATCAACACCTCCGACTTCTTATCAGCTGTTGAAGGTGCCACAAGCATCCCAGCCTCTTCAGTATTAACAATGGCCTGTACTCACAATTGCAAAACTATTTGTAGCAGTGCAAAGTACTGTAGAGTTGATCATGATAGCTCATGATAGGTTGCTATGGATAAATGGAAAAGTGTAATAATAAAAAAAAAATGTTCCAAGAAAATGTTACTTTTTTCTTGCTGTTATAAATATAATAAACCTTCACTATTTTCTCCATTTCTGGAGGTAAAATTGCTGCAACACACCCACATGATTGGACAGAGCACTCAGAGAGCTTCTAAATGAAGACTTTGCTACAAAGTAAGATTCTTTCTGATAATTTATAAATCTTTACCATAAGAAAAGTGTGTATAATAGCCTGTAATTGTACATCCATTCTTGAAGAACATTATAACTAACACTCTCATAATATTTATATCTTTATCAATTGTCTCATCTGTCTTAGTTTTTTTCAGAAGCGCTATAGATTTTATCAAGCACTTAGAAGAGATGGATGAAACAGTATATTATTATCACTAGGTCAACAAAAAGGTTCAGTTCACACATATAGTAATTATTCTTTATTTTCTGAACTTTGAGTTTTGTCATTTAATTTGTCATAATTTCAAAAGATGTATATCCACTCTCTATAAAACTTCTGCAGAACATACAGAGACATTTAGATGTGCATTACCTGCATGTGACATCCCTTATTTAACCCGTACAGGAGCCATGGCGTATGGATACGCCTTCGGTACCTGGGTCTTAAGGACCCAGGGCGTACCTGTACACTCGTGGGAATTTCGGACTGGGGTGACTGCTGATATCGATCAGCAGGCATCCCGCGCAAATGCCCAGGGGGGTCATCAGACACCCTCATGTCGGCGATCGGCGCATATCGCAAGTGAATTCACACTTGCGATTTGCTCCGATTCCAGGTCATACGGATGTATGGTGGCCCGGTGACCCGGAATATAAGGGGGATCGCGGTTGTCTAAGACACCCACGATCCCCTGAAGGGAAAGGAGCGAGGTGGCAGGGGTGCCACCCCTCCTATCCCTGCTATTGATCGTCAGACGCGACCACTAGTGTCATAGGCCATATTCGAATTCGCGAATATTCGCGAATATATGGATGAATATTCGTCATATATTTGCGAATATCCGCATAGTCGTTATATTCTCGTTTTATTTTCGCATATGCGTAAATTCGCGTATGCGAAAATTAACATATGTGAAAATTAGCATATACAAAATTAACATGCGCAAAAATTCGCATATGCTAACTTTCGCATATGCGAATTTTTGCACGCCAGTCTCACACAGTAGTATTACAGCCTTCTTTACACCACACAAGCTGGAAGCAGAGAGGGGTGATCACTGTGATGTGTACTGTGAAGAAAAAAAAAACGAATATTCGTAATTACGAATATATAGCGCTATATTCGCGAAATTCGCGAATTCGCGAATATGCGATATTCGCGAATAATATTCGAATTGCGAATATTCGCGAGCAACACTAGCGACCACCAATAGCAGATCGGGGGTGGTGGGGTTAACTTTCGTTTTCCCCGTTCTGCCCTCCCACAATAGGCGGGGCAGAACAGGGAACCAAAGGGGACCGGGCGCCGAAGATCGACTTACCCGTCAGTGGAGGCTGCTGGACGCGATCGGCTGCAGTGATCGGCACGGGCATGACATGTGGCAGAAGAGGACGGCTCCCTGGATTTGATGGAAGCCGGTAAGTTGCCTAGCAACATCTAGAGGGCTACAGTCTGAGACAGCTGTTTGGGCATGCTGGGATTTGCAGTTTTGCAACAGCTGGAGGTCTACAGTTTAGAGACCACTGCACAGTTATCTCTATACTGCCCTCTAGATTTTGCAAAACTACAACTCCTAGCATGCCCACACAGCAGTTTGGTGTCTGTGCATGCTGGGATTTGTAGTTTTGCAACATCTGGAGGTCCACAGTTTGGAGATCACTGTGCAGTGGTCTCTAACTGTAGCCCTCCAGATATTGCAAAACTGTAAATCCCTGCATGCCGAAACAGCTGTCTTGGCATGCTGGGAGTTGTAGTTGCGTACCTCTAGCTGTTGCATAACTACATCTTCCAGCATGCCCTTCGGCGATCAGTACATTCTGGGAGTTGTAGTTTAGCAACAGCTATAGGCACACTGGTTGCAAGATACTGAGTTAGGTAACAGAACCTAACTGAAGGTTTTCCAACCAGTGTGCCTCCAGCTGTTGCAAAACTACAACTCCCAGCACGCACGGTCTGTCAGTACATGCTGGGAGTTGTAGTTTTGAAACAGCTGGAGGTTTGCCCCCCATGTGAACGTACAGGGTACATTCACACGGGCAGGTTAACAGTAAGTTTCCTGCTTCAAGTATGAGCTGCGGCGCAGCGCAAATTTCTAGCGGGAAGCTCACTGTAAACCAGTGTGAATGTACCCTAAAAACAGTACACTACACTAACATATAATAAAGGGTAAAACACTACATATACACCCCTTACACAGTCCCCTCCCCCCCCCCAATAAAAATGAAAAACTTGTTGTACGGCAGTGTTTCCAAAACGGAGCCTCCAGCTGTTGAAAAAACAACAACTCCCAGCATTTCCGGACAGCCACTGACTGTCCAAGCATGCTGGGAGTTTAGCAACAGCTGGAGACACCCTGTTTGGGAATCACTGGCGTAGAATACCCCTATGTCCACCCCTATGCAATCCCTAATTTAGTCCTCAAATGCACATGGCGCTCTCTCACTTCGGAGCCCTGTCGTATTTCAAGGAAACAGTTTAGGGCCACATATGGGGTATTTCCGTACTCGGGAGAAATTGCACTACAAAATTTGGGGGGCTTTTTCTCCTTTTACCCCTTATTAAAAATTTTGCACTGACATGCTGGTGTTGCCCCATACATTTTATTTTCACAAGTGCTAAAAGGAAAAAAAGACCCCCAAAATTTGTAACGCAATTTCTCCTGAGTACAGAAATACCCCAGATGTGGGCGTGAAATGCTCTGCGGGTGCACAACAAGGCTCAGGAGTGAGAGCGCACCATGTACATGTGAGGCCTAAATTGGTGATTTGCACATGGGTGGCTGATTTTACAGCGGTTCTGCCATAAATGCAAAAAAAGAAATACCCATATGTGACCTCATTTTGGACACTACACCCTTCACGGAACGTAACAAGGGGTATAGTGCGCCTTAACACCCCACAGGTGTTTGACAAATTTTCATTAAAGTTGGATGGGAAAATGAAAAAAAAAATGTTTTTTTCACTAAAATGCTGGTGTTACCCAAAATGTTTCATTGTCACTAGGTAAAATAGGAAAAAAGCCCACCACAATTTGTAACCCCATTTCTTCTGAGTATATAAAAATACCCCATATGTGGATGTAAAGTGCTCTGCTGGCGCACTACAATGCTCAGAAAAGAAGGAGCACCATTGGGATTTGGAAGAGAAAATTTGTCTGGAATTGAAGGCCACGTGTGTTTACAAAGCACCCATAGAGCAGGAACAATGGACCCCATTTTGGAAACTACACCACTCGTGTAATGTAATACGGGGTACAGTGAGCATTTATGCCCAACAGGTGACAGTTTTTTGAAAAAGTGGTCCGTGAAAATGAAAAATTTAATTTTTCATTTGCACAGCCCACTGTTCCAAAGATCTGTCAAACGCCAGTGGGGTGTAAATACTCATTGCACCCCTTATTAAAATCTGTGAGGGGTGTAGTTTCCAAAATGGGGTCACATGTGGGGGGGTTTCCACTGTTCTGGCACCACGGGGGGCTTTGTAAACGCACATGGCCCCCGAATTCTGTCTCCAAAAGCTCAATGGCGCTCCTCCTCTTCTGAGCATTGTAGTGCACCAGCAGAGCACTTGACATCCACACATTGGGTATTTACATACTCAGAAGAAATGGGGTTAAAAATTTTGGGGGTCATTTTCTCCTATTACCCCTTGTAAAAATGTAAAATTTGGGGGGAAACCAGCATTTTAGTGAAGTTTTTTTTTTCATTTACACATCCGACTTTAACAAAAAGTCGTCAAACACCTGTGAGGTGTTAAGGCTCACTGGACCCCTTCTTGCATTCCTTGAGGGGTGTAGTTTCCAAAATAGTATGCCATGTGGTTATTTTTTGCTGTTCTGGCAGCATAGGGGCTTCCTAAATGCGACATGCCCTCCAAAAACCATTTCAGCAAAATTTGCTTTTCAAAATCCAAATGTGACTCCTTCTTTTCTGAGCATTGTAGTGCGCCAGCAGAGCACTTGACGTCCACACATGGGATATTTCCATACTCAGAAGAGATGGGGTAACAAATTTTGAGGGGCATTTTGTCCTATGATACCTTGCAAAATTTTTTAATTTGGGGGAAAACTAGCATTTCAGTGAAAAAAAAATCATTTACACATCCAACTTTGACAAAAAGTTGTGAAACACCTGTGGGGTGTTAAGACTCACTGTACCCCTTATTACGTGCCTTGAGGGGTGTAGTTTCCAAAATAGTATGCCATTTTTTTTTTTTTTTTTTGCTGTTCTGGCACCATAGGGGCTTCCTAAATGTGACATGCCCCACAAAAACCATTTCAGAAAAACTCACTCTCCAATATCCCACTGTCGCTCCTTCCCTTCTGAGCCCTCTACTGTGCCCGCCGAACACTTGACATACACATATGGGGTTTTCCTTACTCGAGAGAAATTTGGTTGCACATTTTAGGAAGATTTCTCTCCTCTTACCCCTTGTAAAAATTCAAAAACTGGGTCTACAAGAACATGCCAGTGTAAAAAATGAAGATTTTGAATTTTCTCCATCAATTTGCTGCTATTCCTGTGAAACACCTAAAGTGTAAACAAACCTTTTGAATGTCATTTTGAATACTTTGAGGGGTGCAGTTTTTATAATGTGGTCATTTGTGGGGTATTTCTAATAAGAAGGCCCTTCAAATCCACTTCAAAACAGAACTGGTCCCTGAAAAATTTCGATTTTGAAAATGTTGTGAACAATTGGAAAATTGCTGCTATACTTTGAAGCCCTCTGATGTCTTCCAAAAGTAAAAACATGTCAACTTTATGATGCAAACATAAAGTAGACATTTTGTATATGTGAATCAATATATAATTTATTTGTAATATTCATTTTCCTTATAAGCATATTTGGGGGGGGCATTTTGTCCTATTATACCTTGCAAAAATTTTTAATTTGGGGGAAAACTAGCATTTCAGTGAAAATTATACCTTGCAAAAGTAGACATTTTGTATATGTGAATCAATATATAATTTATTTGGAATATTCATTTTCCTTATAAGCAGAGAGCTTCAAAGTAAAAAAAAAATGCAAAATTTTCAATTTTTTCATAAAATTTTGGAATTTTTCACCAAGAAACAATGTAAGTCTCGACAAAATTTTACCACTAACATAAAGTAGAATATCTCACGAAAAAACAATCTCGGAATCAGAATGAAAGGTAAAAGCATCCCAGAGTTATTAATGCTTTAATTGAAAGTGGTCAGATGTTCAAAAAATGGCCGGGTTCTACAGTGAAAATTGGCTGGGTCCTTAAGTGGTTAAACTAAGGAGTTTCAAAATATTAGAGCAAGTCCATACACAGCCTGACTGAAGCCCATGCATGTGTTGTAGCACTTAAAGGGGTACTCCAGTGGAAAACTTTTTTTTTTTTTTAAATCAACTGGTGCTTGAAAGCTAAACGGATTTGTAAATTACTTCTTAATCATTCCAGTACTTATTAGCTGCTGAATACTACAGAGGAAATTCTTTTCTTTTTGGAACACAGTGCTCTCTGCTGACATCATGAGCACAGTGCTCTTTGCTGACATCTCTGTCCATTTTTGGAACTGTCCAGAGCAGCATATGTTTGCTATGGGGATTTTCTCCTACCCTGGACAGTTCTTCAAATGGACAGAGATGTCAGCAGAGAGCACTGTGCTCGTGATTCAGCAGAGAGCTCTGTGTTCCAAAAAGAAAATAATTTCTTCTGTAGTATTCAGCAGCTATAAAGTACTGGAAGGATTAAGATTTTTAAATAGAAGTAATTTACAAATCTGTTTAACTTTCTGGCACCAGTTGATTTTAAAATAGTTCCACCAGAGTACCCCTTTAAGAGCCATTGTTGGGTTGGTGTGGGCAGGGTCAGCATAAGCCCAGAGTTGCAATTTCCAAAGGATAATGAAAGGTCTCAAAGAGGATCTCATAAATATAAGTCTAGCAGAGTTAGTTAGCTGTTCAAGTTATGATAGAATATCTTATCCCAATTGGATATTGTGCCACATTCATGATGCAGGGGTTTCTTTAAAGGGGTACTCTGGGCCTAATACATCTTATCCTGCCGCTGGGGACCCCCGCAATCTGTCATTGCACACCCACCTTTGTGAGCTCTCTGCAGCGCTGGAGGCTCCAAGTGTGTAGCGGGGCTGGAGTATTGTGATGTCATGACTCCGCCCCCGTGTGATGTCACAACGTGCCCCCTCAATGCAAGTCTATGAAATTGGGCGTGACGGCGGGGTGAAGTCCAATCTGCAAGAAGTTTTGGCCACCTTTAACTCCTTAATGACCCCGGACGTATATTTACGTCCATGGCCGGCTCCCGTAATGTGAAGCATGCTCAGAAGCTGTATGTGCTTCGTATCTGCTGGGTCCCGGTTGCTATCAGCAAATTGGCTAATACCGGACATAACCGATCAGACTGGTCTGGTATTAATCCTTTAGATGGCACGATCAAAATTGATTGTGCTGTCTAAACCGGGAGAAATCACTGTCGGTTAACTCATTGGAGCTGTTCAGGACCGCTGCGGGGAAATCTTGGCGTCCTGAACAGCTGAGAGGACAACGGGAGGTGCCTTGCCAGGCTTGAGTAATCGAGTGCAGATTACACTGATCAATGCTATGCTATGGCATAGCATTGAACAGTGTATACAATCAAAGCATTGCAAGTAATACTTCCCTATGGGGGCTAAAAAAAGTGTCAAAATAATAAAAAAAAGTGAATAAATGGGATTTAACCCCTTCCTAAATAAAAACCCCTTTTCCCATAAAAAAATATGTAATAATATGTAAACAGAAATAAAAATAAACATGTGTGGTATCTCTGCGTGTATAAATGTCCGAATTATAAAACAAATAGAATCTAATACAAGTGGTAGCACACTGATACCCGGAGATAAAAAAAAAGAAAAAGTTTAAAGAAGCAACAGTGACTAGCCAAATTTGGACACCCCATAGAGCATTTAAGAGGTGCTGTCTGAGCACATTGCACACATACAGTGCACTCTATTCATTAAGAGAAATTTTTTTCTTTCATCCTCGTTAATGGTCGGAGTCTAGTGGTTGGACCCCACCCATCAGCTTGCGATCTCCTATAGGCTAAGTTTCCACTTGTTTTTTTACTGGCAGTTTTTGAAATACTGCCACTGCAGTTTTTGAGCAAAAGTCAGAAGTGGACCCACAAGGGAGGAAAAGTATAAGCCCTTCCTTTATATGTCCTACTCCTTTTGAATACATTTCTGGCTTTGACTCAAAAACTGCAGTGGCAGTATTCCAAAAACTGCTAGAAAAAACCAAGTGGAAACTTAGCCATACTGTGAATAAGAGATAACATACAGAGACAGTCTTATGCTATGGTAAACATCAATTTTTGGCCATTGTTTGAAACGATAAAATGGCTATTCTACTGCTACTGTTCTAACTGCTACTGTGCAATATCTATTAATGTAAACATTTTTAGGTGTGACACAATAATAACGCTTCTGTTTTGTTTATATTAGGGGGGCTACTTTGTATTTAACATTAATGCTGGAAAAGCCTAAATCTAAATGTGTTTAGAAATATAGAAGACTGACAACAGAAAAGACCCCCTGGTTTATCTAGTCTGCTTTAGTTCACTCAGTGTGGATTTACTAACCAAATATACACTTTAGACTTTACACATTTAGTTCTTCAAACCATAGCTGATAAAAGTTTGAAGAGAGAATTGTCTGCTCTCTCTGTGTATTCTCTTATCTATCGACTGGTGTCCATTTTTACAGTGTTCCTGGCTGTGAAGGATAATAAGGAGACTGCTGGAAAGCGACCTGTACGGAATAGAAAGTCACAGCTTTGTTTTAGGCTTAGTGCTTAGAATGAAAACTGCAAAATATAGAGTTGCAAAGAAAAGTATATTGGAATTATATGGATTTCTGCACAAATTGGTCATAAAATGTGATCTGATCTTCATCTAAGTCATAATAATAAACAATCACAGTCTACTTAAACTAATAACACACAAAGAATTAAATGTTACCATGTTTTTATTGAACACACCATGTAAACCTTCACAGTTCAGGTGGAAAAAGTATGTGAACCCTTAGATTTAATAACTGGTTGAACCTCCTTTGGCAGCAATTAGACATGTGCAATTCGTTTCGTAACGAAACACGGAACAATTTTTTTTTCCTGTTTTCGGATGTTTGTTACGAAAAGAATGCACGGAAAAAAAAATCACAAAATCCCGAAAAAGCATAAGAATATACAGTTAACAAATGCATTTGTTAACTAACGCATAACGAATATGCATGTTAACGAACAACGAATACATTCGTTATCAGTATACCGAATGTCGGGGCCATGCATCAACTGCTATCCGGCAGCGCATAATGCTTATGTTTTCACCCGAGTACCCCTTTAACCTCTTAACGACGCAGGATGTATATTTACGTCCTGCGCCAGCTCCCGCGATATGAAGCGGGATCGCGCCGCGATCCTGCATCATATCGCGTTGGTCCCGGCGCTCATCAACGGCCGGGACCCGCGGCTAATACCACACATCGCCGATCGCGGCGATGTGCGGTATTAACCCTTTAGAAGCAGCGGTCAAAGCTGACCGCCGCTTCTAAAGTGAAAGTTAAAGTCACCCGGCTGCTCAGTCGGGCTGTTCAGGACCGCCGCGGTGAAATCGCGGCGTCCTGAACAGCTGACCGGACACCGGGAGGGCCCTTACCTGCCTCCTCGGTGTCCGATCGACAAATGACTGCTCCGTGCCTGAGATCCAGGCAGGAGCAGTCAAGCGCCGATAACACTGATCACAGACGTGTTAATACACGCCTGTGATCTGTGTAGAAGATCAGTGTGTACAGTGTTATAGGTCCCTATGGGACCTATAACACTGCAAAAAAAATTCAAAAAAAAGTGTTAATAAAGGTCATTTAACCCCTTCCCTAATAAAAGTTTGAATTACCCCCCTTTTCCCATAAAAAAATAAAACACTGTAAAAAAAAAAAAAAATCAACATATGTGGTATCACCGCGTGCGTAAATGTCCGAACTATAAAAATATATAATTAATTAAACCGCACAGTCAATGGCGTACGCGCCAAAAAATTCCAAAGTCCAAAAAAGCGTATTTTGGTCACTTTTTATACCATTAAAAAATGAATAAAAAGTGATCAAAAAGTCCGATCAAAACAAAAAATCATACCGATAAAAAACTTAAGATCACGGTGCAGAAAAATGAGTCCTCATACCGCCCTGTACGTGGAAAAATAAAAAGTTATAGGGGTCAGAAGATGACATTTTTAAACGTATAAATTTTCCTGCATGTAGTTATGATTTTTTCCAGAAGTGCGACAAAATCAAACCTATATAAGTAGGGTATCATTTTAACCATATGGACCTACAGAATAATTATAAGGTGTAATTGTTACCGAAATATGCACTGCATAGAAACGGAAGCCCCCAAAAGTTACAAAATGGCGTTTTTTATTTTATTTTGTCGCACAATTATTTTTTTTTCCGTTTCGCCGTGCATTTTTGGGTAAAATGACTAATGTCACTGCAAAGTAGAATTGGCGTCGCAAAAAATAAGCCATAATATGGATTTTTAGGTGGATAATTGAAAGGGTTATGATTTTTAAAAGGTAAGGAGGAAAAAACGAAAGTGCAAAAACGGAAAAACCCTGAGTCCTTAAGGGGTTAAAAGTTGTTTCAAGGGGACTAACACCTGGACTGTGGCGTGTCGGAGTGGGATCCATGGCAAAACTCCCATGGAAAATTACATAGTTGATGCAGAGTCTGGTTTTAATCCATAAAGGGCATACATCACCTATTATTCCTAAATTCTTTGGAATAACAAGCTTTAGCCCCCTTTAGGCAGCACATAGAGCCCCCCTTTAGGCATCAAATAGTTAGATCCCCCCCTTTAGGCAGCACATAAGATTCCCCCATATTAGGCAGCACATAGTTAGAGCCCCCTTTAGGCAGCACATAGGTAGAGCCTCCCTTTAGGCAGCACATAGAGCCCCCTTTAATCATCACATAGTTAGATCCCCCCTTTAGGCATCACATAGTTAGATCCCCCCTTTAGGCAGCACATAGATTCCCCCATGTTAGGCAACACATAGTTAGAGCCCCCCTGTAGGCAGCACATAGAGCACCCCTTTAGGCAGCACATAGATTCCCCCATGTTAGGCAGCACATAGTTAGAGCCTCCCTTTAGACAGCACATAGAGCCCCCTTTAGGCAGCACATATTTAGACCCCCCCCCTTTAGGCAGCACATGTTTAGATCCCCCTTTAGGCAGCACATAGATTCCCCCATATTAGGCAGCACATAGTTAGAGCCCCCCTTTAGGCAGCACTGGTTTTATTTCACAGCCAAAAAAGTGTTTTTTTTATTTTTTATTTGAACAACTGTCACACCAAATGTGATTTGCACTAGTGGGACAATGAGCAAAAAGGTTGCCAGCGGAGTTCCCCTTTTAAGCAGAGGTCCCCAACCAGGATGCCTCCAGCAGTTGCAAGACACACGGACTGAACTTATAGCTCTTTTAATACTGTAGTTAGTTGCTTGAAGGAAATTAAGTTTTACACCGGAGTACCCCTTTTAACCAGCGGTTCCCTCCCAACCAGGGTGCCTCCAGCTGTTGCAAGACACACGGACTGGTATTTGAGCCCTAAAAATTGCTTTTTTGGGGGCTGTCCTTAAAGCAGATGTTAGACTAGTACTTTAGGTGTAAAGTGGACCCTGAATACACCACCTAGCAGCAACCTAGTTATCGATTTCCCTATTACTGCAGAAGCAGCTTCTCTGTCCCTCCACTTTCTAAGCCTGCAGCATGCCGAATGAAGGTAAAATGGCGTCCGTGCAGGAGGTAGGAGGGTCTGGAAGGGAGGGACTGCTGCTGATTGGCTGTAATGTGTCTGCTGACTCTGACTCACAGGGTCAAAGTTTACCGCAATGTTAAAGTATAGGGGGCGATTCGAACTTCACATATGTTCGCCCGGCGATGCGAACGCGAACATGCTAAATTTGCCGGGAACTGTTCGCCGGCGAACAATTCGCGACATCTCAACTTACCATAGACCGATGTATTGCAAGGCTTTTGGAGATACTTTTATAACCCTTTCCATCTTTATGCAAGTCAACAATTCTTAATGGTAGATCTTCTGAGAGCTCTTTTGTGCGGGGCATCACTCACATCAGGCAATGGTTCTTGTGAAAAGCAAACCAACTGGTGCGTGCTTTTTTATAGGGCAGGGTAGCTGTAACCAACACCTCCAATCTCATCTCATTGATTGGACTCCAGTTGGATGACACCTCACTCCAATTAGCTCTTGGAGATGTCATTAATCGAGGGGTTCACATACTTTTCTATCTGCACTGTGACTGTTTACATGGTGTGTTCAATAATAACATGGTAACATTTAATTATTGGTGTGTTATTAGTTTAAGCAGACTGTGATTGTCTATTGTTGTGACTTAGATGAAGATCAGATCACATTTTATGACCAATTTATGCAGAAATCCATATAATTCCAAAGGGTTCACATACTTTTTCTTGCAATTGTAGATACTAAAATAGAAAATTAGAAAAAATTATGTTGGACATGAAAACTTGATTTAAACAATAGGTTATTTTCTGATGACACATCAGGGGAGATTTATCAATACCTGTCCAGAGGAAAAGTTTCTGAGTTGCCCATAGGGACCAATCAGATTGCTTCTTTCATTTTTCAGAGGCCTTTTCAAAAATGAAAGAAGCGATCTGATTGGTTGCTATGGGCAACTCAGCAACTTTTTCTCTGGACAGGTTTTGATAAATCTCCCCTATTCTCTTTAAGCAGCATCGTTAAAACTCTTTATGTCAAAAACTTTGTTTCACAGCAAAATTTTAGATCGAAAAAGTTTCCATCAGGTCGAAAAAGTTGCCATCAGATATTCAAGTGTTTTACATGAGAATAATCCAAGGTTTACACTAGTTACACCAGTTTTACAAAAGTGAGCGTGGTTGTGTAAATTTCATGTGATGTTTTCAAAGGGGTGAGAGTCCATTTTACATAAAAAATATCACACCAGCTTTTTGCAGAAATCACAGAAATGGTTGTAGTTTTTTTTTGTTTTATTTTTTCCTCACCTTCTAAAAATCATAACTCTTTTATATTTATATCCACAGATGAGTATGAGGGCTTTTTTGTGCGACTGGTCTTCTTTTGTAATGACATCACTCATTTTACAATATGGTGCAACCCAAAAAAAAAAAAATACTATTTGTGTGGAGAAATTGAAAAAAAACAAACCTTCAATTTTGCACATTTTGGAAAGTTTCATTTTAACGCTGTGTAATTTATGGTAAAAATAACATTTTTATTTATTCTGTGGGTCAATAGAATTAAAATGATACCCATCATTACATACTTTTCTATTATTGTACCGCTTTAAAAAAAATCTCAAACTTTTTAACCAAATTAATATGTATAAAATCCTTCCATTTTGATGACCTTTAACTTTTACATTATTCCAAATAAGTGACAATATGAGGGCTAATTTTTTGCGCCGTGATCTGTATTTTTTATTGATACCACATTTGCATATATAAAACTTTTAATAGATTTTTTAGCAAAGGCTAAGTTTCCACTTGTTTTTTTTCTGGCAGTTTTTGGAAAACTGCCACTGCATTTTTTGAGCCAAAGTCAGAAGTGGATCCATAAAGGAGGAGAAATATAAGTCCTTCCTTTATATGTCCCATTCCTTTTGAATACACTTCTGGTTTTGGCTCAAAAACTGCAGTGGCAGTATTCCAAAAACTGCCAGAAAAAAAACCAAGTGGAAACAGCCTAATACTGTTCAGTGCTATGCCTAGGGCATTGCACTGATCAGTGTTATCGGTGATCAGAAGACCCTTGAAGATGGATGGAAGCTAGTAAGGGGACCACCGTCCACCATTATGGATGATCAGATCCCCGCAGCAGCGTTGTGGGCAATCCAAGCATCCATATTTCTGACAGCACTGTCGCTGATGCCGTAATCTGTATTGATCACATCATCTGAGGGGTTAATGGCAAACATAAGCGCTGTTGCTGATAGCAGCCAGGACCTGCCGTGCATGATGCGAGCAGCGACCCCCACCCCGCCCCCCACCCCCAGTGCTTGCGGTCATGTACAGGGTGTATATATACGTCTTGGTGTGTTAAGTACCACGGCACCAGGACGTACATTTATGTCCTGCGTCATTAAGCGTTCAGTTTTTAAAATATAAGAAATAATTACTGGCAAATATTTAAAAAATATATTTTGTCATGGTCACTGCACTCGCATTTAACCACCGGACATGTTTTATTCATATAATTATAACCCGTATGAGCACTAGTAATCATGGAATATTATGTGAGATGCTTCTGGCAAAATTCTCTGGGATTTACAATTTGGTGGCAAAATCAACAATTTTATTGCAGAAAAATAAAAAATGGCGGATTTTTTTTTTTTTTTTTGAGGGAGCCAAAATGGTTAATTTTGGCACAAAAAAATGGAACAAAAATGAACTCTCACATATTTTACTATTTTCAAAGCAGCACAAGAGACCATTGAAATTGTGAGGAGAAAAAAAGTGGGATTAATGTAGCTGTAACAGAAATGACTGTAGTTTTTGAATATCTCCCCCTTTATTGCTAAGTCTGCATACTAGAATGGCACATGTACAGTTGGAGGTTTGGTACGCCTGAGGAATAACATGTTTGTTATTCCCTTTGGTAACCAAATTTCATCTGTTTTCTGTACTGTATGCGGGATTCTGTGTATTGTATGCTTACCTAGGTATTACGTTCTGGGAGTTATGAAAATAGGTGTGACAACTGTAAGGGATTCAGTAGGATTGCCAGTACATGTACTTTACTCGATAAAGACTGTCGGAATATCACTGCTATGTTTATAGAATAAAGCTTGTTGTAGTTTTTAACTGCAGTCAAGAATACTACGTTTTTCCATTATTTCCTCTTACCTGGTCTGTTTTAATAAAACAAACCAAAACAGAACAAATAGATCTTTTTTTTTTTACAATTTAGCAAACAATATTTTTGTGTTTACTTTCACTTACTTTTTCTCCACTTAAATAGCAGCTTGTGTTTTCTTTAAGCCACAGACACTACATTACATATTTATAGATATCTGTATAAATAAATCCATAAAACACAGCTGACAAGTCCCGCCAAGCAATATTTTTATCCTCATTGAGAAATTATGCTGCACTGCCTAGCATGATGAAATCAGGATTTTATCACTTTTTTCTCTGGAATGACATACGCTGCACTTCACCCCTTACTTACGCCGCCCTTTATAAGCTCAGTTGCATGTATAAAAACATATTGTACAATGGAAATATCTGGTAAAGTAAAAACTTTGTGTTCTTGTTATATATTTTGCAGTTTGATTCACTTAAATGTAGCAGCAGTGATTTCAGGCAACATTTTCCACTTCTTTAAGGTTTGTTTACTTTAGTATTTTTGCAATGTTTTCAGAATATAAATTCAAATGAAAATGAAGCTGAAATGTCAGTTCTTTTCATCCCCTTTTTAGTTTATTAAATTAAATCTATTTGTCTTAATACATTTTGCGGACATTCTGGACATACCAGTGGGGAGGGTGAGCAGTTCCGGCCGTCCATCTTCACCGGGAGGCTCTCTTCTCCACTCCGGGCCAGCCCGGACTAGTGATGCTGCATTGGCGCCCATGCGCATTGTTGTGAAAGCAACATCACTAGTCCGGGGCCGGCAACATCACTAGACCGGGGCCGGCCCGGTGAAGGATGGATGGCCCGGACCGACTCACCCTCCCCAATTTGGACGATCCCTGCAGCGAATATGGATGGCCTGCCCCCCCCCCCCAACAGTAGGCCTGAAGCATTTTTTTTGTTCACTCGAGTATAAGCTGAGGGGGCGTTTTTAGCACGAAAAATCATGCTGAAAAATATTAGCTTATACTCGAGTATATACGGTAGGCCACAGTTTGTATTACAGGCCCCAGCAGATTCTTTCCGTCCATGACTGCGCAGTGGAACAGAATGATTCCGCTGCATCCTGTGGTACTCCCATTCAAGAAACACAGACTTTCAGGATGATGCATTGACTATGCAGAACTCTCAAGTTGTAAAGGGCTTGAGCCAAATTAATGTACATAAAAAACCCTTTTGAGGAGAGAAATTCAAATCTTTACATTAGTGTAAAATGTCTACACTTCCCGTGAAACAGGGGAGAGTTATCAAAATATGTGTAGAGGAAAGAGTGGTGCAGTGGCCCACAGTGACCAATCAAATTGCTTCTTTCATTTTTAAAAAGGGCTATGAAAAATGAAAGAAGCAATCTGATTGAGGTTAACTTTCCTCTTTGCATCTTTTGATAAATCTCCCTCATAGAGTGGTTAACTTAACCCCTTCCACAGTTTTTTTTGCTTTTGCACTTCATATTTTCCACCTTCCAATTTTGCACCTACAGACCCATGTGAGGGCTTGCTTTTTGTGCCACCAATTGTTCTTTGACATCAATCATTTCACCCAAAAATTTATGGCAAAACCCGAAAAAAAATGTTGTGGGGCAAAATAAAAAAAAATAAAAAAACGCTATTTTATAACTTTGGGGGGCTTCCAATTCTACACAGTGCACTTTTTTTTGTAAAAATGACACAATATATTTATTCTGCAGGTCCATACGGTTGCAATGATACACAATTTATATATATATATATATATATATATATATATATATATATATATATATATATATATATTTTTTTTTTTTTTACTACTTTTAAAAAATTATAACTACATGCACCAAAATTTGTATGTTTAAAATTGTCATCTTCTGACCCCTATAACTTTTTTCTGTATATAGGGCAGTATGAGAGTAAAATTTTTGCACCAGTTTTTATTGGTACCATAATTGTTTCGATTGGAGTTTTTGATGGCTTTTTATGCATTTTTTGTGGGTATACAAAGTGACCAAATATATGCAATTTTGGACTTTGGAATTTTATTTACGTGTACATCATTGCCCATGCAGTTTAATTAACATTATATTATTATAGTTCGAACATTTACACACGCGTTGATACCACATATGTTTATTTTTATTTATTTTTAATGGGAAAAAGTTTTTCACAGCGTAAGTAAGGGTGACTCAAACTTTTTTTCAGGAAGGGGTTAAATCACATTTATTAACTTTTTTTTTCCTTTTTTTTTTTGCCCCCGTAGAGGACTATTACATGCTATACTTTGATTACATACTCTGAACAATGCTATGTCAGCTCAGGCTTGGAGCAATGAAACACTGACCGGACAGCGACGAACAAGGTAAGTGCCTCCTGCTGTCCTCTCAGCTGTTCGGGACGCATCAATTTAACCTCGGCGGTCCCGAACAGTTCCGCTGAGCGAACCAGTAAACTTTGGTCGCGGCATCTAAAGGGTTAATACTGGACATTAGCCCGAATGGGGATGTCCGGTATTAGCCACGGGTCCTGGTTGCTAATAGCAACCGGGACTCAGCAGGTATGAAGCACGCTCAGGGAGCCGGCCACGAGCGTAAATATACGTCCATGGTCGTTGAGGGGATAATGCATGAAGGGATGATTTTTTTATTTTTTTTATTCTGTTATTACATATATTTTTCTTAAGTGAAACAGTCCTAGGTAAAATTTTACTTTTCCACATCACAGCACATGGTTTATTATGGGCTCAACGTCAAGGTTTTTCTCTTTATTCCATTTGTGCACTTTCATTTTTTCCTCCTTACCTTTAAAAAAATCATAACTCTTTCAATTTTGCGCATAAAAATCCATATGATGGCTTACTTTTTGCACCACCAATTCTACTTTGTTATGACATCAGTCATTTTAGCCAAAAATCTATGGTGAAAGGGAAAAGAAATCATTTAGCGACAAAATTGAACAAAAAACTACATTTTGTAACTTTTGGGGGCTTCCGTTTCTACGCAGTACATTTTTTGTGTAAAAATGAAACCTTCTCTTTATTCTGTAGGTCCATCCAATTAAAATGATACCCTACTTATATAGGTTTGGTTTTGTCGTACTTCTGGAAAAAATCATAACTATAATTTGTATGTTCAAAATTGTCATCTTTTGACCCCTATAAAATTTTTATTTTTCCATGTTTGGGTTGGTATGAGGGCTCGTTTTTTGCACCGTGATCTGAAGTTTTTAGCAGTACTATATTTGTATTGATTGGACTTTTTGATCGCTTTTTATTAATTTTTTCATATAAAAAGTGACCAAAAATATGCTATTTTGGACTTTGGAAATTTTTTGCGTGTACGCCATTGACTGTGCGGTTTAATTAACGATGTATTTTTATAATTCAGACATTTATTTATTTACACAGTTTTTTTTTTTAAATGGGAAAAGGGGGTGATTCTTACTTTTATTAGGGAAGGGGTAAAATGTTCTTTATTAACTTTTCTTTTCACTTTTTTCCCCGCAATGTTATAGCCCCCATAGGGGACTATAACATGCAGTACATTGATCTCTCCTGCTGTTCAATGCTATGCCATAGCATTGCATTGATCAGTGTTTCTGCCACTTGACTGCTCATGCCTGGATCTTACAGAGCAGTCATTCGGTGATCGGACACGGAGGAGGAAGGTAAGGCATCCTATTCATGTCCTCCAGCTGTTCGGGACACCGCGATTTTGCCACGGTGGCCCCGCGTTATAGAAAGGGAAAGGACCAAGGACGTATTGGTACCTTCTGGGTCGGGAAGGGGTTAAATATAATGATTAAAAAAAACTTAACAAAAACACTACAAGACCACAAGACTGTGAAGAATAGATGTTAATATACTGGCGATCTGACCTCTCTTTCATCTTGTTTCTTATTGACGCTGATTTTATTCCCACAGCTACACAATAATCTATATATATAAAACTCAATGGAGGAGATTTATCAAAACCTGTCCAGAGGAAAAGTAGCTGAGTTGCCCATAGCAACCAATCAGATCGCTTCTTTCATTTTGCAGAGGCCTTGTTAAAAATTAAAGAAGCAATCTGATTGGTTGCTATGGGCAACTCAGCAACTTTTCCTCTGGACAGATTTTGATAAATCTCCCCCAATGTGTGTGTGTGTGTGTGTGTGTGTGTGTGTATGTTCCAGCATCACGTCCAAACGGCTAAAGTTATTAACATGAAACTCGGCAAACATGTTACTTATATGTCAACAACAAACATAGGATAGGTAATTTAACCCTTACTTACCCCATTTGCAAGGGTCAATGTTATGGATATTGAAATTATGTGTTTTTACATCCATTATATCCCATTTAGTATAAATTTCTCTGCCCCCACGTTCTAAAGCTTAGTTTAACATACAGCCACAGTAGGTATGGCTAAAGAACCAGTTTTTCCACTTCATGTGAGGAGTGCAGGAGGACACTAACCCAAAGGGGTGGGGCATTAGGGGATTTCACAGGAAATCATATGGCCCTCTCTCTCTTTTTGGATCGTTCTTCAAGAGGGCAGCATCTTCTGCTCCTTAGCCTGGGATGGATAAGTATTTTGGCCCAGATTTATCAAACTGTGCAAGAGAAAAAATGGAGAGATTTTTCCACAGGAACCAATCACAGCTCAGCTAATGAGCTCTGGTAAAGCGAAAGCTGAGCTGTGATTGGTTGCTGGGGGAAAATCCCTCCACTTTTATTCTTCCACAGTTTGATAAATCTGGGCCATTGATTGTATAATTTCTACACTAAATATTCATGTATCACTTGGGTGGATTCATGCTAGTTTGCTAAACATAGAGTGTAATTATCCAAACAGTTGAACAAAGGCACAGATAGCAACCTAGGCCACTTGTAACTACTCTCACAGAAAAGGAGGCAATCTAGGTGAATTTTAGCAAAAAATTATAATCTTTATTTCACAGTAGGTTAAAAGTACATACACATTAAAATCACGAGAGGCATGATATGGTGGTCAGAAAAACACACACTGAAAAGCAGAGTGAGACTGTTCCAAATATTCAACTTAGGAATAAATACAAATAGATAGACAATTATAATTCTATCTGTATATACAATAGTATCCTCCAACAATGAAATATCTAACTAAAGACAGTTAGTAAAAATGTAAATGGATGGAGGTAATAGTATATCAGATGATGTAATCAGAATGAATAATAGAATAGGGGAGACTGAAAATGAAAGCAAAGCAAATATAATCAACAGTACCAGTCATGCACCCTATGGAGGAACATCTCACCTGCCCGAACGCGTTTTCGCTATTCGCTTCGTCTGGGGGCGTAAGACGAAGACGAAGCGAATAGCGAAAACGCGTTTGGGGCAGGTGAGATGTTCCTTAATCAGTGTTACTGGGTGTTTACAAACATATTTAGGCCCTATAAATTTAGCCTGTAGTTCCTGCTTCTGTTTCATATATTGGTGGCCATTCTGGGGATTCTAACAAAGAAAGCATATGGTCGGGGGAGGGGCATGTTTGTTTTACTGTAATTCTAAAACCACAATTGGTGTACTCAGTAGAGATGAGTGAATTTTCCAAAAAGTTTATTTCGATCCAATTTTTTTTGCGGCGAATCTGTATTAAAAAAAAGGCTATTTCTAGCCTACAGACAGCCTCAATAGGGGTATAGAATAGTGTTGAGCGGCATACGCATATTCGTAATATTCTCGTTTTATTTTCGCATATGCGAATATTCGCGCGTGCGAAAATTAACATATACGAAAATTTGCATATACAAAAATTAGTATAAGCAAAAATTCGCATATGCGAACATTAGCATATGCAAATATTCGCATATGCGAACATTCGCACACCGGTCTCACACAGTAGTATTAGAGCCTTCTTTACACCACACAAGCTGGAAGCAGAGAGGGATGATCACTGTGATGTGTACTGTGAAAAAAAAAATGAATATTCGTAATTACGAATATATAGCGCTATATTCGCGAATATTCGCGAATTCGCGAATATTCGCGAATTCGCGAATATGCGATATTCGCGAATAAAATTCGAATTGCGAATATTCGCGAGCAACACTAGTATAGAACACTTTGCTGTGTTCTAAAACGCATATGGAGTGTACTGGGGTAGTGAAATAATACTGTTATTCAGAATAACATGCAGATTACCGGCATCGCTTTTAGAATCACTGCCACACAACAGCACAATGACAGAGCCTGGTGGTATCATCAGTGTGAGGAGACCATATAGTGACTGAATGACACAGCGTGGAGGTGTTGGCAGCATGAGGTTTCCATATAGTGGCTGAATGGCACAGCGTGGAGGTGTTGGCCGCATGAGGACACCATATAGTGGCTGAATGACGCAGCTTGGATGAGGCTGAACCATGAAGACACCATATAGTGGCTGAATGGCACAGCCCGGAGTTGCCAGCAGCATGAGTAGGCACTAGGCCTTCACAATCCCTAAGATTAAAAGATGAATTTAGAAATTTAAACCAAAGATTTTGCATAGCGGGTGCTACCTATGATAAAATTAGAATTTCCCAGACTGAGGCCCAGCAGCGGCATCAGTAAACCATATATTGCCTGAATGACACAGCCTGGAGTTGGCTGATGCATGAGTACACACCTGGGCTTCACAATCACCCCCAAAAAACAACACAATTTTAGACATGTTTAAAGAAGATTTTGGGTAGCACGTGCTACCTATGAGAACATTTTAAATTCCCAGACCCAGGCCCAGCAGCGGCATCAGTAAACCATATATTGCCTGAATGACAAAGCCTGGAGTTGGCTGATGCATGAGTATACACCAGGGCTTCACAATCCCCCCCAAAAGCACAACAATTTTTGAAATTTTTGAAAAAGATTTTGGATAGCGGGTGCTACCTATGAGAAAATTTGAAATTCCCAGACCCAGGCCCAGCAGCGGCATCAGTAAACCATATATTGCCTGAATGACACAGCCTGGAGTTGGCTGATGCATGAGGAGACCATTGAAATGTCTGATTTTTTTTATTCGAGATTTAAATCAAACTTTAAGTGTCCCGGATCGCAGTGTGTGGGTACGAAGGACCAAATCCATGTGGCCGTGAGATGTAGGTGCAACATTGCCCTGACCGGCCATTGTTTCCAAGACTTTTCGCCAAGGCAAACCATGTGAAGAACAGCGTGACACCGCCGTGCCCTGCACACATGGTACGATTAAGGGCCACCAAGATTTCTACGTGCAGTGGAGGCCGAGGACACGGTGGAGGATGAGGAGGCTGGGTCGCACACTGACACAGGACCAACTGCCTGAGAGCAAGAGCGTGGATGAGGAAGCGGTGTGACCTGTCCAAGTTGCTGTTGTGGTTGTGCAGGAACCACATTTACCCAATGGGCCGTAAAAGACAAGTATTGTCCCTGCCCATAGTTACAGCTCCACACGTCAGCGCTGCCGTGCACTCTTGAACACACCGACAGGCTCAAGGACTGGCCCACCTTCTCTTGTACAAACTTATGCAGGGCTAGTACTGCCTTATTCGCAAAGAAATGACGGCTTGGGACTCTCCACCTCGGCTCGGCACAAGCCATCAATTCTCTGAAAGGTGCAGAGTCCACCACTTGAAAAGGGAGGGACTGCCGCACCAGCAACTTGGACAGGAGCACATTCAACTTCTGCGCCGTTGGATGAGTGGGCGCATACTGCTGTCTCTTGGACATGGCTTCGCCGATGGATTGTTGGCGGAATGGCTGACTAAAAGCGGGAGAAGCAGGAGCATCTGGAGTTACAGAAGGAGGGTTTGACACACAGCTCCCTTCGGCTGAGGTGCTGGAGCCTTGGCTGGATGAAGAAGGGAGCGGATGGCCACTGGGTGATGGCGCAGGTTGGACCACTACATCGGAGCCACGGTTCTCCCAGGCCGCTTTATGGTGAAGAAGCATGTGTTGATGCAGGGCCGTGGTGCCGACATTGGGACCCTGGCCACGCTTCACCTTCTGCCAACATATCTTTCATGTGGCAACGTGAACCTCCTCCGGATGCCTGATGAAAAACTGCCACACTACCGAGTAGCTGATTTCCCCACCTACAGTCCGCACTAATTGACTGCTACTGGCACTGTCTCCAGGAACCCCTGTTCCACTTCCTCCCGGAAAGGTAGGCTGCCACGAAGCAGGTGGTGTCCCCTGGGCACGTTTGGCTCCATAATTTCCACTCCTGCCACCATACTGACTGCCAACAGTGCTACCGCCTTGCTGGCTCAGCTGCAACCTGCAACTCTCTTCTCCTTATGATGATGAAGCCCCTTCTGCACCCGGCTCCCAATTGCGATCTGCATCATCATCATCAACAGGTGTGTGCATGTTACTGATGTCCTCCTCAGGTTCCCCAATGGTGTCTGCTTCAGGACCCTGAACCCTGGCAACACCGCCTCCCACGTCACTCTCCGCATCACATTTTGGCAGCCTAGCGGAGCAAGCGGCGCATGTCTCCTCCCCTTCTTGGCTGGGCAGTAGCTGCTGACTGTCCTCTATTAGATCGTACTCAGTGAACAGTGGAGCTGAACCCACAGCATAAGATACTTCTCTAGGAGAGGGAACAGCATAGGACAAAGGCAATGGGAGAACAGGGACTGCTCCGGGGCCATGCCAACTGAGGGTTGTGTCTGAGGAACCAACTGACTGTTGACTGAGGGTGTCAGATGTCACTTGTGATGAAGTGGATGAGCGTGTTAACCAATCGACGACGGCAGATGGTTTGCTGGTCGAGACACGACCACTGTCTGATAACGGGAGCTCAGGCCTCTCGCTGCGACTCCTGCTGCCACTCGCCCCTAGTCTGATGCCAACTCTGTCTGAAGTAAATAGGCCTCTGCCACTCCTCTCTGCATGTCCTGGCACTTCTCTGCTTGACATACTTAGTGCGTATATGAGTGTATTACAATACGCTACACTACTGTTTAAACAGTATTTGTCTAGAACAGTAGCAGGTGATTATTTATGGCTGTCCTTTCACAGTATCTAGGCCCTTGACAGATTAACAGGTACAAAATGGTACACAAATTAGATGTACGTATGCTGTATGCACTTATAAGGGAAGAAATATGCGCAACAATACGCAGAAAAAATCTTTATTTTTGTAAAACACCAGCCGGTGAATACTATTGTTTGGACTTTCACAGTATGTAGGCCCTTGACAGATTAACAGGTACAAAACGGTATACTACTTGGATGTACGTATGCGGTATGCACTGATGAGGGCAGAAAAATGCGCTACAATGAGCCAAAACAATGTGTAATTTTTGTAAAACACCAGCCGGTGAATACTATTGTTTGGCCTTTCACAGTATGTAGGCCCTTGACAGATTAACAGGTACAAAATGGTACACTACTTGAATGTTCATATGCGGTATGCACTGATGAAGGCAGAAATATGCGCAACAATACGCAGAAAAAATCTGTATTTTTGTAAAACACCAGCCGGTGAATATTATTGTTTGGACTTTCACAGTATGTAGGCCCTTGACAGATTAACAGGTACAAAATGGTACACTAATTGAATTTACGTATGCGGTCTGCACTGATGAGGGCAGAAATATGCGCAACAATAGGTAATAAAAAATCTGTAGTTTTGTAAAACACCAGCCAGTGAATACTATTGTTTGGACTTTCACAGTATGTAGGCCCTTGACATATTAACAGGTACAAAATGGTACAATACTTGGATGTACATATGCGGTATGCACTGATGAGGGCAGAAATATGCGCAACTATACGCAGAAAAAAATCTGTATTTTTGTAAAACACCAGCCGGTGAGTACTATTGTTTGGACTTTCACAGTATGTAGGCCCTTGACAGATTAACAGGTACAAAATGGTACAATACTTGGATGTACGTATGCGATATGCACTGATGAGGGCAGAAATATCTGCAACTATACGCATAAAAAAAATCTGTATTTTTGAAACACACCAGCAGGTAATTACTTTTGAAAGGAGTCAGGACTTTCTGTGTATCTAGACTTGTTACCGATACAGAATAGTAGACGGTTTTGATGTAGGCATGTTGTATGCACGTATGAGGGCAGACAAATGCACTACAGTCCGCTGAAAAATAACTTATTTGTGAACAGCAGCAGGACCCAACAGTGTTGCACCACAAAAAACAAAACAAATAAAAAACAGGGATTAACCCCTTAAGGACTCAGCCCATTTTGGCCTGAAGGACTAGTATGAGGGCTTGTTTTTTGCGCGACCAGTTGTCCTTTGTAATGACATCACTCATTATATCATAAAATGTATGGCGCAACCAAAAAACACTATTTTTGTGGGGAAATGAAAACGAAAAACGCAATTTTGCTAATTTTGGAAGGTTTTGTTTTCACACCGTACAATTTATGGTAAAAATGACGTGTGTTATTTATTCTGAGGGTCAATACGAATAAAATGATACCCATTAATACATACTTTTATATTATTGTTGAGCTTAAAAAAAATCACAAACTTTTTAACCAAATTAGTACGTTTATAATCCCTTTATTTTGATGACCTCTAACTTTTTTATTTTTCCGTATAAGCGGTGGTATGGGGGCTCATTTTTTGCGCCATGATCTGTACTTTTTTTTGATACCACATTTGCATATAAAAAACTTTTAATACATTTTTTATAATTTTTTTTAATAACATGTATTAAAAAAGTAGGAATTTTGGACTTTTTTTTTTTTCCTCTCTGATGAAATTCTCATTAACGTGAATAGGAGGTTTATATGTCAAAGATCCTTCTCAGTGAGAACACCAAAGAACTGCATTCCTGCCTTTCCCCAATGCTGATGTGACTAGCAGTTGCAATGGTACGCTGTGGTATAAGCAATTCACACACACACAGTCCCGTCCTCTCTATCTCTGAGTGCAAGGATGAAATGAAGAGAGGCAAGATGGCTGCCGATTACATAGGGCTGTGACATCACAGGGGTCAATGAATTCTGATAGGATGCATCTCACATGTGATTCAGGGTCATCCCGCCTACCTTCATTCCTGACACAGCTTCCCGCCCTCCCATAATCCCCTGCCCCATGTACTGACAAGTGGATCTGCCATTTTAGGTCTCCTTTAGCCTGGAACGCTGTAAAATGGAGTTTAATGAAGCGATTCGCGTGATAGAATTGCGGCGATATTCGCATTCCTTGCGAATCAAATTTTTCATGAAATTAGTAATGAATTCGGGTTTGTCAGCTTCGATTCGCTCATCTCTAGTGGCGGCAGCATGAGGAGGTGGCAGCAGCATGAAGAGAACAAATAAGGTCTGAATGACACAGCCTGGAGTTGGAAGCAGTATGAGGAGACCATATAGTGGATGAATGACACAGCGTAGAGTTGGCGGAAGCATGAGGAGACCACATAGTGCCTGAATGACATAGTCTGGAGTTGGGGGCAGCATATAGTGGCTGAATGTCACAGGCTGGTGGTGGCGGTAGCATGAGGAGACCATATCGTGGCTGAATGACAGTGTGGAGGTGGCGGCAGCATGAGGAGAACATATCGTGGCTGAATGACACAACCTGGAGTTGGCATCAGTATGAGGAGGCAGCAACTTGAGGAGACCATATAGTGGCTGAATGACACAACCTGGAGTTGGCATCAGTATGAGGAGACCATATAGTGGCTGAAATCCACAGCCTGGAGGTGGCATCAGTATAAGGAGTCCATATGGTGGCTGAATGACACAGTGTGGAGGTGACGGCAGCATGAGGAGAATATATAGTGGCTGAATGACACGGTGCGGAGGTGGCGGCAGCATGAGGAGAACATATAGTGGCTGAATGACACAGCCTGGAGTTGGCAGCAACTTGAGAAGAACATATAGTGGCTGAATTACACAGCCTGGAGGTGGCATCAGTATGAGGAGATCATATAGTGGCTTAATGACACAGCGTGGAGATGGCAGCAGCATGAGGAGAATATATAGTGGTTGAATTACACAGCCTGGAGGTGGCATCAATATGAGGAGAAAGTAGAGTGGCTGAATGACACAGCTTGGAGGTGGTGGAAGCATGAGGGTACCATATAGTGGCTGAATGCCACAGTGTGAAGGTAGCGGCAGCATGAGGAAAACATAAAGTGGATGAATGACACAGCCTGGAATTGGCGGCAACTTGAGGAGACCATAGAGTGGCTGAATGACACGGACTGGAGTTGGCGGCAGCATGAGGAGAATATATAGTGGCTGAATTACACATCCTGGAGGTGGCATCAGTATTAGGAGACCATATAGTGGCTGAATGACACAGCGTGAAGATGGCGGCAGCATGAGGAGAACATATCGTGTCTCACAGCTCTAATAGACCCTTGTTTAGATACTTATAAAACAATATATTTATTGGTATGCGTTAAAAATTAGGAACAATATCTTATCGTGACTAATCACTCGTGACAAAAAATTATAAAATTGAGTAATCATGCCACAACACCTAATGTGGTTTGTAATTAACCAAAAAGTCAATCCTGACTATTATATGGCGATATTGTACAGGGTGCGTAAATAGTGTCTGATAGATCTCCCAGGATACACAGATATAGCCAAGCCAGACACTAAGTCCCTTGATAATAGTCCCCTATTCTTGTCAATATAGAGCAAAACAAGGGGGAATAGGACAATCACCCTATTACTAGTGTTGCTCGCGAATATTCGCAATGCAAATTTTATTCGCGAATATCGCATATTCGCGAATTCGCAAATATTTGCGAATACAGCACTATATATTCGTAATTACGAATATTCGTTTTTTTTTATTTTATTTTTTTCACAGTACACATCACAGTGATCATCCCTCTCTGCTTCCAGCTTGTGTGGTGTAAAGAAGGCTCTAATACTACTGTGTGAGACTGGTGCTTGATTTTTCGCATATGCAAATTTTTGCTTACGCTAATTTTCGCATACGCGAATATTCGCAAATACGAAAATAAAATGCGAATATTACGAATATGCAAATTTAGCGAATGTATGACGAATATTCGTCCATATATTCGCGAAATATCGCGAATTCGAATATGGCCTATGCCGCTCAACACTACCTATTACCAACACTAGGTATCCCTCTCAACTTATGACACCTCTTGTGAAAATAAGTGAATAATAGAAAACAACATTACAAACTGTTGTCCTATAGTTCCGACGCGTTTCCCCCCATGTGATGTCGGAGTTTCACAACGAACTTTAATAGTAGACAGTCCAATGATAGTGGACAAATGTCAGAGTGAGGCTGGCTAATAGATGGCGCCGATAGACCTGTGTGACAATAAAGTAGGATAAGCTGGTATGCACAGAAAACCATTATATTTCTGTAAGGACAGAACACCAGGAGAGTAACCTTCACCTACCTCATGTGTTGGTATTCATCATAATGGTCAGGTGCACACCCCGGTCAGTGTGTGTCCAAACACGCCTGCACTGATACTGCGGCTGTGTGTTGTTTATATAAACCTCGCGGTACATGCCGGCAAGGACTTTCGGTGACGCGATGGTCACTTCCGGACCAGCGCGTCATCGCAATTTACTCTATATGGTGCAAGTTGCGCAAGTACCACCTAAGTAGTAAAACCAGGAGACTCTCTAATATACAATCAATAATCAGATGACATGGACAGTTGATGTGCGATGTCATCACTTTGCAAGCTACGCGCCGATCCACCATTGCGCATGTGTGCAAAATCATAACAACGGGCACTGCATATGACGTATCAACACCGCTGACACGTGATGTAAACAATCACACGCGTTCAGCTGTGCAAGTATTGCGCATGCTCCTGATAGCTAGTAAGGTCAGTTCTAGATAGATGACAATTACGCACTATGTATTGACCTCATGTCCCATTCTATTATGTTAACGATGGTCATAGGGGTTCCGAATAAAGCAGTACTCCGCACTTTAATATAGTGTGCCTCATGTTATAAAGAATGGTAACCAGCTAACACCCACCCTTCAGAGCCACACAGGTCTTGCATTATGTCAGGTTGGCATGGGAATGGTGAGCCAGACCACAATATGGGAGAGTTTAATAAACTAACTCATATGAATATAGGGATATGTTTTGGATTATAATATCATTACTAGTATAGGTTATAGGTTATAGGTTATACAACTTATCTAGCAAATATAGATAAATAACTAATATCGCTGATGATCGCTAGCAGTTTTCATCCCTTATCTACGTAATTATTATAATAGAACCTCTCCCTAGATCTATATAGAGGAGGAAATAGAGATAACTATAGGATGCAGGTGCCCCCTGTTTAGTTTGCAAAGTCTTCTACCCCAGTAATTACAACATCGCATGGTGAATGGCAGGGATAAGATGTCATAAAGAAGAGAATTGAAAAACAAAGGCCGGAGACAGAAGTGCCCCCTGATAATCTAATCCCACTCCTCTGTCCCTGCCTTTTGAGGGACCCACCTCCTTAATAGGGTGGCCTCAACCACAGTGACGGTCCCTACTCTTGCTAGGTGTGGGCCCTTAATGGGGGATTCTATAAGAAATGAAAGTTATAGCCACAGTAAGACCTTATCCTACTGGTCATACTCACCATTTAATAGCCCATGCCAAGTCACAATACAGAAATGCAGGATCTATTGATAATTCCAACCTGATATTCACAAATTAGATTGAGATAGTTACTGTGACAATTTCACAGTATTTATGAGAGATGTCGATAACACCAATTCGTCCACATCTCCCATGTTGCTAATCAATCCGACCGGTGTACCCTAAGATTCACTGTTCGATAAATGCCGAAAAATTTAGACTTTCATTCAGCTTACAGTTTGGAGTCTGTAAATCCATTCAGTTTCCTTTCTCAGAATCTTATTATAAATATCACCTCTCTTGTCAGTTGTTCGAATTACCTCTATAGCCTGGAATTTCAGGACCCCTGAGTCTCCCCCATGTGCTTCCCAGATGTGTCTCGCTACTGACGTTTCTCTCTGATTACGCACATCCCCCAGGTACTCACCGATCGTCCGCCTCAGCTCCTGTGTGGTCTTGCCCACATAGCTGAGAGGGCATGGGCACTTGCACAAATATGCTACCTT
Organism: Hyla sarda; assembly: GCF_029499605.1. Classification (NCBI taxonomy): domain Eukaryota; kingdom Metazoa; phylum Chordata; class Amphibia; order Anura; family Hylidae; genus Hyla; species Hyla sarda. Next base: position 91,054,023 of record NC_079197.1, read on the forward strand.
TGATGTCTTGCAGTTTGCACAGTTCCTGATCTTATATGTGATTCCTGTCTTTTCACTGGTAAATGTTTTAGATCTGTCTATATGGGGACACGCATACAGTTACTGCCACATTTAAAAGTGCCACTTGATTTCCTGTTTAGCCATGTTTCAGGGGGGGGATGGTGACTGGAAATGACTGTGTACCAGTCGATCTTGTAAGGACCTGCCCCTCCTGAAAGTAACGGAGGGGTGTTCTGATAGGACTTCTTTTAAATGAGGGTCAGATCTCAGGATTCCCCAGTAGCACCCTAGGATGTTTTGTACCCCGTCAGATCTTTCGTCATATGTTCCTATCATCCTAATCTGTTTGTCTTTACATTCTGAAGTTTTTCTCTTGGGTGCTAAAAGGTCAGGTCTATTGCTCCTCAGGGCAAACTTATAAGCCCCCCGGAGCACTCGGTCGGGATATCCCCTCTCGAGGAATCTCCTCCTGAGGTCCCCTGCTTGCCTAATGAAGTCCTCAGTGTCAGAGCAGTTACGTCTTAAACGTAGGTATTGTCACTTTGGTATACCTCGTTTCAATGGGACAGGGTGGTGACTTTCCCACCTTAGAAGGTTATTGGTGGCTGTGGGTTTGCGATAAATACTAGTTGTTAATCCTCCATGAAAACATTGTCTATATATCTGCCCCAGTATAAAATGTGTGACGTAAGTGAGGCGTTATCTTCTCCCAAAAACAATATTGTCCTCCCACCAACCCAGGGTCACAATAGCGTAAGTGGGGGCACATGGGCTCCCCATGGCTGTGCCCCTGAGTTGGTGGTAGACATGATGATCAAATGAAAAATAATTATGATGTAATACAAAATGGAGAAGAGATAACACAAAATTACTATGTTCCTGGCATGAGGTACCTCTCGACCGTAGATAATGTTCTGCTGCTCTCAAACCCCATTCATGGGGGATACTACTATACAGCGCCTCCACATCAATTGAGGCCAGCAGAACATCATCCTCAATGGTAAGACTGTCAAGTTTCTGCAGCAAGTCCGACGTGTCCCGTATGTATGAGGGCAGTGCTGTTACAAACCTTCTCATTATATTATCTACATATATTCCACAGTTTTGGGTTAATGATGACACTCCGGACACAATGGGCCGTCCCTCAAGGGGCTTAGCCCCTTGTGGATTTTAGGCAATCCATAAAAGGTGGCAACCTGTGGCCTCTTGGGTAGTAAGAACTGAAATTCCTCCCTATCAATCAGTCTTTTGTCAAGGGCCTCTATCAATAGAGTTTCTAACTCGGACAGGAATCTCTCAGTGGGGTCACATGGCAGAATAGTATACCCTCCTCTATCCTTCAGAAGATCTAAACACATATTCCTATACATATCTGTAGGTAGGATGACCAGATTTCCTCCCTTATCAGAACCCTTTAATACTATATTCTTGTCTCTCTCAAGGGTTTGTAGTGCTGACATCTCCTGAGGGGTAAAGTTGTTTTCAAAGTGCAACGGTTTATTAGTCAACTTTATTAGCTCATCCTCAACAAGTTTTTGGAAGATGTCTATAGCAATGGATTCAGTAGGTGGAGGCATCCTATTACTCTTAAGCTTAAGGGTGGTGAAAGGACCAATCCCTGACTCCTCAGCTCTGGTCTCCCCCAATCCTGCCAACAGTCTGACATCATCCAGATCGTGCCTGGAGATGCCTAACATCTCACTTTCATTTTCCCCTAGGAGACAAAAATACTTGTGCCATCTCAATTTTCTAAGGAATACGTGTAGATCTTTAACCCAGGTAAATAAATTAAATCTATTGACTGGTACAAAAGACAAACCTTTACAGAGTATAGAGATTTCTGCATCCGTAAGATTTTTTAGTGCGGAGTACTGAGGAGTAATGCTTTATTCGGGACCCTATGACCATCGTTAACATAATAGACTAGGACATGAGGTCAATACATAGTGCTTAATTGTCATCTATCTAGAACTGACCTTACTAGCTATCGAGAGCATGCGCAATACTTGCACCGCTGAACGCGTGTGATTGTTTACATCACGTGTCAGCGGTGGTGAAAAGTCATACGCAGCACCCGTTATTATGATTTTGCACGCAAGTGCAATGGTGGATCGGCGCGTAGCGTGCAAAGTGATGACATCGCACATCAACTGTCCATGTCATCTGATTATTGATTGTATATTAGAGAGTCTCCTGGTTTTACTACTTAGGTGGTACTTGCGCAACTTGCACCATATAGAGTAAATTGCGATGATGCGCTGGTCCGGAAGTGACCATTGCGTCACCGGAAGTCCTTGCCGGCATGTACCGCGAGGTTTATATAAACAACACACAGCCGCAGTTTCAGTGCAGGCGTGTTTGGACACACACTGACCGGGGTGTATGCCTGACCATTATGATGAATACCAACACATGAGGTAGGTGAAGATTACTCTCCTGGTGTTCTGTCCTTACATAAATATAATGGTTTTCTGTGCATACCAGCTTATCCTACTTTATTGTTACACAGGTCTATCGGCGCCATCTATTAGCCAGCCTCACTCTGACATTTGTCCACTATCATTGGACTGCCTACTATTAAAGTTCCTTGAGAAACCCCGACATCACATGGGGGAAACGCGTTGGAACTATAGGACAACAGTTTGTAATGTTGTTTTTTATTATTCACTTATTTTCACAAGAGGTGTCATAAGTTGAGATGGATACCTAGTGCTGGTAATAGGGTGAATGTCCTATTCCCTCTTGTTTTGCTCTATATTGACAAGAATAGGGGACTATTATCAAGGGACTTACTGTCTGGCTATATCTGTGTATCCTGGGAGATCTATCAGACACTAATTACGCACCCTGTACAATATCGCTATATAATAGTCAGGATTGACTTTTTGGTTAATTACAAACCACATTAGGTGTTGTGGCATGATTACTCAATATTATCATTTTTTGTCACGAGTGATTAGTCACGATAAGATATTGTTCCTAATTTTTTACGCATACCAATAAATATATTGTTTTATAAGTATCTAAACAAGGGTCTATCAGAGCTGTGAGACATTATTTGACTGACTCTTTGAAATATCAGTTGTGATGCTGTCTGGTTGAGAACATATAGTGGCCGAATTACACAGCCTGAAGGTGGCATCAGTATGATGATACCATATAGTGGCTAAATGACACAGGGTGGTGGTGGCAGCAGCATGAAGAGAACATATAGTGGCTGAATGACACAGCATGGAGGTTGGGGCTGCATGAGGAGACCGTATAGTGGCTGAATGACACAGCATGGAGTTTGTGGCAGCATGAGGAGATCATATAGTGGCTGAATGACACAGCCTGGAGGTGGCATCAGTATGACGAGACCATATAGTGGCTGAATGACACAAGGTGGTAGTGGCAGCAGCATGAAGAGAACATATAGTGGCTGAATGACACAGCATTGAGGTTGCGGCAGCATGAGGAGACCGTATAGTGGCTGAATGACAGCATGGAGGTGGTGGCAGCATGAGGAGAATATATAGTGGCTAAACAACACAACCTGGAGTTGGAGGCAGAATAAGGAGACCATATCGTGGCTGAATGACACAGCCTGGAGTTGGTGGCAGCATGAGGAGACAATATAGTGGCTTATTGACACAGCTTGGAGTTGGCGGCAGCATGAGGAGAATATATAGTGGCGGAATTACACAGCCTGGAGGTGGCATCAGTATGAGGAGACCATATAGTGGCTGAATGACACAGCCTGGAAGTGACGGAAGCATGAGGAGACAATAGTTGCTTAATGACACAGCGTGGAGATGGCGGCAGCATGAGGAGACTATATAGTGGCGGAATTACACCGCCTGGAGGTGGCATCAATATGAGGAGACCATATAGTGGCTGAATGACACAGTGTGAAGATGGCGGCAGCATGAGGAGAACATATAGTGGCCGAATTATGCAGCCTGAAGGTGGCATCAGTATGATGAGACCATATAGTGGCTGAATGACACAGGGTAATGGTGGCAGCAGCATGAAGAGAACATATAGTGGCTGAATGACACAGCATGGAGGTGGTGGCAGTATGAGGAGAATACATAGTTACATAGTTAGTACGGTCGAAAAGTCCATCAAGTTCAACCAGGGAATTAAGGGGTAGGGATGTGGCGCGATATTGGGGAAGGGATGAGATTTTATATTTCTTCATAAGCATTAATCTTATTTTGTTCCAGGAATGTATCTAATCCTGTTTTAAAGCTGTTAATTGTTCCTGCTGTGACCAGTTCCTGAGGTAGACCGTTCCATAAATTCACAGTCCTCACGGTAAAGAAGGCGTGTCGCCCCTTGAGACTAAACTTTTTCTTCTCCAGACGGAGGGAGTGCCCCCTCGTCCTTTGGGGGGGTTTAACCTGGAACAGTTTTTCTCCATATTTTTTGTATGGGCCATTAATATACTTATATACGTTTATCATATCCCCCCTTAAACGTCTCTTCTCAAGACTAAACAATTGTAACTCCTTTAATCGCTCCTCATAGCTAAGATGTTCCATGCCCCATACTAGTTTAGTCGCGCGTCTCTGCACCCTTTCCAACTCCGCAGTGTCCCTTTTATGGACAGGTGACCAAAACTGAACAGCATATTCCAGGTGAAGCCGTACCAATGCTTTATAAAGGGGGAGTATTATGTCCCTGTCCCTTGAGTCCATGCCTCTTTTGATACATGACAATATCCTGCCGGCTTTGGAAGCAGCAGCCTGACATTGCATGCTATTCTGTAGTCTGTGATCTACAAGTACACCCAGATCCTTCTCTACCAGTGACTCTGCCAGTTTAATCCCCCCTAAGACATACGATGCATGCAGGTTATTAGTACCCAGATGCATAACTTTACATTTATCCACATTGAACCTCATTTGCCAAGTGGATGCCCAGACACTTAGTCTATCCAAGTCATCTTGTAACTTATGCACATCCTCTATAGACTGTACCGTGCTACAAAGCTTGGTGTCATCTGCAAAGATAGAAACAGAGCTGTTAATACCATCCTCTATATCATTGATAAATAAATTAAACAACAGCGGTCCCAGTACTGAACCTTGGGGTACACCACTAATAACCGGGGACCAATCAGAGTACGAATCATTGACCACCACTCTCTGGGTACGATCCATGAGCCAGTGTTCAATCCAGTTACAAACTAAAATTTCCAAACCCAAAGACCTTAACTTACCTGTCAGACGTCTATGAGGGACAGTATCAAATGCTTTAGCAAAATCCAGAAACACTATATCCACAGCCATTCCTCTGTCAAGGCTTCTACTCACCTCTTCATAAAAGCAAATTAGATTGGTTTGACAACTTCTATCCTTAGTAAACCCATGCTGGCTATCACTTATAATACAATTATCCCCTATGTTTTCCTGTATGTAATCCCTTATAAGTCCTTCAAACAATTTACCCACAATGCACGTTAAACTTACCGGTCTATAGTTTCCTGGGGAAGACCTAGAGCCCTTTTTGAAGATTGGCACCACATTCGCCTTGCGCCAGTCCCTTGGCACAATACCAGACACCAGAGAATCTCTAAATATCATGAACAGGGGTACAGATATTACTGAACTTACCTCTCTAAGAACTCTTGGGTGTAGTCCATCCGGTCCTGGGGATTTGCTTACATTTATATCACTTAACTTACCTTGTACCATCTCTACATTAAGCCAGTTCAGTACATTACATGATGTGTTACCAGCACTGACCTGGCCAATGTCAGCTCCTTTTTCCATAGTGTATACAGAACTAAAGAACCCATTCAGTAGCTCCGCCTTCTCTTTATCGCCTGTGACAACCTCCCCATTATCATTATTAAGGGGTCCTACATGCTCTGTCCTTGGTTTTTTTGCATTTATATATCTAAAAAAATATTTAGGATTAGTTTTACTTTCTTTGGCCACCTGTCTCTCATTTTGAATTTTTGCTGTTTTTATTACATTTTTACAGATTTTATTAAGCTCCTTGTACTGTTTAAATGTTATAGCTGACCCATCAGATTTGTATTTTTTGAACGCAATTTTTTTGTTGTTTATTGCTCTTTTAACATCATGTGTCAGCCATGTAGGATTTAGTTTTAATCGTTTATATTTGTTCCCCTTTGGTATATATTTAGCTGTATAGTTATTTAGAGTTGATTTAAAGATGTCCCATTTACCTTCTGTATCAGTATTTGAGAACCCCTCCCCCCAGTCTATGTCCTGTAGTGCAGCCCTCAGCCCAGGGAAATTTGCCTTTTTAAAGTTATATGTTTTTGCCTTCCCCGCCTGTCTTTGTTTTCTACATTTTAAGTCAAAAGTAACTATATTGTGGTCGCTATTACCAAGGTTTTCCCGCACAGTTACATTACCAACCAGCTCTGCGTTGTTGGAAATGATTAGATCCAACAAGGCATCACTTCTTGTTGGGTCCTCCACAAACTGGCCCATAAAATGATCCTGCAATAAATTTAGGAATTGTCGCCCCTTTGTAGTTTTAGCCAACCCCGGACCCCAATCTATATCTGGATAGTTAAAATCTCCCATTATTACCACTGTACCTGCCCGGGCGGCCCTCTCTATTTGTTTATGAAGCCGAACTTCTATCTCTTCAGTGATATTAGGAGGTCTGTAGATTACACCAAATACTATTTTTTCAGTATTTCCCTCCTTTTGTAATTCTACCCACAATGATTCCACATCCTCAGAATCATCACACACTATGGCATCGTTCACACTCACTTTCATACCACTTCTTACATACAGACAGACTCCACCACCTTTTCTGTTCATTCTATCCTTGCGAAACAATGTAAACCCCTGCAGATTGACAGCCCAGTCATGCGAGGAGTCCAGCCATGTCTCAGTGACCCCAACTATATCAATATGTTCCTCCAGTATCAAGGCCTCAAGCTCCCCCATTTTATTTGCCAGGCTTCTGGCATTTGTGAACATACACTTTACATTTCCATCCTTTATGCTATTGGGGTTAATGGGATTCAAGGGTGTAAGTTTTAATAGTTAAATCCTATTAACTATTCTAACCCCTCCCTCCGCTCCACCCCCAGGTACATTTATAATTCCCACCTCTCTATCTACACTATCTTCCCCCTCTTTGCTGTAGGTTCCCTCCCCCCAAGTCCCTAGTTTAAACACTCCTCCACCCTTCTAGCCATCTTCTCCCCAAGCAAAGCTGCACCCTCCCCATTGAGGTGCAGCCCGTCCCTACGGTAGAGCCGGTAACCGACAGCGAAGTCAGCCCAGTTCTCCATGAACCCAAACCCTTCCTTCCTACACCAGCTTCTGAGCCACTTGTTTATCTCCCTGATCTCCCGCTGCCTCTCTGGTGCAGCTCGTGGTACTGGTAGTGTTTCAGAAAAGACTACCTTGGAGGTCCTTGCCTTAAGCTTGCGGCCTAAGTCCCTGAAATCATTTTTAAGGACACTCCACCTACCTCTTACTTTGTCATTGGTGCCAATATGTACCATGACTGCTGGGTCCTCTCCAGCCCCGCCCAACAACCTGTCAACCCGATCCGCGATGTGCCGAACTCGTGCGCCAGGCAGACAACACACTGTTCGGCGATCCCGGTCTTTGTGACAGATTGCCCTGTCTGTCCCCCTAATACATAGTGGCTAAACAACACAACCTGGAGTTGGAGGCAGAATAAGGAGACCATATAGTGGCTGAATGACACAGCCTGGAGTTGGTGGCAGCATGAGGAGACCATATAGTGGCTAAATGACACAGCATGGAGGTGGCAGCAGCATGAGGAGAAAGTATAGTGGCTGAATTACACAGCCTGGAGGTGGCGGAAGCATGAGGAGACCATATAGTGGCTGACTGACACAGCCTGAAGTTGGCAGCAACTTGAGGAGACCATATAGTGGCTGAATGACACAGCATGGAGATGGTGTCAGCATGAGGAGAACATATAGTGGCTTAATTACACAGCCTGGAGGTGGCATCAGTATGACGAGACCATATAGTTGCTGAATGAAATAGCGTGAAGTTTGCAGCAGCATGAGGAGAACATATAGTTGCTTAATGACACATCACGGAGGTTGCGGCAGCATGAGGAGACCATATAGTGGCTGAATGACATAGCGTGGAGATGGCGGCAGCATGAGGAGAACATATAGTGGTTGAATTACACAGCCTGGAGATGGCATCAGTATGACGAGACCATATAGTGGCTGAATGACACATCATGGAGGTGGTGGTAGCATGAGGAGACCATATAGTTGCTGAATGACACAGCATAAAGATGGCGGCAGCATGAGGAGAACATATAGTGGCCGAATTACACAGCCTGGAGGTGGCATCAGTATGACAAGACCATATAGTGGCTGAATGACACAGGGTGGTGGTGGCAGCAGCATGAAGAGAACATATAGTGGCTGAATGACACAGCATGGAGGTTGCGGCAGCATGAGGAGACCGTATAGTGGCTGAATGACACAGCATGGAGGTGGTGGCAGCATGAGGAGAATACATACTGGCTAAACAACACAAGCTGGATTGGAGGCTGAATAAGGAGACCATATAGTGGCTGAATTACACAGCCTGGAGGTGGCATCAGTATGAGGAGACCATATAGTGGCTTAATGACACAGCATGGAGGTATCAGCAGCATGAGGAGAAAGTATAGTGGCTGAATACACAGCCTGGAGGTGGCGGCAGCATGAGGAGAACATATAGTGTCTGAATGGCACAGCGTGGAGACGGCGTCAGCATGAGGAGAACATATAGTGGCTTAATTACACAGCCTGGAGCTGGCATCAGTATAACGAGACCATATAGTTGCTGAATGACACAGCGTGAAGTTTGCAGCAGCATATAGTGGCTGAATGACACATCATGGAGGTTGCAGCAGCATGAGGAGACAATATAGTGGCTGACTGACACAGCCTGGAGTTGGCTGAAGCATGAGGAGATCATATAGTGTCTGAATGGCACAGCCAGGAGTTGGCAGCAGTATGAGTAGACACTAGGGCTTCATAATCACTAAGATTAAAAGATGAATTCTGAAATTTAACCTGAAAATTTTGGGTAGCTAGTGCTACCATAACAAAATTTTTATTACCAGACCCAGGCCCGGCAGCATCAGTAAATCATATATTGCCTGTATGACACAGCCTGGAGTTGGCTGAAGCATGAGGAGACATATAGGGGAGATTTATCAAAACCTGTGCAAAGGAAAAGTTGCCCAGTTGCCCATAGCAACCAATCAGATCGCTTCTTTCATTTTGCAGAGGCCTTGTTAAAAATGAAAGAAGCGATCTGATTGGTTGCTATGGGCAACTGGGCAACTTTTCCTCTGCACAGGTTTTGATAAATCTCCCCCATAGTCTCGGAATGGCATGGCCTAGAGTTGGCAGCAGCATGAGTAGACACTAGGACTTTACAATCCCTAAGATTAAAAGATGAATTCTGAAATTTAAATTGAAGATTTGGGGTAGCTAGTGCTACCATAACACAATTTGTATTCCCAGACCCAGGCCCAGCAGCATCAGTAAACCATATATTTCCTGAATGACACAGCCTGGAGTTGGTTGAAGCATGAGGAGACCATTTAGTATCTGAATGACACTTGCATATATAATGGGAGTACAATACGCTTCACTACACTTAAAACAGTATTTGTCTAGAACAGCAGCAGGTGTGTACTATTTGCTGTCCTTTCACAGTATCTAGGCCCTTGACAGATTAACAAGTACAAAATAGTACACTACTTAGATGTAGGTATGCTGTATGCACTGATGAGGGCAGAAAAATGTGCTACAGTACACCTAAAAGCTCTGTATTTTTGTAAAACACCACCCGGTGACTACCTTTGTCTGTCCATTCACAGTATGTAGGCCCTTTCCAGATTAACAGGTACAAAATAGTACACTACTTAGATGTGCGTATGTGGGATGCCCTTATGAGGGCAGAAAAATGTGCTACAGTACCCTTAAAAAAACACGTATTTTTGTAAAACACCAACAGTACACAACAGTGCTGCAGCCAAAAAAAAGCTGTGTAATAAACAGAAAATTGCCCTCTGTCAAAGACTCTTAGGAATGGACTGCTGGGTATTATATCGTCCGCAGACTAGTATAACCAGCAGATTATTTTTTTTGGAACAAAGACACTGAATTGATCTGAAAAATTATTCCTGCCTCCTCAGGTTTGTGAAGCTGAGGCAGCTTGTTGAAATGTATGAGGCAACACACAGCTCTCTGCCCCTCTCTGTAATACAATGCTGAAGAAAGTGACTGGGAGGTTAATGGCTGCAGTAAAAATTCTTCATTACCTTATTTTTTTGATGGGAAAAACAGTATATCTTTATAGAACATAACCCCTTTTGTTCCGAATGCTTGGAGCGGGCGGCAGGGGTCATGACATCACAGGTATGGAGCATGTGATGTCACGACCCACGCTGCCCACTCCAAGCATTCAGAACAAAATGTTCTGAACGCAGGGGCAGTGGAGTACCCCTATAATGTAAACATGGATGAAGTTCTGGGAAAAAAGTGTGATAAATCAGCCAAAATTTCCAGCTATGCCCCTCTTGGCGCCCTCAGACACATCCCTAACTACACCCTCAGCCACGTAGAGAGAGACGCTTGTGGTTGGCGGCATAAGAGTGCTTGAGAGAATGAGGAGCCACTGGCTCTTCGCTCTGTCAGACTTGAAACTGAATGTCACATTTAACTGTAAGCGTATCATTAAGTTAGATGGGAAGTAACCTTGTTAGCTTCTGCCTGGAAGTTCTGCTCGGACGAACAGTTCCTTTTTCCATGAGTAAATTTCCCCCATAAAACCCTGGTGATAGTGTGACTAGATAACAGGAATTAACTCTAAGCAGAGTATTTCCTAACATTGGCTTTCTGTACGCCACACCCCATCCATTCACGTCTATGAGAGGGGGCGTGACGCCCCCTCTCACAGACTTGCATTGATGTGGCGTGGTGTGACACGACCCCCGCCTCCCGCACCCAGCATCCTACACAAATGCCAGGTGCTGTACAGAGATAGTGGGAGTCCCAGCAGCAGGACCTCAGCAATCAGACATCTTATCCCTATCCTTTAGATTGGGGATAAGATGTCTAGAGGCGGAGTACCCCTTTAATTTTCAGCAAACCTAATGTTCCTAATTGATATTTACAATCTACACTATTGTGATTGCAAATAAGTGTAAAATCCACTCATGCATACCTCAGATCAGACGGCTGACTACTTTCAATTAGATAAAAGTAACATTTAGTGGATGCTATAAGGATAGTTCATCAGTCTACCCCAAATGGTGTGATGTTTTTTATGCCGTCTTAGTGATGATAAGTAAAACAACCCACCGGAAAAATTCTGTCAGTGGATTTGAAAAGTGTTTGAGCTATTTTTCATGCTTGATACAAGAGTCAAATACGTAATTCAAACTCTGCCTGCAGAGAAATGTATTTTATTGATTTTACTCTTGAGTTTCCAGTTCTGTTTTAAAATAATCTGATTAGAGGTCTCCCTGAAATGGAGAAATATGCGGACAGAGCATGTGTTACCTCATTCAGGATCCACTGTGGAAACAGCTGTCACAGTTATTGGTGATATTTACTAGTGAGGCTGCAGAAATAAATGCCAAGTGTTCGGCAGCTAATTGATTATGCTGAACTTCTGCACTGTAGACTTTCAGTTAATTGAGGATTTAATGCTACACAGACCTTGTGTTTTACATTTTCTTTCCATTACATTAGTCACATTGGTAGCATGTAGAGTGCAGGGCACAAAAATACAACATCAGAATCTTTACATTATTCAGGGTTTATCTAATTATATCTGTAGAGGTGTATTTTCTGACAGTCTGTACTACAACCTATTTACTATGTAATATAAACTGGAGTTTTTCTTGTTTCTCAATGCACGGAAAACATGTAAAAAATTCATTAAAGCAAATGAATAGTAGGCTTGTTTTACACCATGCCTGCAGTGTTAGTTTTCAATATACATTGTTACATTTGCCAATGCGTACAGCAAGCGTATCCATCAACCCCCATCAACCAAGTAAGATCAAATTTTCCTCAACTTGAGGGGTTTCCTCAAACTTGAAGGTTTTCTGTTATTTTTCAAATTAAAAATAGTGTAGATATCAGAATTACTTCATGGAGAAGAATCCAGTAAAGAAGTATAGCGTGGAGTAGGGATGTCCGTATACCGTTTTTTTTTAAGACCGAGTACGAGTACCGAGTACTTTAATTCTAGTACTTGCCGATAACAAGTACTTTTATTTTAAAGGGAATCTGACACCAGGGTGACCCGGTCTCTGGCGCTGCTTACCATGTTGATATGTGGGTTCCTTGTTGTATACAATGAAGGCGGGTGCTGTAGTATGAGCCAAGATTTCTCTCTTCTCCATCGGGCAGAACAGGGAAATTGCATTGGCGGCGAGACCAATCTCTCCGGAGCGATTGCGCTGATGTTCACATGGTGAGCAGCGGTAGAAACCGGGTCACCTGCACTGTCTACCTAAAAATTCTAGTTTGTGCAGGTGACTCTGCTGTAAGATTCCCTTAAATAGTAGATAGTTTCCCCTTGTAGGTAGTATAGATAGTTGCAGACATTAGACAGCAGGACCGCCTTATAGCCAGCAGCTCCCCCCCCCCCCTTGTAGCCAACAGGACCCCCTTGTAGCCAGCAGGACCCCCACCTGTAGACAAAAGCCCCCCTTTTTAGACAGCAGAACCCCCCCTCTAGACAACAGCCCTCCTTTCTAGCCAGCAGGACCCCCCTGTAGAAAGCAGTGTCCCTTTGTAGCCAGCAGGACCCCCCCTGTAGACAGCATTCCCCCTTTGTAGCCAGCAGCGCCCCTTGTAGCCAGCAGCCCCCCCCCCCTGTAGACAGCAGCCCCCTTTGTAGCCAGCAGGGCCCCCCGGTAGACAGAAGTCCCCCTTTGTAGCCAGAAGGACCCCCCCCTGTAGACAGCAGCCCCCCTTTGTAGCCACCAGGACCCCCACCCCCTATAGACAGCCGCCCCCTTTGCAGCCAGCAGGACCCCTCTGTAGATAGCAGTCCCCCTCTGTAGCCAGCAGCTCCCCTTTGTAACCAGCAGGACCCCCCTCTAGATAGCAGCTCCCCTTTGTAGTTGCTCACTGTCTGGTGTCGCCGATCTGCAGCCCCGTTCTCATCACTGCCACTGCCCCGTTCTGCCATCCGCATTATGGCATCTTAAGGAGGAGCATGTGACATGCACATCACTCTGCTTCCTCCGTTGTGTTACGCTGGGCACAGTGGAGTCACGTGTATGTCACATGCTATTCCATAAGACGCCATAATGCCAGCAGCAGTGATGAGAATGGGGCTGCGGCAGTGATGCAAACCGGAGGACGGGGCAGCGAAGCACTACACCAGGTATCGGATTTGGTATCGGGGACATTAGACGAGTTCCCGATACCATACCAGGTGTATTGTGCCGATACCGATACTAGTATCGGTATCGGGACATCCCTACCGTGGAGTATATATTTTTTAATATGGGAGTCTATGTATGATAGATGCACTATGGGACATTCTTCATATGCATACATCTGAGGAATTTATTGGGAAGTCCTGTTGAATTTATTGGGGAGATGTATACCTATGCCAGACACTGCCAAAAAACTAAGTACATGTATAGTTCAACTATATGGTCTGGGAGCTGAAACCCTTGAAGCTCCTATCCTGAAAAGTAATTAAAAATAATAATAATAGTGAAAAAATAATAAATAATAAATAATGAAATAAATAAATAGGAAAAAGAGCATTCACCCCTTGTGAAGAAAGGAGAGGACAATGCATAGAAGAGGACCAAACATCTGTAGACATATATTATCTATCTTGGACTGTAGCCTTGATCCTTCCAATGCTTACTGGGATAGTAAATCAGCAAGTGTGCACAATGACAAGGAAAAATAATCTTGATGGCTCTAGTTTCTATATGACATTGAGGACGAGATACTAATAGTCCAACAATATTTTATTAAGCACAAAAAACAATGTGTTTCCAACCAATACTAGGTCCTTCATCAGGTATAGTGCAAAGTCCATGCACTACATCTGACAAAGGGCCTATCATAGGGCAGAAACATGTTTCTTTTTGTGTTCAATAAAATATTGTTGCACTATTATCATCTCATCCTCCATGCCATTTTGGAATTAGCACCATCAAAATCCCTTTTCCTTGTCATTGTGCATACTTACTGATCAATATTTTAAAAAAAAAAAACATCACTGAATGTAGACCTGAAGATCTAATTAACAAAAGCAAACTTCCACAGATTGGTTTGCAAATCCACAGTGAATGAGAGTGAAGAAAAATGATGCATAAGATGGGTGGACATAACATGGCATACAGGATGGATGCAGGGAAGCTCGGCAAACTGACTCCCACCTCAATTGTGCACTTAAGAGATTTAGCAATATAGCAATGGGGGCCATATCTACTAAATGGCTGCACACATTTCAGTAAGTGATATCTCATTTTACTCCTGTTCACCTGCACTATATTCCAGTGTATTGGGTTTAGTGCAGGTGAACAGCCTATCAGTTTCTAAGAATAATTTCTTGTATTCAGTCAAGTGAAGGCTCCCATGCACTTATATGGACTCAGGAACCCTGGTTTTAACTATTTTAGGTCAGGCAAGTCAGCTGTCCAAAAGGAAGAAAACTATCTTATATTAGCCAAAACCAAAGTTTAAAAAAGATGTAAAAAAGATGATACACTCACCTGTAGACATCTGCCATGAATGTTTTTTTTTTAACCGGTACAGGACCCAGGGCATATGGATACGCCTTCTGTACCTGGTTCTTAAGGACCCAGGGCGTACCTGTACACTCGTGGGAATTCCGGTCCCCGCCGCGTGCTGATATCGATCAGCAGGCACCCCGCGCAGATGCCCAGGGGGGTCATCAAACCGCCCCATGTCGGCGATCGGCGCAAATCGCAAGTGAATTCACACGCGATTTGCGCCTATTCCGGGTCATACGGGTCTATGGTGACCCAGTGACCAAGAATATAAGGGGGATCGCGGATGTCCATGACACCTATGATCCCCCTGAAGGGAAAAGAGGGAGGTGGTGGGGTGCCACCCCTCCTATGCCTTTGATTGGTCGTCAAAATTGACGACCAATAGCAGATCGGGGGCGAGGGGGTTAGCTTTCATTTTCCCCGTCCGGCCCACCCACAATAGGCGGGGCAGAGCGGGGAAACCGATGGCGACCGGGCACCGAAGGTCACTTAACCATCAGTGGAGGCTGCGGGACGCGATCGGCTGCGGTGATCGGCGCGGGCTGCATGTCGTGCGGCCGGCGTCCTGGATCCTACAGAAGCCGGTGAGTTGCCTAGCAACATCTGGAGGGCTACAGTTTGAGACCACTATACAGTGGCTCTAAACTGTATCCCTCCAGAGCTTGCAAAACTACAACTCCTAGCATGCCCATACAGCTGTTTGCTGTCTGGGCATGCTGGGATTTGTAGTTTTGCAACATCTGGAGGTCCACAGTTTGGAGATCACTGTGCAGTGGTCTCTAACTGTAGCCCTCCAGATGTTGAAAAACTGCAAATCCCAGCATGCCCAAACAGCAAACAGCTGTCTCGCCATGTTGGGAGTTGTAGTTGCGTACCTCCAGCTGTTGCAAAACTACATCTCCCAGAATCAGTTCATGCTGGGAGTTGTAGTTTTGCAACAGCTATAGGCACACTGTTTGGAAAATTCTGAGTTAGGTAACAGAACCTAACTGAATGTTTTCCAACCAGTGTGCCTCCAGCTGTCGCAAAACTACAACTCCCAGCATGCACGGTCTGTCAGCACATGCTGGGAGTTGTAGTTTTGAAACAGCTGGAGGTTTGCTCCCCCCCCCATGTGAACGTGGGCAGGTTTACAATAAGTATCCTGCTTCAAGTATGAGCTTGCGGCGCAAATTTCTAGTGGGAAGCTCACTGTAAACCTCTACCAGTGTGAACATACCCTAAAAACACTACACTAACACATAATAAAGGGTAAAACACTACATATACACCCCCTTACACTGCCCCCCCCCCCCCAATAAAAATGAAAAACTTATTGTAGGGCACAGTTTCCAAAACGGAGCCTCCAGCTGTTGCAAAACAACAACTCCCAGCATTTCCGGACAGCCACTGACTGTCCAGGCATGCTGGGAGTTTAGAAACAGCTGGAGGCACCCTGTTTGGAAATTACTGCCGTAGAATACCCCTATGTCCACCCCTACGCAATCCCTAATTTAGTCCTCAAATGCGCATGGCGCTCTCTCACTTCAGAGCCCTGTCGTATTTCAAGGAAACAATTTAGGGCCACATATGGGGTATTTCCGTACTCGGGAGAAATTGCACTACAAATTTTGGGGGTCTTTTTTTTTCCTTTTACCCCTTATGAAAAGGGAAAGTTGGGGGCTACACCAGCCTGTTAGTGTAAAAAAAAAATGTTAAACTAACAGGCTGGTGTTGCCCCATACTTTTAATTTTCACAAGTGTTAAAAGGAAAAAAAGACCCCCAAAATTTGTAATGCAATTTCTCCTGAAGAGGGAAATACCCCATGAGTGAACGTAAAATGCTCTGCGGGCGCACAACAAGGCTCAGGAGTGATAGTTCACTATGTACATTTGAGGCCTAAATTGGTGATTTGCACAGGGGTGGCTGATTTTACAGCGGTTCTGACATAAATGCAAAAAAAGAAATACCCACATGTGACCCCATTTTGGAAACTAAACCCCTCATGGAACGTAACAAGGGGTATAGTGAGCCTTAACACCCCACAGGTGTTTAATGAAAATTCTTCAAAGTTGGATTGGAAAAAATGCTGGTGTTACCCAAAATTTTTCATTTTCACAAGGGAAAATAGGGAAAAAAAGCCCTCCAAAATTTGTAACCCCATTTCTTCTAAGTAAGAACATACCCCATATGTGGATGTAAAGTGCTCTGCTGGCGCACTACAATGCTCAGAAGAGAAGGAGCACCATTGGGATTTTGAAGAGAAAATTTGTCCGGAATTGAAGGCCACGTGTGTTTACAAAGCCCCCATAGTGCCAGAACAATGGACCCCCCACATGTGACCCCATTTTGGAAACTACACCCCTAATGTAATAAGAGGTACAGTGAGAATGTGCGCCCCACAGGTGTCTGACAGATATTTTGAACAGTGGTCCATGAAAATGAAAAATGTAATCTTTCATTTGCACAGCCCACTGTTCCAAAGATCTGTCAAACGCCAGTGGGGTTTAAATACTCACTGCACTTTATTAAATTCTGTGAGGCGTGTAGTTTCCGAAATGTGGGGGGGTCCACTGTTCTGGCACCACGGGGGCTTTGTAAACGCACATGGCCCCCGACTTCTGTTCCAACCAAATTCTGTCTCCAAAAGCTCAATGGCGCTCCTCCTCTTCTGAGCATTGTAGTTTGCACGCAGAGCACTTGACGTCCACACATTGGGTATTTCCATACTCTGAAGAAATTGATTTACTAATTTTGGGAGTCATTTTCTCCTATTACCCCTTGAAAAATGTAAAATGTGGGGAAAAAACAGCATTTTAGTGAAAACCTTTTTTTTTCATTTACACATCCGACTTTAACAAAAAATCGTCAAACATCTGTGAGGTGTTAAGGCTCACTGCACCCTTTGTTGCGTTCCTTGAGGGGTGTAGCTTCCAAAATAGTATGCCATGTGTTTTTTTTTGCTGTTCTAGTAGCATAGGGGCTTCCTAAATGGGACATGCCCTCAAAAAACCATTTAAGCAAAATTCGCTTTTCAAAAGCCAAATGTGACTCCTTCTCTTCTGAGCATTGTAGTGCACCAGCAGAGCACTTGATGTCCACACATGGGGTATTTCCATGCTCAGAAGAGATGGGGTTACAAATTTTGGGAGGCATTTTGTCCTATTATCCCTTGTAATTTGAGGGAAAACCATCATTTTAGTGAAAAAAAATCATTCACAAATCCAACTTTAACAAAAAGTTGTCAAACACCTGTGGGGTGTTAAGGCTCACTGTATCCATTGTTACGTGCTTTGAGGGGTGTGAGTTCCAACATTGTATGCCATGTGGGTATTTTTTGCTGTTTTGGCACCACAGGTGCTTCCTGAATGTGACATGCCCCCCAAAAACCATTTCAGAAAAACTCACTCTCCAAAATCCCACTGTCGCTCCTTCCCTTCTGAGCCCTCTACTGCGCCTGCCGAACACTTGACATACACATATGATGTATTTCCTTACTCTAGAGAAATTGGGTTACAAATTTTTGGAGGCTTTTTCTCCTATTACCACTTTAAAAAATTCAAAAACTGAGTCTACAAGAACATGCGAGTGTAAAAAATGAAGATTTTAAATTATCTCCTTCACTTTGCTGCTATTCCTGTGAAACACCTAAAGGGTTAACAAACTTACTGAATGTCATTTTGGATACTTTGAGGGGTGTAGTTTTTATAATTGGGTCATTTGTAGGGTATTTCTAATAGGAAGGCCCTTCAAATCCAAATTCAAATTGGGTTACACATTTTAGGAAGATTTCTCTCCTTTTACCCCTTGTAAAAATTCAATAACTGGGTTTATAAGAACATGCCAGTGTAAAAAATGAAGATTTTGAATTTTCTCCTTCAATTTGCTGCTGTTCCTGTGAAACACCTAAAGGGTTAACAAACATTTTGAATGTCATTTTGAATACTTTGAGGGCTGCAGTTTTTATAATGTGGTCATTTATGGGGTATTTCTAATAAGAAGGCCCTTCAAATCCACTTCAAAACTGAACTGGTCCCTGAAAAATTTCGATTTTGAAAATGTTGTGAAAAATTGGAAAATTGCTGCTATACTTTGAAACCCTCTGATGTCTTCCAAAAGTAAAAACATGTCAACTTTATGATGCAAACATAAAGTAGACATATTTTATATGTGAATCAATATATAATTTATTTGGAATATTCCTTTTCCTTATAAGCAATTTTTTCATCAAATTTTGGAATTTTTCACCAAGATATTATGCAAGTATCGACAAAAATTTACCACTAACATATAGAAGAATATGTCACGAAAAAACAATCTCGGAAACAGAATGAAAGGTAAAAGCATCCCAGAGTTATTAATGCTTAAAGTGACAGTGGTCAGATGTGCAAAAAATGGCCGGGTCCTACAGTGAAAATTGGCTGGGTCCTTAACCTCCCTGGCGGTATGATTCTGTCTGGAAATTTGTACCAAAAGCGGTACAATTTTTTTAACTGAATTTCACATCTCCCTTCGTCCATTTCACATCTCCCCTGTCACATTCCTCCTCCCTTGTCACATTCCCCCTCTCCCTTGTCACATCCCCCGAAACATTCTCCCCCCTCCTTGTCACATTCTCCCCCCTCCTTGTCACATTCTCCCCCCTCCTTGTCACATTCCCCCCTTGTCACATTCTCCCCCTTCATGTTACATTCCCCTCCCCCTGTCGCATTCCCCCCTTGTCACATCCCCCCCTTCATGTCACATTCCCCTCCCCCCTGTCACATCCCCCCCCCTGTCACATCCCCCCCCTGTCACATCCCCCCCCTGTCACATTCCCCCCCTGTCACATTCCCCCCCCTGTCACATTTCCCCCCTTCATGTCACATTCCCCCCCCCTTGTCACATCCCCCCCTCCTGTCACATCCCCCCCTTTGTCACATTCATCCCCCCTTGTCACCTTGTCCTGCAGCAAATACACTAGGTTTGCCGGGCAGATTTCAAACCTAGTGTATTTGCTGCAGAACAAGCCCTTTCCCCTTCAGCCAATCACAGGCTTTACACCATTGCGGCCTGTGATTGGCTGAAAAGTGAAAGGTCCTAGAAGATGAATAGTGAAGAGAGGACACCCCGGGCTGCACGGATGGGAACGGCATCTGCAGGGACCGGGACTAGGTGAGCAAAAGTTTTTTTTATTTTACTACTTCTTTCTTTTACACTTAGCTCAGTGTTTTTCTAACAGGGGGCCTCCAGCTGTTGTGAAACTACTAGTCCCAGCATGCCCGGACAGCCTTTGGCTGTTCGGGCATGCTGAGAGTTGTAGTTTTGCAACAGCTGGAGGCCCCCTGGTAGGGAAACACTGACTTTTAGTATTTTTCTTTACCTGCTCTGGCCGGCCCCCGCAACGGGAGCCGACCAGAGCAGATAATCGCATGTTTTCCCGGGGCCGCATCGCTATATCGCATTGCTTTTGCGATATATCGTGCAGCCCGGCCGGAAACTCTGTAATTCTATCCCGAGCGTGACTCGGGGTTACCGATCCTGGCAGGGAAAATTAACCCCGAGTCACGCTCGGGATTACCGCTCAGGAGGTTAAGGGGTTAAAATATATCATTATCTACACATGATGTGGTCATGTATTTTGGAGCAGTTCATTTCTGTACTACATGTGTTTGAACAAACAATACATTATTGTTTGGAAGCATTAAAGTGTTTTACCATAAAGATAAGTCTAAAGTGATGAATTATTCAAAATTAAACATATTTGTAAATACAAGTGATTATCAGAAATCAATCGGCCTTACCAATATGGGCTAGATGCTCTTTTGTTTTTTGCTTGTTACCATGGGATACGTCCTGTAGGCAAATCTCTCTTCTGGTTAGACATGCTCAGTTGCTCAGTTCTCCTTACACTTACACTGACTTCACAGAACCTATTATTCACTGATCAGCCCCCCCCCCCCCCCCACCATACACAGTAATTATACATTTTACATTCTGAGATCAAGTTTGATTATGGAATCTAAAGGGTTAATGGCAGGCATCAGCATGATAGCCGCTGTTGACATTAGCGATAAGTTTTGCCTGTTAATAGAAGCCATTTCTCCTTTTCTATGAAGCGATGACCATTTTATAATAAATGGATGCGTAACTCACCACAGAAATGTCCTGTTCACAGCCTGGCAGGTATTAAGCAAGAAGAGAGATGCCAACGTGCAATATGTCCAAGACACAAGACATTAATGCAGTCACGTGTTTCAGGTATTGCCACCCTTAGTCATAAAATGTAAAAATGAGTTTCTCTAGTTTGCTACCTGGAGAAGCTAATTCGTATGACTAAGTTTGAAAACAACAGAAACCCGTGACTGCAGTAACGTCTTGTGTCTTGGATTTTATTTTTAATAATTGGGCCGGGCATCTTTCTTCTGATTACCATTTTATAGACTATTAAAATGGCATGATTTTGATTTTTGGCTTATGTTTTATTCCTCCTCATCTTCTTAGATCCATGTTTTTTTATTTCTCCATTGAAAGAGTTGTTTATATTTGTGGGCCAAGTACTTTTTACTGGCACCCTTTATTTTACCACATAATGTTTTACAAGGTCAGAAAAAAAATATTTGTAAGGCAACATAAATAAATAAATGGAATTGGGTAATATTGTGGGGACAATACATATTTGAGGTTCACCATATGGTAAATAGTGTTGAGCGGCATAGGCCATATTCGAATTCGCGAATATTCGCGAATATATGGACGAATATTCGTCATATATTCGCGGATATTCGCATATTCGTTATATTCTCGTTTTATTTTCGCATATGCGAATATTCACGTATGCGAAAATTAACATATGTGAAAATTAGCATACACAAAGTTAACATACGCGAAAATTCGCATATGCGAAAATTCGCATATGCTAATTTTCACATATGCAAATTTTTGCACGCCAGTCTCACACAGTAGTATTACAGCCTTCTTTACACCACACAAGCTGGAAGCAGAGAGGGGTGATCACTGTGATGTGTACTGTGAAGAAGGAAAAAAAAAAAAATAAAAAAAAAAAAAAAACGAATATTCGGAATTACGAATATATAGCGCTATATTCGCAAAATTCGCGAATTCGCGAATATGCGATATTCGCGAATAATATTCGAATTGCGAATATTCGCGAGCAACACTAATGGTAAAACCAACATTTTAAATTTATTCTACAGGTCAGTACGATTCCAATGATACCAACATTTTTTTTTTTGTTTATAGCTGTATGGGTAGCTGTATTTTTAACTGGTACAGTTTCTGCATAGTATTTACTTTTTTTGGTCATGTGATGTGACCAAAAATTATCAATTTTGCTTTTTGGAATTTTTTTGTGTAATATTAAAAATCATCAATAATGAAAATGTAGATCATTTCCTTTTCCTGATTTTTTTTTAATAAAAAATAATGTAAAAATAAAGAAAGTTTAAAAAATGTATTGGCATTTCTGCATGTGGAAATTTCAGAACTATTGAATGGTGCAAACGTTAAAAAAAAATACCTTTCAAAACAGCTTTTACTACATAAAGGGGTTGCTAAAGCAACCTAAAGGGGTCTCTTACTACTATGACCTAATGGGGGCTGCTATTACTACTACTTAAAGGGGACTGCTATTACTACTACGTAAAGGGGACTGCTATTACTACTACTCAAAGATGACTGCTGCTAGTTCTACCTAATAGAGTCAGCTGATGTCTCCACTGCCTATGGGGGACTGCTATTACTTCTATTACTGTCTTAAGGGGACTGCTAGCACTACTACTACGACTACTACTATTACTACCACTGCTTAAAGGGGGTTGCTTCTATTACTATCTTAAGGGGACTGCTACTAATTCAACTGCCTAAAGGGGACTGGTACTACTACTATCTAAAGGGGACTAGTAATACTATCTAAAGGGGGACTGTTTCTTGTATATGCAAGGGGCTGCTCCTACTAAATGCAGAGGGCTGCTACTACTATATGCGGGGGGCTGCAACTATATATAGGGGAAGCAATCTGCAGGGGGACCTACCAGGGGGCTGCTACTGCCTTTAGGGAGTGACTACCATGAGGGGGACTCATTTACAGGTGACATCTACCTACTTGGGACACCTGTGTAATAGAAGAAAACATGTGAAGGGATTTGTCTACCTATTGAAACATGAAACAACCTAACTATCTAATATGGGGGATTTTACCTATTCCAACCCACTTGTTTACCCACTCTACTATGTGGGACACAAGGGGGTAATTACTGTATGGAGAGCTATAGGTGCTAGAAAAGCGTGGCACCTAAAATGTTTGTCTGGCAGGTTCTGTGGAGATGAGTTGTGGCTGAAAGAAATCGTCATGACGGTCTAGACTGGATGGAGAAGAAAAAGGAAAGTGAACGACTCCAATTACTCACCTGATCTAACTGCATGTAATCACTTATATGGTAGAACCAGGTCACCACTGACTGTGCACAGTGGTGTTAATGTAGTGTCAATATTTTAGTATTTTCCATTCACTATGTGGTGGAAATGTGTAGTCATGGTGTGGTACAATTATGAGTCCCATGTCTAGGGGTGTTGTTGGTGATATTGGTCTTTGTATAGTGTTTTTTTCCCCAGTATGATAGTGTTATCCAATCACTTTATGTTAGTAATAGTAGTGGTCATTATCTGGTGTAATTATTTGTCCCTTGTATAATGGTGATATTTTTTTTTGTATAGTGGTTATTTAATGACAGTATAATGGTAACTGCAGTAGTATTATCCCGTTATGGAGTAGTCAAGAGGAATATGAACATTCATTCTTAGGTTTATGGCCAGCCCTAACAGTGTTATTTTTCACTTCCTTTTGTTTTTTTACTGTCACTTGAAGACTGTACATCCAAACAATAGTTGAGAAGAATCAACACTTAGGTAACACATTCGTATTACTTCACAAGATCTCCAGCGTTCTGTCTTTTCACTTAGAGTCATTGTTCTATTAACCTTTGTCAAAATATATATCAGTGATGTAACTATAATATGATTTACCAGTGGTGCAGAAAGGTGGGATATATTAGATCAAAATGGTTGTATTAGG
This sequence comes from Hyla sarda, assembly GCF_029499605.1. Lineage (NCBI taxonomy): Eukaryota > Metazoa > Chordata > Amphibia > Anura > Hylidae > Hyla > Hyla sarda. The sequence continues at coordinate 91,077,836 of NC_079197.1, forward strand.
TCAATGTGTTCCTAAGTTTTTGACCACAAAGAAATTCAGTGCAATTGTGCACTATAAATATAATGACATGCGGCAGATCTGCTGGGAATGTGTGCTTATAGTTATATCCCAATCACCCTGTTTCATTGACTGCTCTAAAACTGGCTGTAGTTCAAGCCAAACTCGCAATTTATCTCCAGGCTATGTATAGTAGGGCCTTTCATTAGTCTGGGTCAGACATAAACAACCTTTGACTGCTATTCCAGATCGGTGGACTTGGCCATTTAATGCAATGTGACAACTCTAAGAAGATTAGAGGGAACATTTCGACTTGTGTAGCTGCACACTCACATGCAAAATATTAAATGCTCCAACATCAACAATGGTAACGCATCTCTATAAAAATCTTTCTGTCATTCATGTCTCAATAAATCGTATGTATCATTGAGAGGAAAAGGAATTATTTGTTGTTCACTAATGCATTCATGTCGGAGGGTTTTCTTCTTACTGTATGAAACTGGAGTATACAGTAATAAGAAGTGTAGTAGACAACATCTACTAAGAACAGTCTCTACATACAGATCACTGCAGAATATAGTTTATTATATCCCATTCAGTAAAGACTATCTAGCTTTTATACGTGTTAACAGGAAAAAGTAGTCCGCCACAGTACTAGTCTTCCAATGCGATTTCTCATTATTCAGGAAATTAGTTCACAACAGGTAAAAGTACAAGGAGTAAAAAGCACTAATGCATTTCACACGCAGTGTGCTTAATCAGAGTGATTCTATAGAATGACTCTATGATTAAGTGCACTTTGCGTGAAACGAAGGTGCACTTCCTTGCACCTTTACCTGTTGTGAACTAAGGTCCTGAATAAAGAGAAATTGCATTGAAAGACTAGTAACATGGTCAATCTAACATGTTATCTTGGCACAATAATTTCCAAATTTGTATAGTTTTTGTCAGGTTTTGCAAATGTAAAAACAATTTTTTTTTTGAACTTTTTTTTAATTGCCATTTTCTGACCACTTTTTACATTTTTTGTATACCGGGCTGTATGAGGGCCATTGTGGTATTGATTAAACTTTTTGATCACTTTTTACTTTATTTCAGGGATATGAGGTGATAAAAAAAACACAATTCTTGGGTTTGGTATTTTTTTATGTTTACTCCATTTACCATAGGGGATAAATAATGTTATATTTTAATAGTTTGGACATTTACGCATATGGGAATTTCAAATATATTTATTTTTTATTGTGCTTACGTGTTTTTTATATGGAAAATGGGAAAAAGAGGAGGATTGAAACTTTGAATATGGAAGGGGTTAATGGGTATTTTTTCAACCTTTCTCAAATTTTTTTTAACACTTTATTAGTCCCCTCAGGGAACTTTAAAAAGGAACCAATGATCTGTGTAATATCCATTGGTACAGCCTAATGTAGGCAGGCTCTATTAATAGTGATGAGCGGCAGGGGCCATATTGGAATTCACAATATTTTGCGAATATATGAACAAATATTTGTCCGTTATTCAATTCGTATATTCGCTATGTTTTTTTTTCCATGTGAAAATTTGCATGAAATTTGCATAATGCGCATTTGTGATTATATCTTTCACCTAAGAGAAGAGAGGGATCAGTGCCCTCTGACTGGAAGTGCCGATATTCATGAATATTTGCATATTTGCATACATTTTCACAAATGTTCTAAATATTCGCGAAATTGCGAAATGCTGATATTCGCCGTAAAAATTAGCATTTTTAATATTTACGCTCAACACTATCTATTAAATGCTGACTCATGGCCAACAAGGAAATTGAGGTAAGCCCTCTTAGTACCTCTACAGTGGATCGCACCCCCTCCTATGGTCGCAATGTGGGGGGGAGGGGTGATCCACACACCAGAGACTGCTTAAAGGTCCCTTTAGAAGTCACTGTCCGGTTTGACAGCCGCAAAGGGTTAATAGCCAGCTGCGGCAATCGCTGCATACTGGCTATAAGTGGCGGCCCCAGCTACTGAAATCAGCTAAAGGTTGCGGGCATGAGTCAAGAGCCTCCTCCATATGCCCTGAGTGGCACCATGATGGATTAGATCCATCATGTGTGGTGAAGCTGTTAACACCATGTTTTCCTCTACCCTATTATGAAAGTTTTTTTTCTTCCATATCCATTTATGCTTGCTTCCCAACAGAGGCAGCTGTAGACTTTTTGAGGCCTTAGGCAAAAATAAATTTGAGCCGCCCCCCCCCCCAAGCGCGATTAAAAAGAAGAAGAAAAAAAAAGTTTAAAAAAAAAGTTAACATTTTTCCCCGTGCGGGGCTCCCCTACCGAGGTTGCCGAGCAAAAAATAAATAAATTAAAAAATGTGGTATCCCGGAACCAGATTGCATCCGTTACCTTGTGGTGAGGTCCCCAAAGTCAGAGTCCCTAGGTACCGGTGGGGTCCTCATCAATAGTTAGCCCCTTGTCACCCCGTTAAAATTATTAAAATTCAATGTGTAAATATGTAAATAAAGTTTACTTACCTTGTTGTGGCGTCGCAGGACCTGCGGGTTTACGTGATGCGTTCCAAAGCTTTATGGTTTTCTGGTTCAAGGACCTTTGGAGGAAGTCAAGTGATCGACCACCATGCATTGTAACGGTGAGTAACAGCTGACACGGACCAATCCAAAACGACCCTGCCCATATAAGGGAGCGGCGGCCATTACTCTTTCTCTTCCCCCGTGGGCTGCTGATGAAGGAGGATCTGCGCAGCTGTCATCAGCAGTGACTAGGCCCAAGCCTTGCGGCAACGGCCATCTTTACAAAACTGTGAGTTTTGTTAACTCAGCAAGATCACCGGACCTAAATAGACCCCTAAATCCGGACGGATCTCTGCACCAATGCTAATTCTAATAATCCTTTGGATAAGTCAATGGTCCTCAGCATCTGTCAATCACTGCCGTGCTGTATAGAGACTGTACTGTATTGCTAAGACAGTTGCTGTTAATTGGATGTACCACAAGTACCTCAGTAAAGTTTATGCAAGTTCAAGTACATCTCTATTGTGGACCTTCATTCACTTAAGCACGCACCTATCGTTTCTGGGAAGGCTGGCGATAGGCCGAAGATTTACCTCAGTGTATTAACCCTCACCCTGGCGTCACGAGTGACAAGGGTTAAATTAACCCCTCATATACCGAAGCAACATCCCAACTACACTACACCCCAAGGCAGTTACCACAAAAATAAAAATAAAAAACTGTTAAAAAGAAACAAAAAACACAATGCACTATATCTATTTATCAGTGGGTATGTAGTTTAAAGTGCTGCTTTATGCAGCAACTCACCAATGACATCTTCTCTAATTTGTGTCGTTGCCTTCTCTTCTCCATTTGGTCTGTGCCATCGTGACAATTTCTTCCACCAAAAATTCTTCACTGTTAAACCTGCAAAACAAACCTATTCGGCTCCACACTTTTTTTTCCAGGAGTGACAGAGGGCTGTAGAAGAGTGTACATGGGTGACAGAGGGGTGTACAGAGGGGTGTAGAGGAGTGTACATGGATGAAAGAGGGGTGTAGAGGAGTGTACAGAGGGCTGTAGAAGAGTGTACATGGGTGACAGAAAGGTGTAGAGGAGTGTACATGGGTGACAGAGGGGTGTAGAGAAGTTTACATGGGTAACAGAGGGGTGTAGAGAAGTGTACATGGATGAAAGAGGGGTGTTGAGGAGTGTACATGGATGACAGAGGGGTGTAGAGGAGTGTACATGGGTGACAGAGGGGTGTAGAGGAGTGTACATGGGTGACAGAGGGGTGTAGAGGAGTGTACATGGGTGACAGAGGGGTGTAGAGGAGTGTACATGGGTGACAGAAGGGTGTAGAGAAATGTACATGGGTGACAGAGGGGTGTAGAGGAGTGTACATGGGTGACAGAGGGGTGTAGAGACGTGTACATGGATGAAAGAGGGGTGTTGAGGAGTGTACATGGATGAAAGAGGGGTGTAGAGGAGTGTACATGGGGGACAGAGGGGTGTAGAGGAGTGTACATGGGTGACAGAGGGTGTAGAGAAGTGTACATTGGTGACAGAGGGGTGTAGAGAAGTGTAATTGGATGAAAGAGGGGTGTAGAGAAGTGTACATGGGTGAAAGAGGGGTGTAGGGGAGTGTACATAGGTGACAGAAGGGTGAAGAGGAGTGTACATGGATGAAAGAGGGTTGTAGAAGAGTGTACATGGGTGACAGAGGGGTGTAGAGAGGTGTAGAGAGGGGCGTAGAGGGGTGTACAGAGGGGTGTAGAGGAGTGTACATGGATGAAAGAGGGGTGTAGAAGAGTGTACAGAGGGGTGTAGAGGAGTGTACATGGGTGACAGAGGGGTGTACATGGGTGGCAGAGGGGTGTAGAGGGGTGTACATGGATGAAAGAGGGGTGTAGAGGAGTGTACAGAATGGTGTAGAGGAGTGTACATGGGTGACAGAGGGGTGTAGAGGGGTGTACATGGGTGACAGAGGGGTGTAGAGGGGAGTACATGGGTGACAGAGGGTGTAGAGAAATGTACATGGGTGACAGAGGGGTGTAGAGGAGTGTACATGGGTGACAGAGGGGTGTAGAGACGTGTACATGGATGAAAGAGGGGTGTTGAGGAGTGTACATGGATGAAAGAGGGGTGTAGAGGAGTGTACATGGGGGACAGAGGGGTGTAGAGGAGTGTACATGGGTGACAGAGGGTGTAGAGAAGTGTACATTGGTGACAGAGGGGTGTAGAGAAGTGTAATTGGATGAAAGAGGGGTGTAGAGAAGTGTACATGGGTGAAAGAGGGGTGTAGGGGAGTGTACATAGGTGACAGAAGGGTGAAGAGGAGTGTACATGGATGAAAGAGGGTTGTAGAAGAGTGTACATGGGTGACAGAGGGGTGTAGAGAGGTGTAGAGAGGGGCGTAGAGGGGTGTACAGAGGGGTGTAGAGGAGTGTACATGGATGAAAGAGGGGTGTAGAAGAGTGTACAGAGGGGTGTAGAGGAGTGTACATGGGTGACAGAGGGGTGTACATGGGTGGCAGAGGGGTGTAGAGGGGTGTACATGGATGAAAGAGGGGTGTAGAGGAGTGTACAGAATGGTGTAGAGGAGTGTACATGGGTGACAGAGGGGTGTAGAGGGGTGTACATGGGTGACAGAGGGGTGTAGAGGGGAGTACATGGGTGACAGAGGGGTGTAGAGAGGTGTACATAGAGGTGTAGAGGGGTGTACAGAGGGGTGTAGAGGGGTGTACAGAGGAGTGTACATGGGTGACAGAGGGCTGTAGAAGAGTGTACATGGGTGACAGAGGGATGTAGAGAGGTGTACAGAGAGGTGTAGAAGGGTGTACAGAGGGTGTACAGAGGGGGGCAGAGGGGTGTACATGGGTGACAGAGGGGTGTAGAGGAGTGTACATAGTTGACAGGGGTGTAGAGGAGTGTACATGGGTGACAGAGGGGTGTAGAGGGGTGTACATGGGTGACAGAGGGGTGTAGAGGAGTGTACATGGGTAACAGAGCGATGTAGAGGAGTGTACATGGGTAACAGAGGGGTGTAGAGGAGTGCACATGGGTGACAGAGGGGTGTAGAGGGGTGTACATGGGTGACAGAGGGGTGTAGAGAAGTGTACATGGGTGACAGAGGGGTGTAGAGAAGTGTACATGGGTGGCAGAGGGGTGTAGAGGAGTGTACATGGGTGGCAGAGGGGTGTAGAGGAGTGTACATGGGTAACAGAGGGGTGTAGAGGAGTGTACAGAGGGGTGTAGGGAGTTGTACAAGGGTGACAGATGGGTGTAGAAGAGTGAACATGGGTGAAGGGGGCATAGGGGGTGACATAGGGGTGGACAGGGCTGACAAGGTGGTAACAGAGGGGTGGACAGGGGGTGGACATGGGTGACAAGGATGTGGTCAGGGGGTTGACAATAGAGGGTGAACATGGGTGACAGGGATGGACAGGGGTGACAGAGGGTTGGATGGGGGGGTGGACATGGATGACAGGAGGGTGGACATGGGAGACAGGGGGTCAGAGGGGTGGACAAGGGTGACAAGGGGGTGAAAGAGGGACAGGAGTGACAGAGAGGGGTGGACTGGGGTAACAAAGGGACAGATGGGTGACAGGAGGGTGGACATGGGTGACAGAGTAGACCACGGTGGTAAACATGGGATGGACAGGGGAGTGGACAAGGCAGACATGGATGACAGAAGGGGGGACATGAGTGACTGGATGATAGGAGGGTGGACATAGGTGAGAGGGGGGGTGGACATGGGTGAAGGGGGGGGTGGACATGGCTGACAGGGACGGTGGCTGCCACAGAGGGGTGAATAGGGGGTGGATATGGGTGACAAGGATGTGGTCAGGGGGTGGACAATGGAGGGTGAACATGGGTGACAGGGATGGACAGGGGTGACAGAGGGTTGGATGGGGGGGTGGACATGGATGACAGGAGGGTGGACATGGGAGACAGGGGGTCAGAGGGGTGGACAAGGGTGACAGGGGGGTGGACATGGGTGACAGGGGGGGTGGACATGGGTGACAGGGGGGGTTGTCATGGGTGACAGGGGGATGGACATGGGTGACAAGGGGGGTGGACATGGGTGACAAGGGGGGTGGACATGGGTGACAGGGGGGGTGGACATGGGTGATGGGGGGGTGGACATGGGTGACAGGGGGGTTGACATGGGTAACGGGGGGTGGACAGGGGTGACAGGGAATGGACATGGGTGACGAGGGGTGGACATGGGTGACAGGGGGGATGGACAGGGGTGACAGAGGGGCTGGACAGGGGTGACAGGGGGGGTGGACATGGGTGACGGGGGGTGGACATGGGTGACAAGGGGGTGGACATGGGTGACGGGGGGTGGACATGGGTGAAAGGAGGGTGGACATGTTATTATAACATTATTATGGACAGTGTACACACCTGACATCCTAACTGGCCATGGTGTGGGATGAGTATGGACTGGATCGGTGTTTCCCAACCAGGGTGCCTCCAGCTGTTGCAAAACTACAACTCCCAGCATGCCTGGACAGACTTATTCTGTCCGGGCATGCTGGGTGTTGTAGTTTTGCAACAGCTGGAGGCACCCTGGTTGGGAAACACTGGACTGGATACTTATATCATTGAGTATACTGCTATATTTACATCCAGAGCTACCAGAGTAACACCACTTAAAGGGCCCCTGATCCTCGATGAGCCAGCAGGGCTCCAAGGGGTTTCCCAACACCACAAAATGAATGGCCATGGGTGATGGGGGGGGGGGGGTAGACTTGGATGACAGGGATGGACAGGGAGGTAGACAAGGCGGACATGGATGATAGGGGGGGGTGGACATGTGTGACGGGGGGGGCAGAGGGTGGACCTGGGTGACGGTGGGGGGGGGGGTTTGGACAGGGTTGAGAAGGGGTAATAGAGGGGTGGAAAGGGTACGGTACCTTAAGCAAGCTGTTTGAGAAAGGGGAGAGGGAGGCAAGAGTGGAAGTCTATGTAATAGGGCATAAACAGCAGTCTTGGTGAGAAAAGTGGGGTGGGGGATGAGCTGTAGTCTATGTAGGAAGGTAGGGCACTGAGCAACAGTTTATGTAAGCGGGAGTTCAATAAGTGTTAGGCTGGGTTCACATTATGTTTTTACCAATACAGGACCGTATATGGCTGGAAGGAATGAAAACCAGGCGCCCCCGTATCCCAGCCGTGAGCAGCTGGGCCTACCACGGTTTTAGGTCCAGTGGGAAAACCGCATACGCGGCAAAAATGAGCATACAGCTGGGAAATGGGAGCGCCCGGTTTTAGCTACCCCCAGCCGTTTACGGTCCTGTATTGGTAAATCGTAATGTGAACCCAGCCTTAGTCTGCAAGACAGGTGGCATGAGGAAAAATCTATAAAGGGTCTCTTGATCTGATCTGGGGTCTGAAATAATTTTAGGGTTTGGTCTGGGGTTAGTTATTTTGTATTATGTGATCCTTATCCCTTTCCTCAGGGTGTATTCCATATGGATGTTTTGGGCAGTGCTGTTGTACAATATTGGGGACATGCTGTGCAGCAGAGGCACAGTATTGATGAAAGCAGTAGAGTGTCAGTCTTGAAAGATGGGGAGATATGTTACAATGGAAGATAGGGATGTCTGCAGAAGTAAGGTGCCACAGATGTCTGGGCAGATGTCTTCAGTTGTCAGGGAACATCATCATATCATGTCTGAGCTGGATGGAGAAGACAAGGGAAAAGAATGTCAACTGAGTCTGGGTCTACTATTAAATTCACAGCTAGAGGCATTAAGAAATGAGAACTAAGGTAGAATAGAATAGGGCCCTGCCAAAAAAATTCTACCTTGTTGCGGTAGCAGGCTTTCAAGTCCTTTGGCCAAAGCGAAAGATCATATTTTTGTATCACAGAGAGCATAGTACAGTGCATGATAGAAACTTGCAAGGGTATTTGGGACCTAGATGATTTGGCTGTATAGGGCCCTGAAATTTCCTAAGGTGGCGCTGATTTAAAGCTACTATTCTTTTTGTACTATAAGGCTGGAATCACACATTAAAGTTTTTGTTTTAGTTTATCACAGTTTTTTAGATGAACACAGGAGTGGTTGAAGAAGAGAGATGGGGAAGTCATCAAGTTCTGCATCTGGCACAGGTCAGATAATAGTAAAAAAGATTCTGCAAACTCCTGGTTTGTGAAAGAACTTGGCAATTTTGGGCCAATCTGTGCTGTGCTGGTTAGGTGGATAGGGCTGGACATTGCTTTACACAAAAGGGTCCCCATGAAGACAGAATGAAAATGTTTGCACATTTTGTACATGAAATTGCCCAGTTGTTTTGCCCACATGGGCAAATGCAGATGTACACCACAAAGATAGGGCGGCAGGTAATTAATTGTCTCATGATATGCGTGTAACCGCATATTTGTACAGACTTACTAGCCATTTTGTGCCTGAAAAAGGAAAAATACTGCATGGATGATTACCTATGGGGACTAAACTTGTGACCCAGTTAATTTTAACTATTGAATGTTTTTGTTCTTATAACTAATCAAATGTTTCCTTAACTTGTCACCTAAAGTAATATTCTTCCTGCAGGTAACAAGAGATTTATGACAAAGAGATCAGGATCAGATTCAATGATATACCAGAATTTCTTATGGTGACCACCATAGTCTAATTCACATTGGAATTCTCAATGGAGAATCTAAATTTCTGAGTTTTTTTTTGTTACCCTGTTGAGTTTTTAGCAATTTATGTCTATCTACTATTTCTACCTGTTGGAAACCTTCCTCTAGTATTAATCTTTGTTTCAGTTCATCAGCTTGACTCTCATACATCACTCTGTCACTGTTGATGCCTTTTAATCTGTGAATAGGGAATGCTCTTTTTAACGTGGTTAGGGTGCAGGGCATTCCCGGCAGTACTTTATCTGTAGTCAGTCATAATTAGGTTGCCCTGGTTGACTTTCAGTTTAACATCCAAAAAATGTAACCTATGTTTATCAAAAATGCATGTGAACTGCACGTTCAAATTGTTGATCTGTTCCAGGTAATTGACAAACTCATAAAACAATTCCTCTGAGCCTTCCCAAATCACCATTGCATCATCCACATAATGTGGAAATAATTTTATGTGCTTGGTGAATGGATTAGACTCAGAAAAAATAAAGGTGCATTCAAAGATGGCAAGGAAAAGTTTGGCATAGGTACAGGAGACCAATGTGCCCATGGCAGTATCAGTCACCTATCTATACCCATTCTTGCCAAATCTGAACACATTGTAAGTGAGGATAAAATGTAGGGCATCACAAACAAAGACAGAAAAGCTTTGGATTTTTCAAATTCTCTAATCGCCGGTACACCAGCATCGAGAGGGATGTACAGGCTTTCAATATCGATTGATGCCAACTGGAACCCTTCCTGTCTGCTAAAACTTTTCAAGTGGTACCACAAATCACCAGTATCTTTTAGGTAAGTAGGGATAAAACTCAATAACAGATGCCACTCAAAGTATTTAGACAGAAGTTCAGTCGTAGAGCATATCTCACCACAATAGTGCGGCCAGGGGTCGGCTCAGCGAATTATGAATTTAAGGAAGAAAATATCATTTGACATGTTTAGGATGTGGTGGCAAAAGGTTCTCTGCAGTTTTTAATTAAATAGGTCCCTGTTCTGTTTAAATTCTCAGAAAGGACCTAAGAGAATAAGGGTCTTGAAGGTAGGATTAGAGAACAAATGTAGGTAAGTGTTACTGTCACGCAATTGACATTTTGTTTTGGAATTATAATAGTCCTCTATCATAACAAAGGTACTGCCACCTTTATCAGCTCTACTGAACTTCAATTTAGTCTTCAAAGTGTCTCCCTTCCGTCGTCTGATAGATTGCTCACACTATGAGTATAAACAAAAGCTTTAACCTCCTGCATAACCACTTGAGTGAACAAGTCCAGAGGACTGCTGCTCGAGACGGGAGGGGAAAATTTGGATGAATTGCCTACAGTAAACTGAACGCCCCTGCCATCCGTACCATTCCCTGCTGTATTTTGTTGTTTGCACCTTAAATTAAAACTTAAAGACATTTTCTTCTGCAACTGTGTGGGTGCCACTTTTTTCTACCTATTGCTATATGCTATGTTATTATGCTAAACTGAGAACCATCTGAGCGGATAATAGGTGATGATCAAGTGCGGGTTCCAATTAGTAGGCTTAGTGTAAATGAAAATTTATAACACAGTGCCGGAGCTTTACCTTGTTGGAGGGTCCATTTTATACCTATCAGGTTCAGGTCATCTAACACTTCTTTAGTAAATATATGTTATGTTTAGCTATATAATCCTAAAACATTTCTTCATTACCGGGCAGGTACAGTGGTAATAATGGGAGATTTTCACTATCCAGATATAGATTGGGGTCCGGGGTTGGCTAAAACTACAAAGGGGCAACAATTCCTAAATTTATTGCAGGATAATTTTATGGGCCAGTTTGTGGAGGACCCAACAAGAAGTGATGCCTTGTTGGATCTGATCATTTCCAACAACGCAGAGCTGGTTGGTAATGTAACTGTGCGGGAAAACCTTGGTAATAGCGACCACAATATAGTTACTTTTGACTTAAAATGTAGAAAACAAAGACAGGCGGGGAAGGCAAAAACATATAACTTTAAAAAGGCAAATTTCACTGGGCTGAGAGCTGCACTACAGGACATAGACTGGGGGGAGGTGTTCTCAAATACTGATACAGAAGGTAAATGGGACATCTTTAAATCCACTCTAAATAACTATACAGCTAAATATATACCAAAGGGGAACAAATATAAACAATTAAAACTAAATTCTACATGGCTGACAAATGATGTTAAAAGAGCAATAAACAACAAAAAAATAGCCTTCAAAAAATCCAAATCTGATGGGTCAGCTATAACATTTAAACAGTACAAAGAGCTTAATAAAATCTGTAAAAATGTAATAAAAACAGCAAAAATTCAAAACGAGAGACAGGTGGCCAAAGAAAGCAAAACTAATCCTAAATATGTTTTTTAGATATATAAATGAAAAAAAACAAGGACAGAGCATGTAGGACCCCTTAATAATGATAATGGGGAGGTTGTCACGGGCGATAAAGAGAAAGCGGAGCTACTGAATGGGTTCTTTAGTTCTGTATATACTATGGAAGAAGGAGGAGCTGACATTGGCCAGGTCAGTGCTGGTAACACATCATGTAATGTACTGAACTGGCTTAATGTAGAGATGGTACAAGGTAAGTTAAGTAATATAAATGTAAGCAAATCTCCAGGGCCAGATGGATTGCACCCAAGAGTTCTTAGAGAGGTAAGTTCAGTAATATCTGTACCCCTGTTCATGATATTTAGAGATTCACTGGAGTCTGGTATTGTGCCAAGGGACTGGCGCAAGGCGAATGTGGTGCCAATCTTCAAAAAGGGCTCTAGGTCTTCCCCAGGAAACTATAGACCGGTAAGTTTAACGTGCATTGTGGGTAAATTGTTTGAAGGACTTATAAGGGATTACATACAGGAATACATAGGGGATAATTGTATTATAAGTGATAGCCAGCATGGGTTTACTAAGGATAGAAGTGGTCAAACCAATCTAATTTGCTTTTATGAAGAGGTGAGTAGAAGCCTTGACAGAGGAATGGCTGTGGATATAGTGTTTCTGGATTTTGCTAAAGCATTTGATACTGTCCCTCATAGACGTCTGACAGGTAATTTAAGGTCTTTGGGTTTGGAAATTTTAGCTTGTAACTGGAGTGAACACTGGCTCATGGATCGTACCCAGAGAGTGGTGGTCAATGATTTGTACTCTGATTGGTCCCCGGTAATTAGTGGTGTACCCCAAGGTTCAGTACTGGGCCCGCTGTTGTTTAATTTATTTATCAATGATATAGAGGATGGTATTAACAGCTCTGTTTCTATCTTTGCAGATGACACCAAGCTTTGTAGCACAGTACAGTCTATAGAGGATGTGCATAAGTTACAAGATGACTTGGATAGACTAAGTGTCTGGGCATCCACTTGGCAAATGAGGTTCAATGTGGATAAATGTTAAGTTATGCATCTGGGTACTAATAACCTGCATGCGTCATATGTCTTAGGGGGGATTAAACTGGCAGAGTCACTGGTAGAGAAGGATCTGGGTGTACTTGTAGATCACAGACTACAGAATAGCATGCAATGTCAGGCTGCTGCTTCCAAGGCCCGCAGGATATTGTCATGTATAAAAAGAGGCATGGACTCGAGGGACAGGGACATAATACTCCCCCTTTATAAAGCATTGGTACGGCCTCACCTGGAATATGCTGTTCAGTTTTGGTCGCCTGTACATAAAAGGGACACTGTGGAGCTGGAAAGGGTGCAGAGACGCGCGACTAAACTAATATGGGGCATGGAACATCTTAGCTATGAGGAGCGATTAAGGGAGTTACAATTGTAACAATATATATATCGTTAGCAAGACATATTCAATTAAAATTCAATCAATATTTATACTTTCCACAAATTACCAAAAATACTTTTATCTAATATAAAAGGTGACAAATTGTGGCAAAAACTGCTTGTGTGAATTGTAATGGTTTGAATGACAAGTTATTTAGTGATTATTAGTTGTAAAATTGTCATGAAAATAGATCACTTTGTAGAACATTACTTTGAATTTTTCAGTTGAGCAGTGGCAAAACAGCCTAATGACAAATAAAGAATTAGAATATTTTGTTTGCTAACAATAAAAATAAAATAGTAAATATGTCAAGACACTCATACCATTACTTAACCCCTTAAGGACCAAGGACGTACCGGTACGTCCTTGGTCCTGCTCTTCTGATATAACGCGGGGTTACACAGTAACCCCGCATCATATCATGGCGGGCCCGGTGTCATAGTGAAGCCGGGACACGCCTCTAATAGCGCGCAGCGCCGATCGCGGCGCCGTGCACTATTAACCCTTTAGCCGCGCGCTCAAAGCTGAGCCGCGCGGATAAAAGTGAAAGTGAAAGTTCCCGGCTAGCTCAGTCGGGCTGTTCGGGATAGCCGCGGCTAATCGCGGCATCCCGAACAGCTGACTGGACAGCGGGAGGGCCCCTTCCTGCCTCCTCGCTGTCCGATCGCCGAATGACTGCTCAGTGCCTGAGATCCAGGCATGAGCAGTCATCCGGCAGAATCGTTGATCACTGGTTTCTTATGAGAAACCAGTGATCAACATAGAAGATAAGTGTGTGCAGTGTTATAGGTCCCTATGGGACCTATAACACTGCAAAAAAAAAGTGAAAAAAAAAAGTGAATAAAGATCGTTTAACTCCTCCCCTATTAAAAGTTTGAATCACCCCCCTTTTCCAATAAAAAAAAAAAACACAGTGTAAATAAAAATAAAAATAAACATATGTGGTATCACCGCGTGCGGAAATGTCCGAATTATAAAAATATATCATTAATTAAACCGCTCGGTCAATGGCGTGCGCGCAAAAAAATTCCAAAGTCCAAAATAGTGCATTTTTGGTCACTTTTTATATCATTTAAAAATGAATAAAAAGATGATCAATAAGTCCTATCAATGCAAAAATGGTACCGTTAAAAACTTCAGATCACGGCGCAAAAAATGAGCCCTCATACCGCCCCATACACGGAAAAATAAAAAAGTTATAGGGGTCAGAAGATGACAATTTTAAACGTATTAATTTTCCTGCATGTAGTTATGATTTTTTCCAGAAGTCCGACAAAATCAAACCTATATAAGTAGGGTATCATTTTAATCGTATGGACCTACAGAATACATATTAGGTGTCATTTTTACCGAAAAATGTACTACGTAGAAACGGAAGCCCCCAAAAGTTACAAAACAGTGTTTTTTTTTTCAATTTTGTCGCACAATGATTTTTTTTGCCGCTTCACCATAGATTTTTGGGCAAAATGACTGATGTCATTAAAAAGTAGAATTGGTGTCGCAAAAAATAAGCCATCATATGGATTTTTAGGTGTAAATTTGAAAGAGTTATGATTTTTTAAAGGCAAGGAGCAAAAAACGAAAATGCAAAAACTGAAAAATCCTCCGGTCCTTAAGGGGTTAAAGCGGTATTCCAGGAAAAAACTTTTTTTTTTTTTTTTATATCAACTGGCTCCAGAAAGTTAAACAGATTTGTAAATTACTTGTTAAATCTTAATCCTTTCAATAATTATCAGCTGCTGAAGTTGAGTTGTTGTTTTCTGTCTGGCAACAGTGCTCTCTGCTGACATATCTGCTTGTCTCGGGAACTGCACAGAGTAGAAGAGGTTTGCTATGGGAATTTGCTTCTAAACTGGGCGGTTCCCGAGACAGGTGTCATCAGAGAGCACTTAGACAGAAAATAACAACTCAACTTCGGCAGCTGATAAATACTGAAAGGATTAAGATTTTTTAATGGAAGTAATTTACAAATCCGTTTAACTTTCTGGAGCCAGTTGAGATATATATATATATATATATATATATATATATATATATATAGTCCCAAATAAATGCAGCACTACTTATCTAGTCCAACAAACAATGGTGGTGCCAGCATCCAAAAAAGACTTGATCAAAGTCCTCCATAGACAGAAAGCAAAAACAGGCGCAGCACTCCAAAAAACAGTGTGATTTAATATCTCATGTCAGCATTACAACGTTTCAACTCCTCCTGGAGCCTTTTTCAAGCATAGTGATATACAAACACCACAGGGCTTTTATGCCCCAAACAATTAATTAGTGCAAATCAATTCATAAAGTGGCAATCATATAAACATCATATAAAAATATAAACAGTGTGTTACATAATTATATAGCACATAGTGCATTAGTGTAGATAAAGTGCTATGGTGCATATAGTGCATAAGAATCATACAAAAAGTTAAAATACAGCTTGAAAATACATCTCAAGGTATGATTGCATATAATCATACAATCATAAACACCTGTGTATATAATAAACATCATAAAATAGTACATACTGCATAGTGAGGAGGAAACATCCACCTGCTCCATACAATGGCGCCGTAAGCGTGGACTACTATCTATTGCGCCTGCGCAAACAGGCTGTGGATACTTACGCATACACGCTCGCGGTCATGTGACTCACCCGCTCACGTGATCCGCTACCCCGGCAACGGCCAACGCTATCTGCGAGGCAGTGTACCGAGGCAGCCTGAGCACGATCGCAGGCGACAATCCAGGCCGCGAGATGCGTATATATAGAAGAGAAGAAAACAAGAACACAGGTATCAGCAAAGAAGAGGGCACAAACAGGACCATGGATTCAGATGCCACAACATAGGGGTTACAAGGCGCATAGCAGAGTAAGAAAAGATTAGGAGCAAAAAATTGAAAAAGCATAAAAAAAACACAAATAATAATCAACAAAAATAAGAAATAAAAAAAAAATAATAATAATAAAAAAATTAAAAAATTAAAATAAAATAAAATATAATCCATAAAACATTGTTCCTATTTTTTGCAATTGTGTTTTCATTATTTTTGTATAATATTGATAGGGTTACACCTTGTTGGGCCAGGGATAGATAACTGGCTTAACCCCTAATAGGGCCAAGGAGTTATCCATCAAAGGGGGGACTCCTGTGTTCAGGACCGTCAAGCCCTCACCCCACTGGATTCACCCCACCTGGGCTATACTCAAGGGCGCCCGCTTATTCAGCAGCGCTGGACCCTAGGCATACTGCCTAGTGGAATTCAAAATAAAAAGAACAAAACATAATAAAAAACAAAAGGAAAAAAATAAAAAAATATAAATAAATACAAAATAATGTATTCTTTTTATCATATAAAAAAAAATATAAAAAAAATATAAAAAAATAATAAATGTAAAGACAGAAATGGAGAAGATTAAAACATTTTTGAAAAATACCCCAGAATGATGTAATATGCGCATATATACCCCACATGATGGAATCCACCAACCACGGTTCAAGTAGTGCCACAACAGTGCTGAATCTGTGTAACTTTATTTAATTCACCACATCAGATTGTAATAATACAAAAGATTAATGAAAAAATATTTGCCACAGTGTAGAAATTTATCTTGATTCACATATGTTGGAGTAGGTGATGTCTCCTCCTATGGTTGTATAAATCTAAAAAATAAAGAAATATATTATTAGAATCATGACATTGTATGTGTATATCACATTACATATGTATAGAGGAGGTAAGTATAACAACGGATAAATGGAATTTAGGGGCTGTTTGTAGGCCACCTCTGTATACAAATTTTCTACATAATATTGAAATCCGCATTAAGACCATAGGGACGTAGTGTTTTAAGTTTATGTATCCACCACAATTCACGTCGTTTCAAGATTGCTAATCTATCACCCCCTCTCACAGGATGTGGTATATGGTCAATTGCCATAAAACATAGGTCCTTCTCCAAGTGGCCAAGCTCAGTGAAGTGCTTGGACACCGGGAGATCCAACCGACGTTTACGTATGCTAAACCTATGGTTATTAATTCTAGTTTTCAAATTCAAAGTAGTTTGCCCCACGTAGACTAAATTACATGGGCAAGTCAGAATATAAATTACCCAGGTTGAGTCACACATGAGGTAAAATTTAAGAGGATATTCCATCCTGGTCCCTGGGTGTCTAAAGCTAGATCCCTTTATCATAAATTTACAATCCACACATGTTAAACATGGAAAAGAGCCAAAATTACGTATACTGAGTACAGTCTGTCTAAGGGTTTGGGGTGAGTCAATAGTAGATTTTACCAGTTTATCCCTCAAATTTCTTGATCTTTTATAGGACATCAAGGGAAATGTGGAAAACTCCTCAATTCCCTTGAAAATTTTCTGTAATATGGTCCAATATTTGTTGATAACACCCGCAATTTTACCACTATGATTATTATACACTGATGTGAAGGGAATTCTTCTTGCTTTTTGAGTCTTACTCACTTTTGTCAAAGTAGATTGTCTGTCAAGAGTCTGTAATTTATTTCGCTGTCTGTCAATTATGTCTTTGGGATACCCTCTCTCCAAAAAATTGGAAGAGATGGTATCCAAAGTAGAGTCCAGAGTTGATTCGTCACTTACTATACGTTTTGCTCTAAGTAGCTGGCTGTACGGGAGTGATTCGATCATCCTTCTAGGATGACAACTTTTGAAGTGCAATAGCGTATTTTTATCTGTTGGTTTAGTATACAATGACGTGAAAATCTGTCCATCCTTTTTGCCCACCCAGACATCAAGAAAACTGATGCCCTCTAGGGAAAAAGTCATAGTAAATTCAATGTTGGGGTCAATTGAATTTAGAAATTGGTGGAATAGATTTAATTCATCCACAGAACCATTCCACAGGAGGAAGATGTCATCAATATATCGCCACCATGCCAGACAATGTCTGGCATGGTGGGATGGGTAGATGACATCCTCCTCCATTGTGGCAACATACAAGTTGGCATACATGGGCGCGACATTCGTCCCCATAGCGGTCCCGACTAATTGTAAATAAAATTTTTCTTCAAACATAAAATAATTGTTGGTAAGTATAAGTTCTAATAAATCTAACATAAACTGTCGGGCCGCTATGGGGAATTCAGATGTCGCCAGTACTCTTGAAATTGCCATTAGGCCTCGTTCATGACTAATCGAGGTGTATAGACTCGTGATATCAAATGACACCAAAATGGTGTCTTCTCGAGTCTGTACATCTTGAATCTTATTTAGAAAATCGGTAGTGTCTTGTATATAGGACTGGGTCCTAAAAACAAAAGGTCTAAGAACCCTATCGAGGAAAATGGAGGCATTACTGAGGAGTGAATTACCCCCAGAAACTATAGGGTGGCCTGGTGGATTAACCAAAGATTTATGTATTTTGGGGAGAACATAAATGACAGGTGTAACCGGATTATTAACTACAAGAAATTCTCTAAGGCTCTCATCAATGATGCCTTCCACAAATGCTTGTTCTACAATAGATGTAAGTTTCCCCAATATAACTTTTTTAGGATCAAACTCTAATACCCTATAGGTTCGTACATCTAATAATTGTCGATATACCTCTTTCTTGTAATCTGCTAGGTCCATAACCACGACCCCACCCCCTTTGTCCGCGGGTTTAATGGTGAGGCCGTGGTTATGGACGAGCAGATCAATGGCTTCTTTCTCCTTTAAGGAGAGATTATGCTGCACATTACCAGTTTGTAAATTTTTTTCTTTCAGTAACTCCATATCATTCCGTACTAATGTGATAAATGTCTCCAATGGATGGGAGACAAGCGCTGGGTTAAAATTACTTTTGTTATATAAATCAAACTTCTTAAGTTGTAACAAACCACCAGCAACTTGTTCTCCATGCATTGTCTCCCCACTATTTCTTACATCATTAAACCAAATTTTTAATTTGATACGTCTGAAAAAATCTTGTAAATCACACTCCAGTTCAAACCAATTAACAGTAGATATAGGACAAAACGACAACCCTTTGGCTAATAAAGCTAATTCGGCATCGGAGAGTACATGGGAAGATATATTTACCACAGTCTGAGTATCTTTCAGGTCTTTCTCTTGTTGTCCTGGAATAGGGCAGGTGTTAATTTCCCTTGTTTCTGTCTTCTGGTTCTTCCTTGACCGATGTCTTTTTCGACCACCTCTTCTGGTGGGTTTCTTGTGGAGGTGTTCACAGATGGACCCTCTCCTAAAAAATCTTTAGAAGAAGCAGGGTTATTTGTACAATTCCTAGAAAAAGATTTATTAGATTTGCCCTGACGGGGAGAAAAAAACTGACTGTCCGTATTATTGGACCACTGTTGGTTCCACGTGTAAACTCTGCCTTTAGTATAGTCCATCTGATCACGATACCATTTCCTTTTCTTTACATCCATTACTTCACTTTTAAATTTATCCAAGATTTTCTTATTGCCATCCATATATGTAGAATACTCCTCTCCAGACAACATTTTAGCCAAACTTTGTTCCAACTCAGTGACTCTTGTTTGTACACCAATCAACTCATTCTGTAGATGATCCAAATTCAAAAGAATAATATCAAAAGCATATCTATCCGAAATCTCCTCAAATCTTCTTTGCTGATACCTGTGTTCTTGTTTTCTTCTCTTCTATATATACACATCTCGCGGCCTGGATTGTCGCCTGCGATCGTGCTCCGGCTGCCTTTGTACACTGCCTCGCAGATAGCGTTGGCCGTTGCCGGGGTAGCGGATCACGTGAGCGGGTGAGTCACATGACCGCGAGCGTGTATGCGGAAGTATCCACAGCCTGTTTGCGCAGGCGCAATAGCTAGTAGCCCACGCTTACGGCGCCATTGTATGGAGCAGGTGGATGTTTCCTCCTCACTATGCAGTATGTACTATTTTATGATGTTTATTATATACACAGGTGTTTATGATTGTATGATTATATGCAATCATACCTTGAGATGTATTTTCAAGCTGTATTTTAACTTTTTGTATGATTCTTATGCACTATATGCACTATAGCACTTTATCTACACTAATGCACTATGTGCTATATAATTATGTAACGCACTGTTTATATTTTTATATGATGTTTATATGATTGCCACTTTATGAATTGATTTGCACTAATTAATTGTTTGGGGCATAAAAGCCCTGTGGTGTTTGTATATCACTATGCTTGAAAATGGCTCCAGGAGGAGTTGAAACGTTGTAATGCTGACATGAGATATTAAATCACACTGTTTTTTGGAGTGCTGCGCCTGTTTTTGGTTTCTATATATATATATATATATATATATATATATATATATATATATATATATATTAATATATATAAAAGGTTTTTCCTGGATAACACCTTTACTGGATAACAGTAAAAGCTGGTTTGTAGCTGCTCAGTTCAATAAGGCACCAAGCGGACCATAGCATATATGTGCCTATGACTTCATAATGCAAGTACTGCTCACCAGGAGCTATATTTATGGTTTATCTTAGGCTTAGTCCTTGGGCTGTTTTGTAGGTGTAATTCCACATCAGGTCAGGGAGACAATCATGCTTGCTGGTGCAAGCTTTCCTACTTGATTACCACTTATTTCTGAGAGACAGTATTTCAACTCCTTACAACAAAGGAACATAATTTTTTGGGAAATAGGAAAAAATTGCCTTGCAGCTTTCATAGTATTTGTTATCAAAGTACTGTTCATGTACCCATGATGCAACCTTTTGGTCTTTCAAACCACACCTGGAAAAAATGTACATCTAAAATACTATTTTACATAAGAACAGCAGAATTAAAATCCAAAAGCATGTACATACTGTCAAGGTGAATAAACCATTGTGCTCCTTTGATCTTAACAGGATGACAATAACTGGTGGCAGTGAGTCCGCTGCATGCATTTCCATCTCTCATGAAGGTTATAGAAAATCCTATGTGTTTTTTATGATTACTAAAATGAGCATCTAGGGAAGGATTATGGATTTATCTTATATGTGCATCTCCAATAACAAAAAAAAATATATTGGTAAACCTAATTTATTGCCTGGTTCTACTAACTTGGCACAAATCTTTTCCCAAGTATGGCATGTGCCAACTAAACAAATGCCTCCTTGATCAATCTGCCCTAGACGAAGAAACTGTGACAAGTAAATCCTGGCTTTGTTTTTCAGTACTCTAAGTAGAAGTCATAAAATTTTGACATCATTTTTTTTTGTCTATCATGACTTGTCTGGTTCTTCCTTAAAGGGGTACTCTGGTATAAAAAAAAATTGTTTATTAATCAACTGTTGTCAGAAACTTAAACAGATGTGTAAATTACTGTTTAAAAATATGAATCCTTCCAGTACTTTTTAGTTGCTTTTTGCTCCACAGGAAGTTCTTTTCTTTTTTGATTTCCTTTCTGTCTGACCACAGTGCTCTCTGCTGACACCTCTGTCCATTTTAGGAGCTGTCCAGAGTAGGAGCAAATCCCCATAGCAAACCTATCTTGCTCTGGACATTTCTTGACATGGACAGAGGTGTCAGCAGAGAGCACTGTGGTTAGACAGAAAGAAAATCCAAAAAGGAAAGAACTTCCTGTGGGGCAAAAAGCAGCTAAAAAGTACTGGAAGGATTAAGATTATCAAATAGAAATGTTTTACAAATCTGTTTAACTTTCTGGTACCAGTTAATAAAAAATAAAAAAAAATGTTTTCTAGAGGAGTACCCCTTTAGTCCCTTAAGGACCAAAACAATTTTCACCTTAAAGGGGCTCTCCGGTGCTTAAACATCTTATCCCCTATTCATTTTTCTGTATATGGGGCGTTATGAGGCATTTTTTGTGCCGTGATCACATTTTCTTATATAAAACTTTTAAATCCCCTTTTATTACTTTTTTGGGGAATAAAATGTGACAAAAAAGCAGCAATTTTTCTCATATTTTATTTTTAACGTTTACGCTATTCATGATACGGGATCATTATCATTATATTTTTATGGTTTGGACATTTACACATGCGGCGATACCAAATATGTTTATTAATGTTTTTTTTTTTACGCTTTTTGGTGGGGGGACCTCCGGCCGTCATCTATTTAAACATGATCTGTATTGATCACGGCATCTGAGAGATTAATGGCAGTCGCGATCACTGATGTCCTCCATTACCGGCGGGTCCCCGGCTGCTGATAGCAGCCAGGATCTGCAGTGCATGATGCGAGACTAAGGACTCCATGTTGTACATACAGTACGCATCATCGGATCATACATTCAATAATAAGCAATAGTCAGGCAATGGTTGACAGATAGGCTTCCTATTGAACAGCCAGGATTTGAGAACACTCTGATCCAAGATGCTTAGCCCCTTAGATGCTATGGTCAGTAGTAACTCCAGTAGTTAGGATATTTAACAGAGTTTCGAGCGCTCACTGGATGTCCATTTGCACTCTATAACTTGATTGCAAGATGCCAGATAAGTTACAATGGCAGCCAAGGCTTAACAAATGTCTCCAGGTCTGCTATGAGCATCTGCCTATGTATACAAAAGAATTATGTAAGTTTATAAGTGAAACATTTTGTATAAAGAGGCAGAAAGTTTGTTGGCACTGCTAACCCTACAATATGTGATTCTCTCTCTTGCTGTGACTGTAGCTTGTATCAGTGTGCATAGAAGGAAATGGTGGTGCTCATGTGTAGAAATGCAGATCCATAAACAATATCCAAATAGAGAAAGACACAGGAAACTCACCAGCTCTTCATAACTTCATAACTTTGTCTCCTCCCCCCCCCCCCCTCCATTCCCACAATCCTTAATGAACTTAGATGGCCGGGAGCCAGGAGGAGAGGATCAGATGTATTTTATCATTAATGTACCTACCTCCTAATAAGAAATATTTAAATACCTTTTTCACCCTTTTATTGTTTGCCCTTTAATTATCTTCTTAACCTTATATTGTTATTCTTAATTTATATTTCTTTTTTGTCATCTCTCTCCAATCATCTAATTTAAGAGGATTTGGTGAAATCCATTTTCTTACTATTAGGAGCCTTGAGCAAAACAGTAACCTATGTACAAATTTCTTCATCCATTTGGAAACCGACAACTCAAAGTCACTCCCCCACATTGCCACCAAAGAAGTAAGGGCCATTATAATTTCCATTTCCTCTCTATTTCCTGACCCACTTCTATCCAAAATTCTTGCATTCTGTCACAGGACCCTACCAGATGCAGAAAACCAGTTTCTTCTTCCATGCATTTGTCTCATATCTATTTTAAAAAGGAATTGTTGGGTATAGTATAATCTCTAAACCATATTAAATTGTGTAAATCTATTGTTATTATTCATTGGAGTGTTACGCCGAGCGCTCCGGGTCCCCGCTCCTCCCCGGAGCGCTCGCTACACTTCCCTCACTGCAGCGCCCCGGTCGGTTCCACGGACCCGGGGCGCTGCGTTACCACCTCCGGCCGGGATGCGATTCGCGATGCGGGTAGCGCCCGCTCGCGATGCGCACCCCGGCTCCCGTACCTGACTCGCTCCCCGTCAGTTCTGTCCCGGCGCGCGCGGCCCCGCTCCCTAGGGCGCGCGCGCGCCGGGTCTTTGCGATTTAAAGGGCCACTGCACCGCTGATTGGTGCAGTGGTTCCAATTAGTGTTTACACCTGTGCACTTCCCTATATCACCTCACTTCCCCTTCACTCCCTCGCCGGATCTTGTTGCCCTAGTGCCAGTGAAAGCGTTCCTTGTGTGTTCCTTGCCTGTGATTCCAGACCTTCTGCCGTTGCCCCTGACTACGATCCTTGCTGCCTGCCCCGACCTTCTGCTACGTCCGACCTTGCTTCTGTCTACTCCCTTGTACCGCGCCTATCTTCAGCAGCCAGAGAGGTTGAGCCGTTGCTAGGGGATACGACCTGGTCACTACCGCCGCAGCAAGACCATCCCGCTTTGCGGCGGGCTCTGGTGAAAACCAGTAGTGACTTAGAACCGATCCTCTAGCACGGTCCACGCCAATCCCTCTCTGGCACAGAGGATCCACCACCTGCCAGCCGGCATCGTGACAGTAGATCCGGCCATGGATCCCGCTGAAGTTCCTCTGCCAGTTGTCGCTGACCTCACCACGGTGGTCGCCCAGCAGTCACAACAGATTGCGCAACAAGGCCAACAGCTGTCTCAACTGACTGTTATGCTACAACAGTTACTACCACAGCTCCAGCAATCATCTCCTCCGCCAGCTCCTGTACCTCCTCCGCAGCGAGTGGCCGCTTCTGGAATACGACTATCCTTGCCGGATAAATTTGATGGGGACTCTAAGTTTTGCCGTGGCTTTCTTTCCCAATGTTCATTACACTTGGAGATGATGTCGGACCAGTTCCCCACTGAAAGGTCTAAGGTGGCTTTCGTAGTCAGCCTGCTGTCTGGAAAAGCCCTGGCTTGGGCCACACCGCTCTGGGACCGCAATGACCCCGTCACTGCCTCTGTACACTCCTTCTTCTCGGAAATTCGAAGTGTCTTTGAGGAACCTGCCCGAGCCTCTTCTGCTGAGACTGCCCTGTTGAACCTGGTCCAGGGTAATTCTTCCGTTGGCGAGTATGCCGTACAGTTCCGTACCCTTGCTTCAGAATTATCCTGGAATAATGAGGCACTCTGCGCGACCTTTAAAAAAGGCCTATCCAGCAACATTAAAGATGTTCTGGCCGCACGAGAAATCCCTGCTAACCTACATGAACTCATCCATCTTGCCACTCGCATTGACATGCGTTTTTCCGAACGGCGTCAGGAGCTCCGCCAGGATATGGACTCTGTTCGCACGAGGCGTTTCTTCTCCCCGGCTCCTCTCTCCTCTGGTCCCCTGCAACCTGTTCCTGTGCCTCCCGCCGTGGAGGCTATGCAGGTCGACCGGTCTCGCCTGACACCCCAAGAGAGGACACGACGCCGCATGGAGAATCTCTGCCTGTACTGTGCTAGTACCGAACACTTCCTGAAGGATTGTCCTATCCGTCCTCCCCGCCTGGAAAGACGTCCGCTGACTCCGCACAATGGTGAGACAGTCCTTGATGTCTACTCTGCTTCTCCACGTCTTACTGTGCCTGTGCGGATGTCTGCCTCTGCCTTCTCCTTCTCTGCTGTGGCCTTCTTGGACTCTGGATCTGCAGGAAATTTTATCTTGGCCTCACTCGTCAACAGGTTCAACATCCCGGTGACCAGTCTCGCCAGACCCCTCTACATCAATTGTGTAAACAATGAAAGATTGGACTGTACTATACGTTTCCGCACGGAGCCCCTTCTAATGTGCATCGGATCTCATCACGAGAGGATTGAACTGTTGGTCCTCCCCAATTGCACTTCTGAAATCCTTCTTGGACTTCCCTGGCTTCAACTCCATTCCCCAATCCTGGATTGGTCCACTGGGGAGATCAAGAGTTGGGGGCCCTCTTGTTTCAAGGACTGCTTAAAACCGGTTCCCAGTAAACCTTGCCGTGTCCCTGTGCTTCCTCATGTAACCGGTCTCCCTAAGGCCTATATGGACTTTGCGGACGTTTTTTGCAAAAAACAAGCTGAGACTCTACCTCCTCACAGGCCTTATGATTGTCCCATTGACCTCCTCCCGGGCACTACTCCACCCCGGGGCAGAATCTATCCTCTGTCCGTCCCAGAGACTCTTGCCATGTCTGAATACGTCCAAGAAAATTTAAAAAAGGGCTTTATCCGTAAATCCTCCTCTCCTGCCGGAGCCGGATTTTTCTTTGTGTCCAAAAAAGATGGCTCTCTACGTCCTTGCATTGACTACCGCGGTCTTAATAAAATCACGGTTAAGAACCGCTACCCCCTACCCCTCATCTCTGAACTCTTTGATCGTCTCCAAGGTGCCCATATTTTTACCAAACTGGACTTAAGAGGTGCTTATAATCTCATCCGCATCAGAGAGGGGGATGAATGGAAAACGGCATTCAACACCAGAGATGGACACTTTGAGTATCTGGTCATGCCCTTTGGTCTATGCAACGCCCCTGCCGTCTTCCAAGACTTTGTTAATGAAATTTTTCGTGATCTCCTATACTCCTGTGTTGTTGTATATCTGGACGATATCCTGATTTTTTCTGCCAATCTTGAAGAACACCGCCAGCATGTCCGTATGGTTCTTCAGAGACTTCGTGATAATCAACTCTATGCCAAAATAGAGAAATGTCTGTTTGAATGCCAATCTCTTCCTTTTCTAGGATACTTGGTCTCTGGCCAGGGACTACAAATGGACCCAGATAAACTCTCTGCCGTCTTAGATTGGCCACGCCCCTCCGGACTCCGTGCCATCCAACGTTTTTTGGGGTTCGCCAATTATTACAGGCAATTTATTCCACATTTTTCTACCATTGTGGCTCCTATTGTGGCTTTAACAAAAAAAAATGCCGATCCCAAGTCTTGGCCTCCTCAAGCGGAAGACGCCTTTAAACGACTCAAGTCTGCCTTTTCTTCGGCTCCCGTGCTCTCCAGACCTGACCCATCTAAACCCTTCCTATTGGAGGTTGATGCCTCCTCAGTGGGAGCTGGAGCTGTCCTTCTACAAAAAAACTCTTCCGGGCATGCTGTTACTTGTGGTTTTTTTTCCAGGACCTTCTCTCCGGCGGAGAGGAACTACTCCATCGGGGATCGAGAGCTTCTAGCCATTAAATTAGCACTTGAGGAATGGAGGCATCTGCTGGAGGGATCAAGATTTCCAGTTATTATTTACACCGATCACAAGAACCTCTCCTACCTCCAGTCTGCCCAACGGCTGAATCCTCGTCAGGCCAGGTGGTCTCTGTTCTTTGCCCGATTTAATTTTGAAATTCACTTTCGACCTGCTGATAAGAACATTAGGGCCGATGCTCTCTCTCGTTCCTCAGATGCCTCTGAAATTGAACTCTCTCCTCAACACATCATTCCTCCTGACTGCCTGATTTCCTCTTCTCCAGCCTCCATCAGGCAAACTCCTCCAGGAAAGACCTTTGTTTCTCCACGCCAACGCCTTGGGATCCTCAAATGGGGTCACTCCTCCCATCTCGCAGGTCATGCGGGCATTAAGAAATCTGTGCAACTCATCTCTCGCTTCTATTGGTGGCCGACTCTAGAGACTGATGTGGTGGACTTTGTGCGAGCCTGCACTATCTGTGCCCGGGATAAGACTCCTCGCCAGAAGCCCGCTGGTTTTCTTCATCCTCTACCTGTCCCCGAACAACCTTGGTCTCTGATTGGTATGGATTTTATTACTGACTTACCCCCATCCCATGGCAACACTGTTATTTGGGTGGTCGTTGATCGATTCTCCAAAATGGCACATTTCATCCCTCTTCCTGGTCTTCCTTCAGCGCCTCAGTTGGCTAAACAATTTTTTGTACACATTTTTCGTCTTCACGGGTTGCCTACACAGATCGTCTCGGATAGAGGCGTCCAATTTGTGTCTAAATTCTGGAGGGCTCTCTGTAAACAACTCAAGATTAAATTAAATTTTTCTTCTGCATACCATCCTCAATCCAATGGACAAGTAGAGAGAATTAACCAGATCTTGGGTGACTATTTACGACATTTTGTTTCCTCCCGCCAGGATGACTGGGCAGATCTTCTACCTTGGGCCGAATTCTCGTATAATTTCAGAATCTCTGAATCTTCCTCCAAATCTCCGTTTTTCGTGGTGTACGGCCGTCACCCTCTTCCCCCCCTCCCTACCCCCTTGCCCTCTGGCCTGCCCGCTGTGGATGAAATTTCTCGTGATCTTTCCACCATATGGAAAGAGACCCAAAATTCTCTCTTACAGGCTTCTTCTCGCATGAAGAGATTCGCAGATAAGAAAAGAAGAGCTCCTCCCATTTTTTCCCCTGGAGACAAGGTATGGCTCTCCGCTAAATATGTCCGTTTCCGTGTCCCGAGCTATAAGTTGGGACCACGCTATCTTGGTCCTTTTAAAGTTTTGTGTCAAATTAATCCTGTCTCTTACAAACTTCTTCTTCCTCCTTCTCTTCGTATCCCTAATGCCTTTCACGTCTCTCTTCTTAAACCTCTCATCCTCAACCGTTTTTCTCCTAAATCTGTTCCTCCCACTCCTGTTTCCGGCTCCTCGGACATCTTCTCTGTTAAAGAAATCTTAGCCTCTAAAAAGGTCAGAGGAAAAACTTTTTTTTTAGTGGATTGGGAGGGTTGTGGTCCAGAAGAGAGGTCCTGGGAACCTGAGGACAATATCCTGGACAAAAGTCTGATCCTCAGGTTCTCAGGCCCCAAGAAGAGGGGGAGACCCAAGGGGGGGGGTACTGTTACGCCGAGCGCTCCGGGTCCCCGCTCCTCCCCGGAGCGCTCGCTACACTTCCCTCACTGCAGCGCCCCGGTCGGTTCCACGGACCCGGGGCGCTGCGTTACCACCTCCGGCCGGGATGCGATTCGCGATGCGGGTAGCGCCCGCTCGCGATGCGCACCCCGGCTCCCGTACCTGACTCGCTCCCCGTCAGTTCTGTCCCGGCGCGCGCGGCCCCGCTCCCTAGGGCGCGCGCGCGCCGGGTCTTTGCGATTTAAAGGGCCACTGCACCGCTGATTGGTGCAGTGGTTCCAATTAGTGTTTACACCTGTGCACTTCCCTATATCACCTCACTTCCCCTTCACTCCCTCGCCGGATCTTGTTGCCCTAGTGCCAGTGAAAGCGTTCCTTGTGTGTTCCTTGCCTGTGATTCCAGACCTTCTGCCGTTGCCCCTGACTACGATCCTTGCTGCCTGCCCCGACCTTCTGCTACGTCCGACCTTGCTTCTGTCTACTCCCTTGTACCGCGCCTATCTTCAGCAGCCAGAGAGGTTGAGCCGTTGCTAGGGGATACGACCTGGTCACTACCGCCGCAGCAAGACCATCCCGCTTTGCGGCGGGCTCTGGTGAAAACCAGTAGTGACTTAGAACCGATCCTCTAGCACGGTCCACGCCAATCCCTCTCTGGCACAGAGGATCCACCACCTGCCAGCCGGCATCGTGACATGGAGCTTGATAAATCCTCTTATATATTGTCTCCCATGCCTTACTATCAATGAAACCTAACTCAGATTGCCACTTTTTAGTGCTATTATGTAAATGCTGTTGTTTTGAGGCATTTACATAATAAGTTATATATATAAGACATGACTTTCTTCTTTATATTGCCCTCCATTAACTCGCTCAATTGTGCTGGTGTGGAAATTATCCCCGATCCTTCTCTAATTGTACTCGTGACTATACTTCTCACTCTGGTGTATTCAAACCATACTCTCCCCTCAACATTGTTACTACTTTTAATAACTTCCCAATAATAATTTCTTTTTTTGTCCAAATCCAAAAATAATTTCCCAATAATAATTTCTTTTTTTGTCCAAATCCCAAAAAATTTAAAACTCGCCACCATTACATAATTACTCCATGCCTTACTACCCAGTTGCCCTGATTCAGGCACTTTAAAAATATTATCATATTTACTCTGGCATTTTTTCATCAAAAACTCAAAGGAAGAAATTATTCTCCACTCATTTATGTAATATATCTGAGAAGCTAAAAAGTCTTATGTCCGGGAGTGCCGTACCCCCTTTTTCCCATGGTAAACAAAAATAATCTATATTTATGCACGTCCTCTTTCTCCCCCATATCAATGAATTAAAAATTGTGATTATTTTTTTGAAAAAACTGTTCTCACACCATATGGGTGAGGACCCAAATACATATAACAGTTTTGGAAGTATTATAGTTTTTATCAGTACAATTTTATCAGCTCTGGATATTTTAAGTTCCTTCCAAACCCTGGTCTTCTTTTCCATTTTACTTATTAGTGGGTTTAAATTTGATTTATGATGGTTCTCCAGCTTAGCTGAAATATGTATTCCCAAATAGGGGAAGTGGTCTTCTTTCCCAAGAATTCTCACTCCACAATCCAGTGCTAATTCCTCTTTTCCCAAGGGCTATAATACAGACTTAGACCAATTTATACTTAGTCATGAATATTCGCCTCAGTTCTCAATCACCTCTATTACTCTGGGCAGTACAAAGGCCTGCCTTTCAAAAAAAAAATGTATTTATATTTATACAAAAAGAAAAAATCTTGCGGCAGCACACAAGTAAAGTGAAAAAAAAAGTGATTTAATCCATAAAAAGTGTTTTCACAGCAAGCAACGTTTCGACCAGGCTCTCCCGGTCTTTTTCAAGCAGTGCTTGAAAAAGACCGGGAGAGCCTGGTCGAAATGTCGCTGACCGTCGTTGACCATCCTTATTCTTTATTGCTGTTATTTTCTGATGTGTTTGCTGGCTATTCACTATGGCCATTAGGTATTTATTTGGTTTTCCTGACTGAAAAAGTATTTTTTTTTCCCCCAAAAGGTATTCATTCAGATCATCTTGCTTTCCCTGCCATCTGTTCTTATTATCCTCTGATGGGTCTTGTGTAAATTCCTCCTCTGGTCTTTTCATTGCCTCTTTCAAAGCCTCTTCCTTCTCCCTAACTCTTTTTTTCTTCCTAAAAAATTCTCTAGTTAATCCCCCCCCCCCCTTAAAAAAGCCTTGGCTGCTTCCGACACCATTATATCACTTGCAAAATCCCAGTTAAGTTTGAAAAATTCTGCTAAATTCTTCATGATCCTATCATTATCAATCAGGCTCAGCCAATGGGGGTTAATAATTTTTATATTATTTTCTCCTTCCCCTGATGATTTAAAGAGGTATTCCAGGTATCCCCTATCCAAAGGACAAGCTGTCTGATTGTGGGGGGCCCGCCGCTGGGACCCCCCGCGATCTCCCTGCAGCACCTGTATACTATGTGGGAGCTGTGTCTCCAGTTTCGGAAACCTCCGGGTCTATGGGAGGGGGCGTGACGGCCATCACACACCCTCCCATAGACATGAATGGAGGGGGCATGGCGGACATTATGTCCCCAATCCCGGAAACCCAGAGGTTTCCGAAACTGGAGACGCAGCTCCCGCATAGAATGTGAGTGCTGCAGGGAGATCGCGGGGGGTCCCAGCGGTGGGCCCCCCGCGATCATACATCTTATACCCTATCCAAAGGATAGGGGATAAATATTTTTGCCCGGAATAACATTTAATTATAATCTCGATCGGAGAATGATCCGATAGACATCTAGTCAAATAACTGATCTTATCTACCCTATCTAACCCTAATCTGTTCCCTAAGCATAGATCTATATGGGAAAAGGTAAGACAGGTTTTATTCCAGCAGGAGTAAATCCTTTTTTTTTTTTTTTGGGGGGGGGGGGGGGTTCTGGGTCCTCCATATATCAATAAGTCCTATTTCACGGCAAAGTTTTCCCAAAGGCATTTGGCCTTTAACCTGAAACAGCCCTTTTTGCCTTATCCTGTCCATTTTCTCATCCGTGACACAGTTCATGTCTCCCTGAATGAAAATCAGACACTCATCCCTTTGCATACAGTATTTAAATTACTTCTTGAGGATCCTGGATGAATATGGAGGTGGAATATAAACAAATATCATAATACAAATTATATCCCCCAATTTCCCGTGTAAAAAGACAAATCTGCCTTCCTCATCTAATATCTTATCATGTAGTTCCCATTTAAAAGCTTGTTTATTAGCACAGATACCCCCCTTCAATGTGTGAAATGAGTAGTAGTAATGTAACCATTCATTTCTCTTAAGTAAATAAGTATTCTCCCTAGTTAAATATGTTTCCAACAACCCCACAATCCCTGGTGCATGGTGCCTTAAATTCCCCACATTGCTAATCACTTAACTTTATCCCCCAACCCTCTTATATTCAGTATCACTACTTTAGTATTCATCCAATGTCCTCAATGTCTAGTACTATCCATAACCACATATGCCTTTATTATGTTTGGATGAGGAGAGGGAACAAAAAAAAAAAAAAAAAACACCCTCCCCCTATTCCTAGCCCCTTCACCATATGTCCTGCCCCAACTACTGGCAGGACTCTATCCTACCACATCCCTGCTATAACCTAAGACCCTCTAATTAATTTACAATACAACATTTCTGAAACCTTGACTGTCCATCCACTCCGATGCTTCGACTGTGTTGGCCCAAAAAAAATGTCTATTCATTATACACCACCCGCAGTCTAGCGAGGAACAAAAGAGGAGGTTTTAGTTCCATTCATATTTAATCTTTTCTTGACTTCCTTAAAGGCTATCCTCCTCTGTATTTCAATGGCATAATCTGGGAAAATCATAATCTTACTTCCATTATAGGTAACAGTCTTTCTATCCTGCACAATTCGTAGAACATTGTCCCGATCTTTATCATTTAACATTTTTACTATGATTGCTCTTGGGTTACCATCGGGAGGGGGGGGGGGGGGCTGGATGGGATCCTGTGGGCTCTCACTACATTGAAAAAAGCTGGAAGATGTTTTTCCCCACACTGGGCAAGTATCCATGAATATAGAAATGCGACCTGGTCCTTGCCCTCCACCACTTCCGGGATGCCGACTATTCTCAGATTCCCCCTTCTTAATTGATTCTCTAAGTCAGTGACTTTTTCGTTTAGTGAGCTATTTTCTGCTATTATTTTTTTCACATCCTTTTTAACTACATGCATGTCATCCTCTACTGCTGAGATTCTAGTCTCCATTTCTAAACACCTTTCCCTTGCTCCAATCACAATAAATGTTAATTATCACTATGTTTGCCAGGTATGCAAGGGGTGTTTAGTAGTTTTAATGGTTAAGAAACTCTTTCTTTAGGGGAGGTCCAAGCGTCAAGCAATACTTAGCAGCTCAGTTTGTAAGGGCAAGCAGACCTCTATCCTCACAGGCTATCTCATGTTAGTCCAACAGCGGTTCTCAATCAGAATAAAAGCAAGAGATCTTGCCCCCGATGTAATAAATTCAGCAGTAGAATTCTCTGAGATTAATAGGGTTAATTACTTACTCTGATCATAGTAGATATTATAAGTCACTGCTTTCCTCAGTCATGCGAACGGTATTGGTAGTATTAGTAATATTAAATAAGCTAGCACAGTCTCATAAGAGGAGCAGGCATCAAGCGATGTTTGCGATATTATCTCCCTCTCTTTGGGGGATATTCAAGCTATACTATCCATAGCAAGTCTTGAATAAAATATAAGTTGGAAAAGTCTGACCTGTGGTGAAAGTTGTGCCCTATGGTGATGCCCCACGATCTCCTCAAGGCCTGGTGTGCTGCAGAGTGGTTAACCCCCTTCACTTCACTGTGGCTGCCTCCCTGCACTGCCGCTGTCCTTCTCCCTTGTCCATCCACCCAGGTCACTATAGGAATTGCCCCCAGACCTGCCTCATCCACCCCTCCAATCCGGACAGCAGGGTGCAGTCCCAACACTCAGGTGGTCGGTGGCGGGGAAACCCGCAGCGAGCTGCCTCCATCCAGGGGCCCCGTCAGCTCTGTCCTCACGTGACCCACAGCCTCTGCCAGCTGGAGCCATCACGCCATTCTCGCACTCACTGCTCGCACCTCCGGCAAGAGCTGCGACATCAGACTGCGTGGTCCGCAGCAGCGCAAAGCAAGTCAAGACCTCCCGGCCTCCAATCACCTCTCCTCTAATTCCCCCACAACAGCTCTCACATACGGTGAGTAATCATCGCATGCAGCCGGAGCAGACAGATCCGGGCAGCATGTGTCTCAGGTGCAGAGGGAAGAGCTGCATCAGCTTCCTACCATCATGCTACCTCCAGACCAACTTTGTCTTTATTTCTTAGGTAAATGCTGGCAAAGCGGCTCCATGCCACACCCGTGAGCTTGACTCCAAGCTCACCGCTGCGGCATGGAGCTGCTTTGCCTGCATTTACCTAAGAAATAAAGACAAAGTTATTAAAAGCTGGTGAGTTGCCTGTGTCTTTCTCTATTTGGATATTGTAAGTTTATAAGTGTTTGCTGCTATTTTTTTTGCAGTTGCCTTCTAAAAATACAGATGCTCAACATTTATTATACAATACTTCTGACAAGTGAATCTTGAACTGTCATGGTAACATAATATACAAATGCAGTATGCAATATATCCAGCACTTCAGTTAGTTAAAAAAAATGATAAATACCTTTGCTATAGCTCCTGCTGTCTTGCTGTGGCCTGGAGGAAGAAACCATCCTCTACTTACACTGTAATTAGGATCATGTCCCTGTCACTTATATCTTTGTTGGCTCTATTTTTTGCCAAATAACAGCCCTGTTGTGCTGTTCAGATCTGCTCCCTACTTCTGCATTCCTCTCCCTAGCAGGTAGCGTGTCCCAGAGCAAGCTGTGTCAACATTCAATTCCTGACTCCTGCTGCAGTGACCCAAATGGTGTGCTGTGGGAGTGGAAATCTTGCACTTTTCTGGTTGACTATTTTGCTATGACTGCTTTGCTATGGAAGCACATGGTTTGTTTTTCATTCCCTGTGCCCTTTTTTGTCTAATATATTTATTTGGCTTTTTATAAACCTAACAAACTGTACTGGGCTCGGAAAACCGTTGACATTGCATAATGCTGTATGCACGCTTGAGACTAGTGCTTTGTGTGCTGTGTTACAGTCCCAAATGCATTAGATCTTTTATATTTAATGCTGATTTAGCACAATTTTGCCATTTTGTGCCCCAACTTTGTTCTCTTCTGCTTATTATATAATCTGTCAACCTCCACTGTCAAAGTTCTGTTCTTGTGTGTATTCAAACTTAGTTTCAACTAATATTTGTTCTCACTGTATTATTCCTGTCCCATTGTCTTTTTTTCCTAGTGGTGCATTTTTCTTTTATTTATTTTTTTAATAAATGTTTATTAAAGTTTTGCAGTAGCATACATGAAATCAAAATCAAGAACGCATAGGACAAAGGCACATCGGTATCAACTACTCAGCAGAGTAGGTATCTCGCAAATCAGAAATGACTGCTAACAGAAGAACATTTAAATAAAATAACTACTAACCCACATAACAGTAGGCACTAACGGTAGGCTGGTGTAAGCAATAAACAAGCAACGTGCTACCGATAAAAATGCGCGAGAAAAAAGAAGGAGAGGAAAGGGGGAAAAAGGAGGGAGGGGGAAGAGACAAGATAGGAAGGGAAAGAGAAAGGGCAAGAGCAGACAGTAAGAAAGAAAGAAACCAGGACGATGAGGCATACCTTGCGGAACAGGAGGACTCCAGATCCCAGTAACGTCTAGGCGGGCGACAAAGGAAGAGAATGACATATAAAGTGCATGTATGTGTAGAGAGTGGGGGGATTAGAAAATAGTTATCTCAGAAAATCAGTTAGAGAGGTGCAGGTCTTCATATGTTCTGAATAACATGAAGTGCGTCCAGGGGTACCAAATCAAGTGGTATGCATCTAGCTGGCGATGGGATTCTGCCCGCAATTCCTCCATTCTGTGAAAGCGGGATATCAGGATGAGATGTTGGGTGTGTGTGTAGACTTCCACAGTCTTGGAAAGACAGTCCTTGCCGTCAGCAGCCAGCAATAGAAAATATATAGGTCTGGAGGTGCCTTTAGGCAGACCGATGGGTAGTATAGGGAGTAAGAGCATTTCAGGGGTCTTTTTTAGACATATTGAGGTAAGGTGACAGATAATGTCCAGTACGCCTGACCAGAATACGGGCAATGAGGAGCAGTCCAGCCAGATGTGTAGCATGGTGACACTGGCAGAGCTATATCTCCAGCAAGCATCCCAGACATCAGGAACAAATTTAGCTAAGAGATCAGGAACTCTATACCATCTGGTGAGGAGTTTATAAGCGGTAATTAGCTGGCACAGTTAATTGAATTTGTGTTTGTGTTGGCTCGGGGGCACTCCCGCTGGTTCCGGCTCCGGGCGGCCGCTGTGCAGAGCGGCGTCTGCACGTGGCTCTGTATACATTTCGGCAGGTCACGTGGGCATCTCGGAGCTACGCTCTAGCAAACCAGCGGGCGGCTCCCGGATGTCCTGTGTTATGGGGGAACATGCCATCTGTCGTCCTGATGTGTACTCACTAGGAGTACAGGGGGTGGGGGGTGGGATCAGCACAGGTATATACATGTTTTCAGTAAGGAGGTGATTGGAGTAACGGCCCACTCCACGGGTAAGTCTCCAGGCAGGCATGTGGAACCAGATAGCGTGAGCTACCAATCAGAACTGGGGTGTTGATGTAGCTGGGACTCCGTCGCGGGCGGGGCGGGGGGGTTGCCAGTGGGGGGGGGGGGTAGGGAGGGGCGTGCTCTGGGCGCCCCTCCCCCCCCCCCGGTTGGGATGGCAGACCATGGTTCCTTAGAACCGCATCAGTAATAGCCTTGATTTAGGTTATTTAGGTGGAAGGTTAAAGGTTGCAGGTGGAAGCTTGTGTAGCTGATTCAGCAGGTTAAATTTTAGTAATTACTAAACGTAAAAGGGTAAGGTCTAGGCGCCGGGATGCTTCCTGCATTTAAGAACAGGTCAGTTTGGTTGTATATTTTTGCTATGTGTTACTTGGGTCTAGAGTTTTTCATCAGGAATATTAGTCTGATTCAGATATGTCATGTTTCTTTAGATCCGGCCGACGTGTCTCAAGCTTCTTTCTTATCCTTCGGTTGGGCGCTATTTGGTAGGAGTCCTTTTTGGATCTTGCTTTTTTTTCTCACGATATTGGCACAGGAATTTTAGTAACTCATGTATGTGTTTTGACTTTTGTTTTATAGGTTAGCTTACCCTAGCAGGTTCTACACCAGATTATATCAGCAGGCCACAAGGTAGCGTAACGTTGTCAGTCTTTTAGTTAGGAGATACTGTTAGACAGCGTGCGGAAGTTGACGGTATTTCTTTATGTTTCTTTTAGTTGTCCATCAGTCAGAATTTCCATTAGTAAAATAAATAAATAAATATATATATTTTAAACAATAGTAATTATATTCAATATGCACACTATTTAGATTGATGGGAGTGGTAATTGTTTCTCCTTTTCTAGGACTTTCTCATGGGTTTGAGGCGGATTACCAGGTTAATCCTCGAGTCCTCAGTCTGGAAGTTCCAGGTTCCATAGTCTAGTGGGTTTCCGGTAGAGGTGGGTTTCGCTCGTCAACCCCCGTGCCTCGTAACCCGGTTTTAGCAATAAGTTATGTGTTAGTCACCTGTCTGGTTATGAGCACTTTTGAGGCAGATTGCTAGTCAATCCATGCACCTCTTGTTGGCACTCTTGTGGTGTGATCTAGATGGGTGTATACAGGGCAGGACCTAATGGTTGTCATTGTCATTTCTAGGTGATGTTGCATGTTTCGGAGAACATAGAAGAGGCAGCTGGTCCCTTGTCACCAGCCAGATCCTCCGAGCAGGGGAGCGTTCAGTCTCTGAGGACCTGGACTGTGCCCAGAATCACGGCGGAATTACGTCGCCGGGGCATTCCCTTCCCAGCTACAGCCCGGAAGGTGGAGTTATATAGGATTCTGTGTTCACAGGGTATCCCTGGCCCTATGGATCAGGCAGACCGAGATCATAGTTACATAGTTACATAGTTACATAGTTAGTACGGTCGAAAAAAGACATATGTCCATCAAGTTCAACCAGGGAATTAAGGGGTAGGGGTGTGGCGCGATATTGGGGAAGGGATGAGATTTTATATTTCTTCATAAGCATTAATCTTATTTTGTTCCAGGAATGTATCTAATCCTGTTTTAAAGCTGTTAATTGTTCCTGCTGTGACCAGTTCCTGAGGTAGACCGTTCCATAAATTCACAGTCCTCACGGTAAAGAAGGCGTGTCGCCCCTTGAGACTAAACTTTTTCTTCTCCAGACGGAGGGAGTGCCCCCTCGTCCTTTGGGGGGGTTTAACCTGGAACAGTTTTTCTCCATATTTTTTGTATGGGCCATTAATATACTTATATACGTTTATCATATCCCCCCTTAAACTTCTCTTCTCAAGACTAAACAATTGTAACTCCTTTAATCGCTCCTCATAGCTAAGATGTTCCATGCCCCATATTAGTTTAGTCGCGCGTCTCTGCACCCTTTCCAACTCCGCAGTGTCCCTTTTATGGACAGGTGCCCAAAATTGAACAGCATATTCCAGGTAAGGCCGTACCAATGATTTATAAAGGGGGAGTATTATGTCCCTGTCCCTTGAATCCATGCCTCTTTTGATACATGACAATATCCTGCCGGCTTTGGAAGCAGCAGCCTGACATTGCATGCTATTCTGTAGTCTGTGATCTACAAGTACACCCAGATCCTTCTCTACCAGTGACTCTGCCAGTTTAATCCCCCCTAAGACATACGATGCATGCAGGTTATTAGTACCCAGATGCATAACTTTACATTTATCCACATTGAACCTCATTTGCCAAGTGGATGCCCAGACACTTAGTCTATCCAAGTCATCTTGTAACTTATGCACATCCTCTATAGACTGTACTCTGCTACAAAGCTTGGTGTCATCTGCAAAGATAGAAACAGAGCTGTTAATACCATCCTCTATATCATTGATAAATAAATTAAACAACAGCGGTCCCAGTACTGAACCTTGGGGTACACCACTAATAACCGGGGACCAATCAGAGTACGAATCATTGACCACCACTCTCTGGGTACGATCCATGAGCCAGTGTTCAATTCAGTTACAAACTAAAATTTCCAAACCCAAAGACCTTAACTTACCTGTCAGATCCTGCCGCCTTGGTACAGATTCACGCACTGCTTAATACGCTTTCCTCTTCCATGCACAAATTGGAAGACAGACTTGCCAATCTCGAGGCCCGACCTAGTTCAGGGGCCCCCGCGGCTACCCACGAGACCGTACGGTCCCCCACGGCTCAACGGTCTTCAGAGGTTGCGGGCCCGTCCAGGACCTCACCAGGTTCAGCCTTGGTTGTCACACCAGTACCAGTGGCCTCGTCAGCACTTGCGGGCTCCTCGGAGGCTGCCCCAGTACCTGTAGTAGCTACCTCTTCAACTGGCATCGCATGCCCAGGTACGTCCTCTTCCCCCATTACGCTCATCCGAGCTAATTTCATTCCAGAGGCCATTAGGAAGGATATATTAGAGGGCAAGGATATTAACCTGGCCTCCCTTCTGGTGGCCTCACAGGATGTCTTAGACAATATGACTTTTTCGTGCGGTGAGGTATCGGTGGTGGTAAAGGCTAGGGATCCCCGTCTTGGCAGGAAGCTGAATATTCCAGAGTTCGTGCTGGCATTTGGCCTGTACAGAGATGTAATTTGTTCTAGTAGTCCCAATAGGAGGATTGAATTGGATCAATATCTGCATAAATTGGTGGATCTAGGATACAAATATGGCGGGTATGCCTTTTACGATTACCACCACTCATTCTCGGCTAAGACAGCTGCTACCCTCTTCCAGTTCCATCAATCCACCAATTGGGCCGTTCTAGACATCGAGCTTTTATGTAGGCACTTTGCTCCGCTATGTGCCATCTGCCAGTCATCCACACACGTGACAAACTGGTGCTCCAAAGCCATAGCAAGCCCCACAGGTGCCGAGTCCGTGCCACCACCTAGACCTCAGCCTGGTCCTACTGTGGACAAGTTGGGTAGACCTGTGTATTTTTTAGGTAGTGCACAGATCTGCAACAACTACAATTTATCGTCATGCCGTTTTAGTCAATGCAGGCTATTACACATATGTTGTATTTGCCATAGGGCTCACCCAAAAAGTCAATGCCCTAAAAAATCGGGCCAGGAAGCGTGACTAGGCGGGGTGAACTCGGGAGTTCTCAGGGCCTACTTGCATGACCATCCATGTCAGAGTTTAGTTGAGTTCCTGTGCAATGGTTTCATTGAGGGCTTCGGTAGCGGGCTCGTGTGTCTCCCTCAAGAAACCTTTGAATGCCGCAATTTACTGTCAGCAGCAAGCAACCTAGAGGTGGTGTCCGTATTACTGAGAGACAAAGTAAGAAAAGGTTTTGTCATTCGGCCTTTTTCAAAAGCGCCGTTCAATCAATGGAGGGTTAGCCCCATAGGTGTCGCTCGTGGGAAATTTTCTAATAAATTCAGATTAATTTACGATTTGTCTGCTCCCCATTCTTCCGCAGTTCCCAGCATAAATTCCTTAATTCCCTCGGAGGAATTTTCACTCAAATACACATCTGTGGACATGGCTATTCAACGTATCCTACTCCTTGGGTGGGGTACCTGGCTCTCAAAAGCTGACATATCTGATGCCTTCAAGTTATTGCCAATCCGGTCGAATCTATGGCAATGCCACGGCATCAAGTGGCACGGGCTTTACTATTTTGCTACCAAGCTTACCTTCGGCTCTAAGAGCAACCCATGGATATTTGACATGTTCGCGGCAGCTCTCGAATGGGTCCTGCTAAACCACTGGTCCTGCTCGAATGTTTTACATTACTTGGATGACTTTCTACTGCTCGAGAGTCCAGGCTGCCTGCCCAAGGATTTGGATACACTTCTTGTAGTTTTTCGCAATCTTAACATCCCGGTGGCGGACAAAAAGGTGGAAAGCCCTTGCACGACCATCACATTCCTAGGCATCGTGCTGGACTCAGTTAATCTGGAAGCAAGGTTACCAAGTGATAAACTGGCTCGTATCCGGGCGACTATACACAGTATGACTCGTTCCCCAGTTTCAAACAAACGTCACTTGCAGAGCCGGTTGGGCATGCTCAACTTTGCGATGCGAATCATACCGCAGGGCAGGGCATTCATCTCTAGGCTCCTGGCTCTTTTACCAACAGCTCTCGAGGCAGAGTCTCCGGTGATTTTTGACCAAACAGCCAAAGCAGACCACATCATGTGGGATAATTTCCTTGCCAAATGGAACGGGGTGTCAATGTTCATCCCGGAAACTTGTGAGAACTCTCCGGTCGTCATCACCGATGCGGCAGCTTCCACAGGTTTAGCGGCTATTTTTTCACCTCACTGGCTTTATGCGCCATGGCCAGCAGAGCTCCTAGCATTATTGGAGTTCTCAACTACGTTTGCCTTATTCGAGATCGTCCCCATAGTAGCAGCAGCCATTACCTGGGGTCATCTGTGGCAGGGGAAAACGGTAGTTTTCCACACGGACAACACAGCCACCCGAGACATCATCAATAAATGAAGGTCCAGGTCCCTTACTATCATGTCATTTCTTAGGAGGTTAACATATGTAGCTTTGATCAGGAAGTTTCATATCAAATGTGTGCACATTGAGGGCGCTAGGAATATAGCTGCTGATGCGCTTTCACGTTTTAACTTCCAGATATTTCGCAAAGCCATGCCGGAAGCGGACGAAACTCCAACCCCAGTTCCCGCAATCAGTTCTCTGACGCTGGATTGAATAATTTATACCTGGGGGCAGTAGGTCTGATTGGTGATTCTTTATCCCACAATACTGCCAGATCATACAAGTTAGCTTGGAGTGCTTTTCAGAAATTTCAGTCCGCCCATCCAACTCATTCCCTTTTTGACATTCCATACATCCTGGCATTCGTGTCATTTTGCCACACATCATTAAAACTATCACACAGTTCAATACGTCTATACCTAGCAGGCGTACAGCATTTCCGGTCATTGAGTCTTCCTAGCCTCCCCTCCATTTTCTCTGCTCACTTGGTCAAGGCCGCGTTAAAAGGTATCCAGAAGACGGAAAAACCTAGACCCCCTTCCAGGGTACCTTTATCCGCAGAGAACTTTCAACTCTTTAGTGGTATACTAGACAATGCCCCTTTCGGGATGTCTGCTAGTTTAATCATTAAAGTCGTTATTTACCTTGGGTATTATGGATTCCTCAGACCGGGCGAATTCACGAAAACTCAATATAGTCCACATATCCTGCTAGTTAAACATCTGTTGCCGTCCAACACAGGGTTCGAGCTGACCTTAGAGCATTCCAAAAATCATCAGTTAAACCAGGTGTTAATCAGGTTTTTCCCCACCGGGAATGCATGGTGTCCGGTAAGAGTTTTCCAGGAATTGTTGCATTTGTTACATGATCGCCCCATCAACTCACCTTTGCTGCCGTTCCCGGATCTCCCATTATCTTCCAAAGACTTCATCAAACATGTTCGCATATTGGCTCGTTCCATAGGCATTGATCCCTCTATAATTTCAGGACATTCCTTCAGGATGGGAGCAGCATCATCTGCCTAAAGACATGCTGTTCCGTCCCATGTCATTAAGAAGTTGGGGCGTTGGAACTTCCCTTGTTTCCAAAGATATATTCCCGACCCACAGTCGGAGATGGCTAACACCTTTAGTCGTCTAGCTCATGTATGATTTGCGTGTACATCATTAATAAATCTATTTCTACCAGTTGGTGTTTTGCCCCCTTCTTCATAGGCTACCTCAGGCAGCCAGCCAGGCACATTGCAGGCTTGTTGTCTAAGTAAGAGTGTTGTATCTTTTCCTTAACTTATACACGTTAATTTGACCAACCACAAGTGGTAATTAGCTGGCACAGTTAATTGAATTTGTGGGAGGGGCTGGGTACTAACATATAACGTCAGCTTACGGTTCAGGAGGCTCTGTTCATGTTCCAGAGCAATCGTCCCCACCCTCCCTCCCTTTACTTAGGTTCCCCTCTTACTATCATCACTCCTTAGGGTAGCCCCCTTCTTCATAGGCTACCTCAGGCAGCCAGCCAGGCACACCCCAGGCTTGTTGTCTAAGTAAGAGTGTTGTATATTTTCCTTAGCTTATACACGTTAATTTGACCCGACCACAATTAGTCTCTTGTGCTTTGTCGGAAATGGACGTGTGGTGACACTGAGAGAGCTTTGTTCCAATCCCCATCTGAGATTATGCGGCCTATCTCATTTTCCCACCCTGATCTGAAGGGAAGGGGGGAAGCAGTGGAGGCGGGGGTTATAATGGAGTGCAGGACTGATTGTCTGTTGTATTGCAGAAGAAGAGGGCGATGTAAGTGCAGTTTATTTTTGGCAACAAGGTAGAAGTGGCGATGTTGGGCGTATTGAAAAAGTTGTGATGTGGCGGGAGGAGCATCGTCCAGAAGAGCAGACAGAGGAATTAAGGATGTCGGTGTCAAAAGGGGAAGAAAAGTGGCTCCTTCAAGCCAGAAATGATTGAGCGGAGGTAGCTGGTGGGAAGGCCGGTTTGTTAAAGATGGGTGTGAGTGGGGCATCCGAGGAGAGAAGGGACATACGGGTCATATAAGCAATCCTAGTGCAGGCTATGGAATACAGTACTGGTGGAAGGTCCACAATCTTCTGAGAATAGGAGGAGAGGTGGGGCAGGCAGAGGAGAGTTCAAGGTTCTAAGCCTGCTAATGTGCCCTCAAAGTGAACCCATTGTTTGACTTTGTTATGAAAGAAGCAATCAAGAACACTGGTCAATACTGAAGCTAAATAATAAGAGAGATAATCAGGTAAAGCTAGGCCCCCCAGCCTTCCTTCTAATCAGAACACTGCACGCCAGTCTGGGTGTTTATGCGCCCATATAAAGCCAGATTGTAGCATGGTAAAGTCTTTAAAGAAATTCCCATTTGGTCAGGTAAATTTTCCGCATGTTCAGTAGGGGAGGGGGAGATTGAGACGGTACGCATCTACTCTGGGTTAGCCGGGACCTGTACACCCAAGTATTTGTGGGAGATCGGTTGCCACCGAAAGGGGTAAGACAACTGTAATTGATGAAGGAGGGTTGGGGGCAACGTGATTTTCAGGGCCTCACATTTAGAGGGGTTCAACTTGTAGTTGGCACTCTGACGTGCCAGCTCATCAATATTCCTCCCCTCCCTCTGCCTCTCCCTCTTCATTACAGAGCGGCGAGAAAAGGGAGAGGCGGAGGGAGGGGAGGAATATTGATGAGCTGGGCGGCGCTGCGGCTGGCGGCGGTGACGTCAGAGTGCCAGTTAACGCTGCCTGTGCCAGTTGGCACTTCATTAGCATATAGGGCAAAACTAAGATATTGTGCGGATGTACCGGGTGGATCTGGGCACAGTAAGTATTAAACTGATCAGCGTCCCCCGCAGCATCAGCCAGTACTGCTGGTTAGTGCGGGGGGAGCAAGCTGACAGTTTTCCTTTAAAGTGGAATATTAATTCCTTGAGCTCCTGCACACATTAGGTGTCCAGAAGAAGGGATTCATTCAATCGCCATGAGGAATGGAGCTTGGCAAAGGAGGGAAGGGTAAAGGAACAGCGGACAGGGGCATGATCAGAGAGTGTCATAACATCAATTCGGGAATTGGTGACAGAGGGCAGGAGGTGATGGGAGCAAAAAATATAGTCTATTCGGCGATATGTCTGTCTCAGGTGGGAGTAAAAAAGGAGCAGATGCAGAGGAAAGTGCACGAGTAGTAGAAAGAGAACCTCCATTAGAGTGCACTGTAGTATAACTCTTGATTTTACATGCAGGAGGAGAGACATTGGGAAGCTTGGCAGGGAAGTCAGCCAAGGAGGTACAGCTCTGCTGTGTATGAGGTCGCTGGGAGAGAAAGGAGGAAGCCTGGACTGCAAGGGTA
Organism: Hyla sarda; assembly: GCF_029499605.1. Classification (NCBI taxonomy): domain Eukaryota; kingdom Metazoa; phylum Chordata; class Amphibia; order Anura; family Hylidae; genus Hyla; species Hyla sarda. The sequence continues at coordinate 91,122,055 of NC_079197.1, forward strand.
AGGTCAGCTGCCTCTGCTGGTGTGGGGTAGACAGCCATGTGGGCTAGGGTGGAGGTATGAGCAGAGTCCATTATGAGGAAGCCAGGCAGGGGGACTTTTTCCTTCAGTGCTTGTGACTGCACTGGGGGGAGAGAATGCAGCTGAAGCAAGAGGAAATGCTGAGACTGGAGCGTGGCCAGTGAGTAGCCTGGGGAAACAGGGGAGGGGAGAGCTTGTGGCCATCTGTACCTGAGGCCTCTGGGGCTTGCAGCTGCCATTGAGCGGGCGGTGGTTGGTGCCGGCAGGTCAGGAGATGCTCGGGCGTCCAGGAAGGAGAGATGTGGGAGTGATTCAGCATTCTCAGCAGTGAGCGCTGCGCAGCGTGATTCCGGCAGTGCAGAATGTGAGGGCCGCACTGCGGCCTCTGGAGATGTGGCTATGGGCAATGGTGTGACGACGTGCTTTGGGTGATCCATTTGAAGTCTTCTTGTGCTTTTTCCTACTTCCCATAGCCTGGAAAAATTCCCCCAACGAGTCGGCACGAGCAGGAGCTCTCAGCACATGCGGCTCATCTCCAGCATACCCAAGACACGCCCACTTCTCAGAGGTACATTTTCCATACTGTGTAATAGAGGGGTATCTAAATATGGGAAAATATATTTGCTTGAACAATTGGAGATTTTCCTACCCTTGGTGACAGAAAATATAGATTTTACCAAAGACAGGAGACGAGCATTATGCATTCTTCCTTTACTGCAAAATGTATAGCAGCGAAAGATAAAACGTTTTTACAATAAATATGAAGAAAAAACTTTGTAGGTACAGGTGTGAAGCCAAGGATGCTACCTATAGACAGGTAACCAATGAGAATGCACCCTAGTTTATATAAGGCACTGCAACACATATATCTCCCTCTTTCTTTGATGTGAATAGGAAGGAAAAAACTAATACTATCATATAATATTAGCATAAAACTAGAGTCCAAAACGGCAATTGTTGACTGTGGAGACATCCATCATGCATCCAACAGGAAGGAGTGAATAAATCATGAATTTAAGTAGGTGAATGAAGAACTGGAACAACGTTGAAGGAAGATGACAGAAGATCTTGTATATAGGGATTCCATAAGGAATTAGTTGAAGATGAAGTATGCTATGGAGATGAAACCACCAACGAAGCATTTCAATAAGCTGGAAGAAAATATAAATATGTAGTAATAACATATAGAGGGATGGGAAATAGGGAGGAATAATGCTTGTCTCCTGTCTTTTATAAAATCTTTATTTTAAGGGTAGGAAAATCTGAAATTTTATATCAAGACAGGAGACATTCGCATTATGCATGTATAAAGCTATATATACTCTTAAAGGAGTACTCCGGTGGAAGTATGAACTGGTGAACTGGTGCCAGAAAGTTAAACAGATATGTAAATTACTTTTATTAAAAAATCTTAATCCTTTTAGTACTTTTTAGCAGCTGTATGCTACACAGGAAATTCTTTACTTTTTGAATTTATTTTTTGTGTTGTCCACAGTGCTCTCTGCTGACACTGTTTTTCTTATAAAAATACAAAACTTATCCAATACAGAAAAAAGAAAAAGAAAACAAGCTTAACCAGCCATAACATAAATCAAAAACAAAACCCTGCCTAACCGGCCAGCCCAGCTTCACAGAAAAATTTATAAATAAATAAACCCACTTACCTAACCAAACTATCTAAACCGCACACTGACACACACATACCGAAAATGAACATAAAAATAGCACAACTTGGCTTAAAAAAAAATTAATAAATAAATTAGCACTACCCGGCTGTAACTCAAAAACATCCATATTCGGGAAACACACAAGAAAGGAAACAAAACAATAAAACAAAACAGAAAACATAGCAAGTACACCACTGCAAAAAAATTAAATAAATTGAGCTGGAATAAACCTAATAAACCACATATCAACTGAAATAAACCAAATAAATCACATATCAACATAACTGATCTGACTGCCAAAACAATATAGAATACAAATAAACAAACAAATATATAAACATATAAATAAACATATGCATAAATGAACATATGCACTACAGAAAAACTTTTCAAAATCAACAGAAAACCCTAGAAAAAAAACCCTACACTAAAACTGCGCCCTCACCCACACCACCCCTCCTGCACATGGGTCAGAGTCCATACCGTTCATACAGTTCACAAAGTCCTGTCCTTAACTGACCCCAAAGCAAACAAATAAACAAAAACACCACCACCCACAAATACGCCCTCCCCACCTAGCACTCTTCCCAACCAACTTATACACAAACTTATGCACACTAAACCACAACCCACTTTAGGCCCAAGTTTGGTCACCTGTAAGCCCTTCATAACGTATCAGCTTAAAACAAAACAAAAAGCTAGCGTGCACATGCATTAGCCCACCACCAGGAAGAAGGATGGCAGACTTAATACATCAAAATCATTTTAAACTCTTTCCCTAACTCCCCCTACAATTCTCCCTAATTCTATCCCTCCATTAAAACTGACCCTACTCTCACCCTATCTCTATCCCTATAACACTTCCCCTAACCAAAATAAAAGGTACTCTACCCAAAAGGTCTGGTACCTAGGGCACATCATAAGAAAACCCTCTCCATAGGAGAGAAGCCCTATTGGTACCAAGACTGCCATACTCCAAAGACCTGATCTTCCCGAGGTCACCGGTGATATTCCTACAGACCTCCACCTCGGAGAGGATTTTTTGTTGGGTTGACACTAAACACCATGCGTTCCACGTGTAGTACCTAACCACTAAGCTAACTAATAATAAAGTGCCCCGGTTTCGGCCATCCAGGTTCCTAAATGCCCCATAAGCCCACTCCGGATAGGTAAAGCGGGCAAGTTGACTCCAGCTGATGGAAGCACCAACCCGGTTGTAAACCCCTATATTAAAGGGACAATGAAGCAGGAAGTGGTCCATGCTTTCCAGCATGTCCCCACACTCTTCTCGGGGACATCCCTGGTCATCAGAGTTCCTGTACTTCAGGTTGTCCCTTACATATAGCTTCCCCTGAAAGCAGCGCCAGGCCAAGTCTCAAAACTTCTGGGGGATCCTTTTCATGTGCAAAAGATACAACCCCACCCTCAGATCCCGACCTGGGCAGTCCCTGAGCACCAGAGGCTTCTGGAAGTGGGTCAACAGAACCCGTTTGTCAAGGAACTGCCTTGACAGGGTCCTGATCTCCCACACTTCCAGACCCCACTGACGTATCGCCTTCAGAGTCGGGGTAGCGTAAGCCAGAAGATATCCATGGGGAGTACGGAGGTCCTTCACTCGCCCTCTTCTCTCCCATTCCTGGAAGAAAGGCCGAAACCTCCCTCCAGGAGGGACAAATTCAGCTTCCAATAACCTTTTCCCATCCGGGGGGGTCTCTGTAACATTCAGGGAAAACAAAATCATACAGTGATCGGAGAACACCACCTCAACCACGGACACTGCGGAAGAGACAGCTTCCTCCTTTAAATAAAACCTATCTATCCTAGACCTGCAACTACCTTGATGATAGGTGAAACCCGCGTGGCCCAAGGGGCTTCGGATGTGGGCATCCTCTAGGCGAGCTTCTCTAGCTATGCAGCGGACCATTGGAGCCTCCCCTGTCTTAGGTCCTCGTGACATTATTGAAGTCCCCTCCAAAGATCACTTGCCGACTCTTAAAAAGAAAGGGCTTAATCCTCATGAAGAGATCTTTACGGCCCTGCTTAGTTTGCGGAGCGTAGATGCTAATGAGCCGGAGCTCCTGTCCCTTCATGAAGACATCTAAGATCAGGCATCTCCCCATTTCTAATTCAATAACTCGTCGGCATTCAACAGGAGCGGTAAAAAGGGCCGCCACCCCACTATACGGCTCAGCCGCAAGAGACCAGTGGGAGGGACCGCGCCTCCACTCTCTCCTGGCTTTTACCAGGGAGGCTAGATCTGACAACCTGGTATCCTGTAAAAAGAAAATGTCGGCTTAAACGCGGCCGAGAAAATCAAAGGCTGCAAATCTAGCCGTATCATACTTTATGCTGGCACAGTTAATAGATGCTATCATCAATGGGGTGAGTGCCGCCATACAGGGTCATTAAATTAGACGGCCTCACCCTTTACTTCTGTTTCCCCTTCTTCTTAGCCCCCTCATCCCCCGAAGAAGAGAAGGCAGGACCGCTTTTGGACCTTTTCTTGGATTCTGATTGATCCATATGGTCCACGTCTCTGTCTGGCCCCGGTCTAGCCCTGCCCTCTGAGGAAGGTGCCTCAACAGGAGAGGCTCTTTCTCCCTAGGCACCCAAGGAGGGGGAGGAGATGGTATCGAGGACAAGGTACCGGTTTGACAGGTCAATCAGAGGGGGGGGGGGGGCAGTCAGGCTTCCGTTTTGGACCTGGCCCGTAGTACAAGGAACAGAGGACTCTGACCTCTTCTTTCTCCCTTTCCTTTTGCCCTTATCATTCTTTTTAGGCCTCTCCACTCTCCTCATCCACACTTTCATAGTGGGAGGAATCAGAAGGGTCGGCCATATTGCCCTCCTCTTTGCGCAGCCTCCTGATCTCCTCATCCAGCATGTTCTCCTCCAGGGCTTCAGCGGTTACAGGGCCAGCTTCAGGAGCAGGGGCTGAAGCTACCCTCACCACCTGGGCACTCTCCAGCTCCCTACTCCTTCTACGATTTTCCTCCCGCCTTAGTTTGGCGGGGCCTTTTTTCCTCCTCACAAGCCCTGTTGCGCCACCATCCCTGCCCGTACCCTCCCCAGCCGAGGCAACTTCACAGATCTCCTCAGCCGGGGCTGCCGCTGCATGGGCGAAGGCGCTAGGACAAAGGCTAAAAGGGTGCCCAAGGACACCACACTGGTGGCACCTGATCTGCCTACAGGATGCGGCCAGATGACCCACCCCACCACACAAAGCGCAGACCTGCACAGTACAGTGGGTGAGGCTGCCACACCTGTGACAGACCTTAGGCTGGCCCTGGTAGAAGACCTGGATCCTGTCACATCCAAGGAAGGCGGCTGATGGAGTGTGGGCAACCATACTCCCTGAACACTTGAGTTTGACGGAAAACGTCCAGGCCCCAGACCAGATCCCATGCTCATCAAAGTTTTTCTTGGGCATGTCCTTCACATGCCCATACCGTCTGAGCCAGGTAATGATGTCATAGCAAGAAAGTGACTCGTTACGGATCAAAACGGTCGCTTTCTTTACAGAGTTCTGATGGGAAATCACCTTTACAGCGAAATCCCACCAGCCGGGCTCGTTCTTCGCCACTTCGTAGTTTGACCAGAAGAGTTCAAGACCCTCTGGCCGAACAAAACTAACATCAAACCCAGACGAACCATAGGGGTGAATCAGGGCAAAGATGTCACTTGCCCTGAATTCCATCTGAAGGAGGAGCTCAACCACTTTAGCGCGAGGTGGACATCCAAAGCAGACGGTCTACATTCCTAAGGTTGTCCGGAGGGACCAGACCACCTCCCCATTCCGCTCTTGGGAAGCCCCCAAACCATGCCTCTCTATCCAGAAGGACAGGTCGACCTCACCCCTTCCCTCTACCTGGATCGACCTGTCACCCCTAAGCAGAGCCTCCAGGAGGCGCTGTTGCAAGTGGCCTCCAGAGCTGGACGGAGACAGGGATCCCCCTGAACCCCTGGCAGCAGCATTGGCATAGCGCCTAGGAGCAGTGACTACCGGGGGGGGGGGGGGGGCAGCCAGATCAGACCCAGAACCAAAACCACTAACACCACCATTCACACCACTACTCTCATCATCTTTATTTTCATTCATACCACTACTACCACCAACATTCACTCCACTGACACTCCCACACACATTCATCTCATCCACAACACTACTACACCCATCATTCTCACATCTTGCACTCTTATCATCCTGCCTAACAAATTCTGGGCTGGCTGGGACTTGTAGTGTTGCTGGTCTAAGATAAGTCTTCTGTGCTGGTCTAGCTGCTGGGGTCGGCGCTGATGGCTCCTCCTCCATGGCTGAAGTCTCCTCGTGAATCTGGGGCTGCCCCGCCGGGCGCACCCCAGCTCCTCCCACAGTGCCTGTGCTTAATTTGCCTGACCGTACAAGCTCTGCAGCTGATCCAGGCGCCCGGACACTCCCCCCTCACAGTGGAGTGCCCCTCAGCGCCCGCAGAACACACTGTTCTCGGAGGACCGCCCCTCGAGAAAACAGATGCCACACTCTCTGCCACTTGAGCCTACCCCCTCCCCCTCCCTCACAACAGAGTGCCCTGCAGTGCCGGTAGTGCCCACAGCACTCGGGGAACCGCCCCCCGAGCACACGGCGGCATAGCTCACCTCTGGCACTTGAACATGCCCCCCGCCACCCTGGAGCGGTCCTGTAGTACCAGAGCTGCCCACCATGAGCCCATCCTGCCCCTACCTACCGGCAGGATGGGTGGCCTTCCCATCTATTTCGTCCACAGCCTTTCCTGACGCCATGCTGTATCCCTCATGCTGGCTCCGTTCCACCACAGAAACGGGGTCTGGCAGTCTGGGGGACCCAGCAGCCTGGACCAGCTTTGCAGCTGGCCCAGACTGCTGGAAAGGAACAAACACATATTGTATGGATTCCTGTGTCTTTTGCTTTTTAGCTTTCCTCTTAAGGCTAGGTTCAGACTACGGAATCTCCGGGCAGAAAATTTCCGCCCGGAGATTCCGAGTTCCACCTGCGTCGAATGAATTAGTCGGCGCTAGGACCGCGCGGACACTGCAGTCTCCTATAGACTGCTATGTGTTCCGCTAGGATTTCCGCCTGAAGAAAGAGCAACCCCTTTCTTCAGGCGGAAATTTTCTAGCGGATTTTTTATCCGGATTTTCCACTTCACAAATTCCGAAGTGTGAATTTGTGAACGGAAAACCATTCACTACACTATGCATTATAGTAAGCAGAATTTCTGCCGGAAATTTCAAAGTGAAAATTCCGGCAGAAATTCCGTAGTCTGAACCTAGCCTAACTGCCAAATTATCATAGAGATCATCACCAAAGGTGAAATTCTGGAGGTGGGCTGGGGACTCCTGCATGACTATCGCCCTCAGCAATCCCCCAGCCTCACTCTCCACATCATCCTCCTCGCTCTCACTTGAAGGAAGAGCCACCTGGGCCAGTTCAATACAGCTGTCCTGGGTGGTCTGGGTGTCACAGGAAGCAGCCACAGGTACAGCATCTTTCTCCACCCTCTCCTCCTCCTTTTCCTCATCACCACCATCCTCACTTTCTTCACCACCACTACTCTCCCCATCATCCACCTCCACCTTACCTGGGGATATCGTGGCGGCAAACCGATCCTCGTTGATCAGCTTCTCCCGAAAGAGACCGCTCCCTTCAACGATTTCTGCCTTCCGCACCTCTAACTTCACAATCTCGCTTTTCAGCGCCGAGATCCTTTTCTTTAACTCTGGACGGTTCTTTTTGGAACCCGTATTTGCCAGATTCTGAGAAACCCGTAGATCCTCTATGGCCATCCTCAGCTCCTTGCCGCACTGGTCATACTTCACAAACTTTGCGGCCATACGAGATCAGTAGGTCGCGCTGAACTCTCTCAGCCCACAAATCAATACTTTTCCTCCTCGCCTTCTTTCTACCAGATCTCTGGATGGCACCCATTGCCGGAGGAGCAGAGCCTGCATTGCTGCAGACTCTGCTTGATCTCCTCCCTCCGTTTTTGCACTTTCATTTTTTCCTCCTTACTTTTAAAAAATCATAACTCTTTCAATTTTGCACCTAAAATCCATATGATGGCTTACTTTTTGCACCACCAATTCTACTTTGTAATGACATCAGTCATTTTACCCAAAAATCTACGGTGAAATGGAATAATAAAATCATTGTGCAAAAAAAAAAAATTTAAGAAAAAACAAAATTTTATAACTTTTGGGGGCTTCCGTTTCTACACAGTACATTTTTTGGTAAAAATTACACATTCTCTTTATTCTATAGGTCTATACGATTAAAATGATACCCTATTTATATAGGTTTGATTTTGTCGTACTTCTGAAAAAAATCATAACTACAAGCAGGAAAATATATACGTTTAAAATTGTCATCTTCTGACCCCTATAACTTTTACATTTTTCTACACACCGGGCAGTATGAGGGCAATTTTTTTGCGCTGTGATCTGAAGTTTTTGGCGGTAACATTTTTGTATTGATCTGACTTTTTGATCCCTTATTATAAATTTTTAAATGATATAAAAAGTGACCAAAAATACGCTATTTTGGACTTTGGAATTTTTTTTGCACATACGCCATTGACCGTGCGGTTTAATTAACGATATATTTTTATAATTCAGACATTTCCGCACGCGATGATACCACCTTTGTTTATTTTTATTTACATAGGTTTTTTATGGGAAAAGGGGGTTGATTCAAACTTTTATTAGGGAAGGGGTTAAATGATCTTTATTCACTTTTTTATTTTTCACTTTTTTTTTTGCAATGTTATAGTCTCCATAGGGGGTTATAACACTGCACATACTGATCTTTTACATTGATCAATGGTTTCTCATAGGAAACCATTAATCAATGATTCTGCAGCTTGACTGCTCATGCCTGGATCTCAGGACGCCAGGAGGCAGGTAAGGGGACCCTCCTCGTGTCCTACAGCTGTTTGAGAAATCGCGGCGGTCCAGAATAGCAGCCTGGGCTAACCGGCATTAGTTTACTTTCACTTTAGACGTGGCAATCAACTTTGAACGCCACGTCTAAAGGGTTAAAAGTGCACGGCACCGCTATTAGCCACGGGTCCCGCCTGTTGTTAGAGGCCGGGCCCAACCTGCTATGACGCCGTGGCCCCGTGTTATAGAACACGAGCAGACTCAGGGCGTACATGTACGCCCTGGGTCCTTAAGTGGTTAAATAATACTATAATGTGTTAGGCTAATTTATTAGCCGTATTTGTGGGAGGAGCGGGAGGTACATAAGGACCCGCAGCTCACCTCCCCTGCACGCCGTGGATTCTTCGCTTCCGATCAGCTGACCAGGCATGTCAGCTGACTGTCTTCGCGGGCTTCGGGCGCACACGGAGTACGTACAGGTTAGTGGCTGGCCGGGCAGGGTACTTTCCCTCGCTCTGGAGGTAAGCCAGAGGCGTGAGGGATCCCCCGTCCAGCCCAGCCATGGCTCTTATCAAGTTGTTACATGCTGGCCGGCTCGGTTCACGCTACAAAGGGGAGGGGGAGTTTATGGCAGGTCAGCTCGGTCACGCTACAGATGTCTGTGGAGCAGTTAGCCGGTTTCAGTCACGCATCATGTGGTGCCTGCGCCTTAGCAGCACGGCTCGTTCTTTGCTTATTAGGAGAGTTGTGACGCATTCCGTACATAGTCCAGAGCCATGCCGCAGGTCAGCTCGGTCCACGCCACCCCAGAGTTTTCACAATTGTCAATGTTTTCATTCAGTCTTTCCCCTAGTAGTTAACACGTCTTATTTAATGCCGGGGGGTGGGGAGAGGGGGTAGGGGGGGTTGCCAGAGGCAGGTGATTCTCAGCGAGTCCGTCTGACTTCAGCTGGTCGTGCCCCCCCCCCCCCTCCCCCTACCCTCACACTTACTTCTTGAGATAAATATGTCATTTTTAAGGGTTCACTTATGTGTATGGATATGTTTTGTCCTTCCTATTTAGCATATGTGTATGCACGTGTGTATGTATATATATGCATATCTATACATGAGTTTTGTGGGGGAGGAAAGATAGTGAAAGAGGTTTAATTTAGTCATGTTTTACAGGTTTCAAGCTCATTTTTCACTATCTACATCCTTAGATAGCATTCGGTACGTTTTATAATCCGCATAGTTGATTAAGTCGTCTGGCATGTGTAGCCCGTCGGGGTTAATCGATCAGCAATCAGTTGTGGTCCTTGTTTAGCACATGCTCACCAGTTAAGTCAGTACGTGCAGCTCGACAGTATACTGTACTGTGTTAGTCAGCGCAAAAGTTTTCATTGTGTCTGTCCTTGTTGTGTAGGTACTCTTATCCTTACAAGTGTTGAGCTATTGGGTGCACTGTAGGTAGAGAAATGGTTTGTTTGGTGTGTGGAATGAATACCTGGTTTGTTTTTCAGAGATCTGAAGTTTCGGCACTTGGCGGTTTCAGTTCTGCTATCGATACTAGTGTTACTTTGCTTTAGATAGGTAAGTGAGGATATATTATGTTGGTGGTCTTTATAAAAAAAAAAAAAAAAAAAGGAAAATACATGTATATAGGTATGTAATTTATATCTATATGCATTTTTGTTTGCTTTCTTATCCTCAGGATTACAGTTTGGTTTTCTGCACTAGGATCTATTTTCCGCTTCTTATCGTTGGCTCCTGTTGCTGGTACGTGGGGAGGTCGGCCCTTGTAATCGCCTCATGAATCTGACACTCCTTCAGGTTGCGGTTACCTCAGGGATTTCTCGATTTTGCAGTCACAGACTTGGGGTTTCTTGTCTTCCAGGTTGTTCAGTTAAATAAATTAGGGGCCAGTAACGTCTGGAGCTGGTGGGGTCATCATATTTCTACAGTCGACTCATCTTTAATTGGTATGTGTCATCGGTCATGTTTTCTTTCTGATCACCTTTGTGTAATTTATGGTTCGGGTTGTATTTCTAATATCTAGCCTGTTGTTGTCTTGTCCTCAGGAAGCTCTACTCTATCTATTTCGGGTAAGATTTTTATTTGTCTTGGTAATCGCCTCATGAACCCAACACGCCTTTGGGTTGCGGCTACTTCGGTGTATTTCTCTCACGGTTACAGTCACCGCTGGTTGTAAGGTATGGCCTAGGGGTGTTCACGAGCTTGCATGGTTATCAGCGGCACTCAGTTACTTCTTGGGTTGTGTTATAGTGTTTGTTTGGTAGCCGCCTTGTTTTAGGTGGGTCGGCAGGTGAGTATTTCAGGTAAGGGTAGCGTTTTTTATGGTGATGGTCACTGATCTGCGTAAATTTGTCTAGGAATAGTTTTCTTACAGTTTTTGGGGGTTATTTTACAGTATGTCGCATGCTTCTGACATAGAGGAATCAGCGTCGATCATGGAGAATGTGGCTAGATCTTCAGGGCATGATAGTGTGTCATCTCTGCGTAATTGGACTATTCCGAAGATCACGGCAGAACTTGTCAAAAGGGGGATCCCTTTCCCAGCGACTGACAGAAAGGCAGAACTTTACAGACTGATGATGGCTGACACTGCTAGCCCCTCTAATGAAGAGGTCTCCATGAACACGCTTCATACGTCATTAGCGCAGCTTCATGTGCTTATTAACAATATGTCCAACAACATGTCTGATATGCAAACTAAAGTTGAGGCGTTAGAGAGCAGGAATGTCTCGAATCCTATAGTTCCTCCCACTTCTCAGGTGTCAACGCAGCAAGTTAATCGTCCAGGTACAGTGGCCGTCGTTCCTAATATAGCTCCAGCCCATTTTATACTGGCACATATCAAGAAAGACATTATTGAGGGTAAAGATATAAACCTAGCTTCCCTGTTGATAGCTACACATGATTTGTCTGAGAACAAAACTATAGCCTGTGGTGAGGTCTCGGTGATTCTAAAATCCAAGGATGTGAGGCTCAACAGGAAGCTAACGTTGTCTGAGTTTATAATGTCTTTCAGTATTTATAGAGACATTATCTGCACTGTTAAACCGGGTAGGAGGGAGGAGCTAGACCAGTATCTGTACAAGATTACAGAATTCTATCATAAGTACGGGGGTCACACGTTTTATGATTATCATAAGTCTTTTTCTGCCAAAGCAGCAGCTGCCTTGAATGAGTTTAATTATGAAGTCAATTGGGCAGTGGTAGATACTGAGATCTATTGCAACCATTTTGCGGGTCTTAAAGCCCCGGCGTGGGCCAGATGCCAATCTACCACCCATTCCTCCGAATGGTGTCATCTGGCGAATGCCAATGCTACAGAATATAAGCCTGGTACTTCAGGTTCCTACTCTAATGGTAATAGAGTGTCAGGTTTGACTGACAAACTGGGTAGGCCTATCTGTTTTTTGGGTAAGTCACAAATATGTAATAACTTTAATTACACACCATGTAACTTCGGTCAGTGCAGGTTATTACATATTTGTACAATCTGTTTTCGTGGTCATCCTAAGACATCTTGCTCCCAAAAATCGGAGAAGTCCTGACTAGGCGCGGTAAACACTGAGTTTCTTGGTTTGTTCTTGGCAGATCACCCCGACCAACGCTTTGTCCAATTCCTGCTCAATGGGTTCTGTGCCGGATTCCACGTAGGGTTCGTGACGCTTCCTCAGGCTACTTATGAGTGTGATAATCTGTTATCAACTTTAGCGGATCCAGACACTGTGTCGCTTCTCATACAGGCAGAATTGGACAAAGGGTTTATCATTGGCCCCTTTTCCCAACCTCCTTTTGACATGTGGAGAGTGAGCCCCATTGGTTTGGTTTCGGGTAAATTTTCTAATAAAAAAGGTTGATTTATGATTTGTCCGCGCCATATTCTAAGTCTACTCCTAGTCTTAACTCCCTCATACCGGCAGAGGAATTTTCATTGAAATATGCCTCCGTTGATAGTGCTATTGCCATCATCCTCAACATGGGTCGGGGGGCTTGGCTTGCTAAAGCGGACATATCCGATGCATTCAAGCTCCTGCCCATCCAGCCTCAGTTGTGGAAATGGCATGGTATCAAATGGATGAGCAATTATTATTTTGCAGTCAAACTGACTTTTGGTGCGAGGAGTAGTCCATGGTTATTTAACAGGTTTGCGGATGCGCTTAATTGGATTCTAGAGAATAGATTTTCGTGTGGTCATGTCATACATTATTTAGATGACTTTTTGCTTGTTGAGCCTCCGCATAGAACCCCACGAGATTTAGACATATTGTTAGCGGTTTTTGAACAGTTAGCAGTCCCAGTTTCCCCTAAGAAAGTAGAGGGCCCGTTGAAGGTTATCACCTTTTTGGGCATTGTACTCGATTCTCAAAATATGGAAGCCAGGTTACCTCAGGAGAAGTTGCAGAGAGTCAAAGCAGTTATTTCTAGATTCAAAGAAAGTCCCCACATATCAAAGGTAGAGTTACAGTCAGTTTTAGGTATGTTAAATTTTGCTATGCGGATTATTCCGCAAGGCCGCACTTTCATTTCCCGTCTCTTAGAACTGTTGCCTTCAGTCCCAGAACAACACAGCATTATCCAGCTAGACCAGCAAGCAATATCTGATTTATGCATGTGGGAATTATTTTTACGTAACTGGAATGGTGTGTCTTTCTTCATTCCGAAAGTCAGCGATCAGTCACCCATAGTTTTTTCCGATGCTGCTGCTATCTCAGGTTTTGCTGCTATCTGCGGTAAAAAATGGTTGGCGAGCTCTTGGCAAATATTAGTTAACATGAATTCATAGATACTTGTTGTTCAGGTCTAAAGTAGAAGTTCTTAAAGGTGGAGCAGTTTGCAGCCTTAAGTCGATCTGAAAGAGATCCTCTTCATTGAATAGTAGACACAGCACCTCTAGTGGAATGGGCATCGAATACAGAAACATCAATATTAGCAAGAGACATGACTTGTCTAACCCATCTGACAAGGGTAGCTGAAGATACAGGAAGGTGGGGTTTACAGTATGAAATAAGGAGTTTGTTACAACTAGTGCTCCGGCCAGACACACTGGCCGCGAGTGCTCTCCTGCCCCGTCCTTCTCTGCCAGCGGTGCTGCGGTTACTCACCTCCTGCTTCCTCTGCTGTCCCAGGTCGCTGGCGTGTGTGTACCCGCCCTAAGTGTCAACACTTCTGTTTCCCCTTGCCGGATCTTTGAGCTCACTAGTCAAGAGAAAGCATTCCTGTTCTATATTGCCTTGCTGTGTTCTGACCTCTTTGCTTCATTCCTGACTACGCTCCTGTGCCACCTGCCTGATCTCCTGCTTTTCCTGACTACGAGTTTGCTTCATCCTTTCAGTGCCACGTGTCCCCTCAGCAGCCTGTGTGGACAAGTCGTGCCAGGGGTAGCAACCTGGGTGCTACCTGCCACAGCAAGTCCATCCCGCTTTGCGGCAGGCTCTGGTGAATACCAGCAGGACCTTAGACTCCGCTCCCTGGTACCGCCCACGCCATCATCCACACAGGTTCAGCGGATCCACTTCTTCAGTGCCGCTTACAGTAAGAACTGGCCATGGATCCCGCCAAGGTGCCTCTGCCGAATGTTGCTGATCTTTCTGCTATTGTGGCACAACAGTCTATGCAGATAGAGCAACAAGCACAACAACTGAACCAGTTATCTGCAATGATGCAGCAGCTCCTCACCGCATAACAGCCGCAACAGCCACATCCAGTTCCAGTGGCTCCTCCAGTGTTTGCAGCTTCTGTGGTTTCCATAGACTCCAAGATATGTCTCTGCTGACGAAATATGAAGGCGACCCTAAATTGTGTAGAGGATTTGTGACCCAGTGTTCAATGCATTTGGAACTTATGGCTGATCAGTATTCTGACAGAGGATGCTAAAGTGGCATTTGTGGTCAGTCTTCTATCTGGAAAAGCTCTGGCCTGGGCTACTCCTCTATGGGACAGAAATGTTCCGGTGTCCTCCAATCTGCAGGCCTTCCTTTTGGAATTCTGCTGTGTCTTTGAAGAACCTGCATGGGCCTCCTCAGCTGAGACTGCCTTGCTGAATCTACATCAAGGGGACTCTTCTATTGGTGATTATGCAGTTCAATTCCGAACCTTAGGCTCCAAATTGACCTGGAATTATGAGGCCCTGTGTGCCACCTTTAAAAGTGGACTTTCTAGTAGAGTCAAGGATGTTCTCACTGCACGAGATCCTCTGTCTTCCCTGAGTGGTCTTATTCAGTTGGCCACTCGAATTGATGTGCGCTTTGCCGGGAGGCAGAAGGAGTTTCATTAAGAGTGTGAACCTACTCGGACACAACGTTTTCCCCATTTGACACCTGTGTTCCAGCGTCCACCTCAACCATCCTCTTTCCTCTCTGCTGAAGAGGCTATGCAAGTGGATCGTGCTCGACTAACCCAGCAGGGAGAGGTCCAGCTGGCGCAATGAAAACTTGTGTCTCTATTGTGCCAGCCTGGAGCATTTCCTCAAAGACTGTTCTATACGACCAACTCTTCTGGGAAACACTCCCACCTAGGGCACGTGGTAGAGGCATCCCTAGGTGTGAATTCTACCTCTGCTCGTTTGACCATGACAGTCCAAGTATATACTCCTTCCAGGGCATCGTTCTCTGCTGTAGCCTTTTTGGATTCTAACTCCACTGGAAACTTTATCAACGCCACCCTAGTCCACAAATGCAGTCTCCCAGTTACTCAGCTTGTTAAGCTTATGTACATTTCTTCTATCAACAGAGAATCACGGAATTGTGCCCTTCAATTCTGCACTGAACATCTTCTCTTACAAGTGGGTGTGTTACACAAGGAGAAGATCGAGTTCTACGTGCTTCCTCATTGTACTTCAGAGGTTCTTCTCGGTCTTCCCTGGCTACAATGTCACGCTCCGCATTTCGACTGGCAAACTGGTGAGGTCACCCACTGGGGACCTTACTGTCAGAACCACTGTCTGATGACTTCTCAGCCATTAGACTTTGTCTTCATCTCCTTCCCTGCCGGGTCTGCCTCTTCCTTATCGTGATTATTCAGATGTGTTCTGCGAGAAGCAGGCAGAGTGTCTTCCATCACATTGTCCCTATGATTGTTCAATCAACCTTTAGTCTGGGACTATGCCTCCCCGGGGAAGAATTTACCCCTTGTCTGTCCCTGAGTCACAAGCTATGGCTCAATGCTTCAAAGAAAACCCACAAAAGGGCTTCATCCAGAATCCACCTCTCCTGCCGAAGCTGGATTCTTCTTTGTGGGGAAGGACGGGTCACTTCGCCCTTGTATTGACTATCGTGGACTAAATAAAATCACAATCAAGAATCGCTACCCTCTACCCTTTCGCTACCCTTTCGGAATTCTTTGATCGTCTACGGGTTGCCAAGGTCTTCTCCAATCTGGATCTGCGGGGAGCATACAACCTCATTCGAATTTGAGAAGTAGACAAATGTAGGACAGCCTTTAATACTCGTGATGGGCACTTTGAGTACCTTATGATATCTTTTGGCCTCTGTAATGCTCTGGCTGTCTTCCAAGAATTTGTCAAAGACATCTTCTGTGGTCTACTGTACACATGTGTCGTTGTGTACCTTGATGACATCCTGATCTTCTCGCCCAGTTTAGAGCTGCATCATTAACATGTGCAACAGGTCCTACAATGCCTCCAGGACAATCATTTATATGAAAACTCGAGAAATGCCTTTTCGAGAAGTCAAGTCTTCCATTTCTTGGTTATATTGTTTCCAACCAAGGTCTCCAGATGGACCCTGATAAGCTGACGGCAGTTTTGGACTGGCCTTGACCCACTGGCCAACGGGCAATACAACACTTTCTGGTTTTTGCCAATTATTATTGTCAGTTCATTCCACACTTTTCTTCTTTGGTTGCACCTATTGTGGCTCTTACTAAAAAGAACTGTAATCCCAAATCCTGGTCTCCTGAGGCTGAAGAAGCCTTCTCCCAATTGAAATCAGCATTTGCCTCGGCACCATTCTTGTCAAAACGCGATCTTGAGAAACCTTACTTCCTAGAGGTTGATGCCTCATCTGTAGGAGCTGGCGCCATTCTGACTCAAAACACCTCCAAAGGTAAAACAGTGATTTGTGGCTTCTTCGGGAACTTCTCGCAGTTAAGCTTGCTTTGGAAGAGTGGCAACATCTATTGGAAGGTTCATCTTATCTAGTCAGCATCTATATGGATCACAAGCATCTTTTATATCTCCAGTCTACACAGCGACTGAACCCTCGGCAAGCCAGATGGTCTCTGTTCTTTTCCAGGTTTATTTTCTTTATTGATTTTCATCCTGTGGACAAGAATGACAGAGCCAATGCTCTCTCTAGGTCCTCTGATGTGGTAGGACTGGACTCCACTCGACGGCATATTGTACCACCTGAGCGTTTGATTTCAGCAGCGCCTGCCAACCTTCATCATGTTCCTTCGGGGAAGTAATTTGTGTCTTCTCAACTTAGACGCAGAATGTTGAACTGGCGATATTCCTCTTTGCTGCCTTGGCATTCTGGAGTACGGAAGTTCAAACAACTAATCTCCTGGCAATTCTGGTGGCCGAACCTTGTACGCGATGTCACTGATTTTGTCTGTTCCTGTACTACCTGTGCCCACGACAAGACTCCTCGGCTTAAACGTGCGGGTCTTTTACAGCCTTTGCCTATTCTGGAAAATCCATGGTCTCACATTGCTATGGACTTTATCCATCTGGGTGGTTTTTGATCATCTCTCCAAGATGGCTCATTTCGTGCCTCTGCCTGGTCTTCTTTCTGCTCCACAGCTGGCAGAGCACTTCCTTCAGCATATCTTTCACCTACATGGCCTTCTGACTCACATCATCTCTGATCAAGGAGTTCAGTTCGTCTCCAAGTTCTGGCGGGCCCTCTGTTCACGTCTTAAAATCAAACTGGACTTTTCTTCTACCTACCATCTCCAGACCAACGGCCAGGTTGAGAGAGTAAATCAAATCCTTGGAGACTTCGTCATTTTGTTTCAGCCCGACAGGACGATTGGGTTGACCTTTTACTTTGGGTGGAGTTCTCTTATAACCACAAGGATTCTGAGTCTACACTAACTTCTCCATTCTTCATAGTCTACAGCCGTCACCCTCGTCATCCTCTTCCTCTTCCTGCCTCTTCTGGAGTGCCCACTGTTGATGACCAATGACAGGATTTTATGACCATCTGGCAAGAGACCGTCGCTCTTTAGTTCTCGCCTCCTCCCGTGTGAAGTATCAGGCAGATAAGAAGAGAAGACCCCCTCCAACTTACTCTCCTGGTGACAAGGTCTGGCTCTCGGTCAAATGTATCTGTTTTAAGGTTCCCAGCTATAAGTTGGGTCCTCGTTTCCTGGGTCCTTACAAGGTTATGCATCGCATTAATCCTGTGTCATACAAACTTCATCTGCCTTCTTCTTTGTGAATTCCGAACTCTTTCCACATCTCCCTCCTCAAGCCTTTCATCATCAATCGGTTTTCCCAAAAAAATACATCACCCCTATTCCTGTGTCCAGTTCCTCTGATGTCTTTGAGGTTAAGGAAATTTTAGCTTCTAAAACCGTTAGAGGGAGACGGTATTTTCTGGTGGACTGGAAGGGGTTCGGTCCTGAAAAAATGTCCTCGGAGCCTCAGGAGAATATCTTGGACTGTGACCTGGTCCTTAATTTTCTGCGACCTAAAAAGAGGGGCTGACCAAAGGAAAGGGGTTACTATTACAACTAGCCCTCCGGCCAGACATGCTGGCTGCGAGTGCTCTCCAGTCCCGTCTTCCCCTGCCGGCGGTGCTGCTGGACTCATCGTGTAACGCGCCCGCATGCAAACGCAGGGCCGTCACCCACCTCCTGCTTCCTCCACTGTCCCAGGTCGCCGGCGTGTGTGCACCCGCCCTCTAGGGTGCGCGCATGCCGGCTCTCTGTGATTTAAAGGGCCAGTACGCTCTTGGTTACAGCTGCTCACTGACACTATAAAGGTCAGCACTTCTGTTTCCCCTTGCCGTAAAGTGTTCCTGTTATGCATTGTCTTGCTGAGTTCTGCCTCCTTGCTTCGTTCCTGACTATGCTCCTGTGTCAGCTACCCTGACCTTCTGCTTTTCCTGACTACGAGTTTGCTTCATCCTTTCAGTGCCACGTGTGACCTCGGCAGCCTCTGTGGACAAGTTGTGCCAGGGGTAGCGACCTGGGTGCCGCCTGCCGCAGCAAGTCCATCCCACTTTGCAGCGGGCTCTGGTGAATACCAGCACCATCTTAAACTCCACTCCCTGGTACGCCTCATGCTATCAACCACACAGGTTCTTCTGTGCCACTTACAGAGTTGAGATTGAGAACAATAATGAAGAGATTGAGTTTTTGATTCGTAAGCTTTAAGGCAACGAACCACACACAATTCTTCTTGATGGGGAATTTGTAAATTAGTTTTTGTACGTCTGTGAACAATAAAATTAATTAACTCATTGAGGAGAATAATGTCTAGGAGTGATGTCTAAGGCTTTGACATCAGAAAGGCATTTGATAGAGATTAGACAAAGAAGAGTGGTTAATTTAACCTGATAACGACCATGGACGTCTATACTCGTCCAATGGCCTTTAACGGGGTATGACGGGCTCCCGACTCAAGCCGTGTCATACCGGCCGGCCCCCAGATGATTCCTGTAGCTGGGGGCCGGCGTTAACAGCCGACATGCGGCGATCGCCGTGGCCGGCTATTAACCCTTTAGATCACCACTGTCAAAGTTGACAGCGGCGTCAAAGGTACCTGTATCCTGTCCCTTTGTTGTCATACCACCCCATATGCGGAAAAATAAAAAAGTTATAGGGGTCAGAAGAGGACAATGTTAAACATATTAATTTTCATGCATATAGTTATGATTTTTTTCAGAAGTAGTACAAAATCAAACCTATATAAGTAGGGTATCATTTTAATCGTATGGACCTACAAAATAAAGATAAAGTGTCATTTTTACCAAAAAATGTACTGCGTAGATTCTATCATCATCCTATATTTCAATACCAATTAGTAAACATCCCCTTATCTGCAAACTTTTAAAGGCATTTGTTTTAAATGTCCACCTTTACCCAAATATCAATCTACTTGGGACCTTAAAGGGGAACTCCGGTGGAAAACTTATTTTTTTTTAAATCAAATGGTGCCAGAAAGTTAAACAGATTTGTAAATTACTTATATTAAAAAATCTTAATCCTTCCAGTACTTATTAGCTGCTGAATACTATAGAGGAAATTATTTTCTTTTTGGAACACAGAGCTCTCTGCTGACATTAAGAGCACAGTGCTCTCTGCTGACATCTCTGTCCATTTTAACCCCTTAAGGACGCAGCCCTTTTTCACCTTAAGGACTGAGCCCTTTTTCGCAATTCTGACCACCGTCGCTTTACGAATTAATATCTCGAAATGTCTTTTACCGAATATTCTGATTCTGAGATTGTTATTTTGTTACATATTCTACTTTATTTTGGTGGTAAATTTTCGGCATTACTTGCATCCTTTTTTGGTGAAAAATCCCAAAATGTCATGAAAATGTGGAAAATTTAGCATTTTTCTAACTTTGAAGCTCTCTACTTGTAATGAAAATGGATATTCCTAATAAAAAAAAAATTATTCACAAATACAATATGTCCACTTTATTTTGGCATCATAAAATGGACATATTTTTGCTTTTTGAAAAAATTTCATGAAAATTGCAAAATCTGAAGGGACAGATGTTACAGAACTACAACTCCCAGCATGCCTGGGCAGTCTAGGCATGCTGAGAGTTGTAGTTTGGCAACATCTGGAGGGCTACCATATGGGCACCACTGTAACAGTGGTCTCCAAACTGTTACCCACCAGATGTTGCAAAACTACAACTCCCAGCATGCCCAGACAGCCTTTGGCTTTCTGGGCATGCTGGGAGTTGCAGTTTGGCCTTCCTAGTGGTTGCCACAGTAAAGATCACTTTACTTTCACTTTCATTCACCCCCACTGTCGTTTCCCTACCTGTGCCTGTCTCCAGCGACGATCGGGGGTCCCCACGCATCTTCTCCTCCAGGTACCGGCCTCCGTCTTCTGTCCTGCGCTGCCATTGGTCAGAATTAATTCTGACCAATGGCAGGGGATAGGAAGAGATTGCAGCACTGCGACCTCGTTCCTAGCCCTCAGGATGATCAGGGCTGTCACTGACAGCTCCGATCATCCCTATTTTCTGGGTGATCGTGTTTTTAGAGACCCGATTAGCCCGGAATAGCAGAAAATTGCATGTCTGAATTGACATGCGATTGTCTGCGATCGCCGACATGGGGGGGTCTCAGGACCCCCCTCGGCGATGTGCCGGGATGCCTGCTAAATGATTTCAGCAGGCATCCCGGTCCCCAACCGGCTAGCGGCAGGGACTGGAATTCCCACAGGCGTATGCATACGCCCTACATCCTTAAGGACTCGGGATGCAGGGCCTATGCATATGCCCGGTGTCCTGAAGAGGTTAAGGATTGTCCAGAGTAGGAGAAAATCCCCATAGCAAACATATGCTGCTCTGGACAGTTCCTAAAATGGACAGAGATGTTAGCAGAGAGCACTGTGCTCGTGATGTCAGCAGAGAGCATTGTGTTCCAAAAAGAAAAGAATTTCCTCTGTAGTATTCAGCAGCTAATAAGTACTGGAAGGATTAAGATTTTTTAATATAAGTAATTTACAAATCTGTTTAACTTTCTGGCACCATTTGATTAAAAAAAAAGTTTTCCACCGGAGTTCCCCTTTAACGTCCCAAGTAGATTGATATTTGGGTAAAGGTGGACATTTAAAACAAATGCCTTTAAAAGTTTGCAGATAAGGGGATGTTTACCAATTGGTATTGAATCAATAGGATGATGATAGAATTAAATAGCAGAACGATATAGGTTTAAGGTCTGATAGGCTTTATCAAAGTCAAAAGATGCTGATATGATATTTACCATGTGGGGAATAGATGCCTGTAGGGGATCCAGGTTTAGTTGAGTGCACCAATCAGTCCAAAGTTTCCAGGCTGATCGGTAAGCAGTTCTGGTACCCGGAGCCCAGGCTTCTGCAAGGATATTTCTAGTTGATAATGAAAATTCGGAATCAATGTTAATTGACTCGAAATTAGCCATGCAACTAGTGGAAGTTGATGTGAGAGGATCAGAGGATAAGGGTTGTCTAAAGGATCCAGAAGGAGATTCTGGAAGTTTGGAAGGATTCTTTGACACTCTATCAACATACTGAGGACTACTGAGTGATCAGGACTATGGTCGACTTTTGGAGAGTTACTTGAAGGAGAACTCTGGGGATGAGAGCAAATGGAGGCAATGCATAAAGTATCCCTGAGGACCAAGATGGGTTGAGTGCATCTACTCCCTCCGCTTCTGGATTGTGGCAGCAATTGTAGCAACGAGGTAGTTGGCAATTGAGTTTGGATGCAAAGAGGTCCAGATGAAGAGGACCCCAGAGGAAGTTGATCTGTTGGAAGACTAGATGGTCCAATTTCCAATTGCTGTCATCTGAAAGGTAGCTGGAATTTCAAAATCTGCTATATTATTGGAAAGGCCTGGAAGATACTCTGCTTTCAGGGTAATCTCCCTGTCCAGGCAGAAATGCCAAAGATCTTTGGCAATATTGGAAAGAATTTCCGATTGTGTCCCTACTAACCGATTTATAAATTGGACTGCTGAAATATTGTCCATACTAATCAGAATAAACATCTGAGATGTTTCTTTTGCAAAGCTTTTTAAAGTAAAGAAGCCTGCTAGCAGTTCCAGGCTGTTGATGTGTAGATGAGATTCTGAGGGGGACCATTTGTCCCCTGTTGATAGGGGTCCACATTGAGCTCTCCAACCGATGAGACTCGCATCCGATTCCAAGATAAGATCTGGATTGGATCCTCTCTGGCTTCCGAAGAAAGATGTATTTTGTCTGAATACCCTAATCCTTCTCTTAAATGTTGGATTTTCAGTCTCTGAAGAGCTCTGTAGTGTAGTGAAGCTGACAAGATCGCTTAAATGGAAGCTGATAAGAGACCTACAATGCAAGCTATCGCACATAATGATATAAGATTATCTCCTGAGAGGGAAACCGGATAGATTTCTTTTGGTTTATTATAAAACCCAGATCTGTAAGAAGAGATAAAGTCCAATCCATGTAGAGATACACTAGAATCTTTGAAAATGCCATGATGAGAATGTCGTATAGGTATATGATAAGGCACACTCCTCGAGAGCGAAGAGGAGCTATAACCGGTTTCATCAGTTTTGTGAAGCACCAGGGAGCTGATGAAAGACCGAAAGGTAGGCAGGTGAATTGCCATTTCTGTTTTTCAAAACAAATTGGAGATAAGATTGAGAAGTGTGATGAATAGGGACAGATAGGCATCTGTGAGGTTGATTATTATCAACCAGTATTCTTTCAATAAGAGATCCCTTAGGTGAATGCCTTCCATCTTGAAATGGAAGTAATGAACACAATTGTTTAGTATTCTTAAATTCATAACAGGTCTGTGACTGCCATCTTTCTTTTTTTACTAGAAAGAGGTTGCTGATGAAACCTGTGGTGTTCATGGGAACTTGCATTATTGCATTTTTTTTGCATATAATTCTTTTTTTATGAATTCATCAGAATAGAGTCTTGTTTGGAAAATTGTATGGGGTGAGGAAGGAAAGACTGAATGGGTTCAGTCATGAACTCTATCTGATACCCCATAACAGTATTGAGGATCCATTGGTCGGAAGATATTAACTGCCAATTTTGGAAACAATGAAAGCTCCTTCCGCCCACTGGCGGATGGAAAGAAACCAGAGATGGGGGACTTACCTGAGTATGGTCTGGAACGGGTTGAACCTGTGGTGACCCGGTACAGAACATGGTTCTGTATAGTCCTAAAGTCCCTCAGGTCCAAAGGGCTCTCCTGCAGGGTCCCCCTAAGTCATTATATGATATTGTCTTGTATAGTGTTGCTCGCGAATATTCGCAATTCGAATATTATTCGCGAATATCGCATATTCGCGAATTCGCGAATTTCGCGAATATAGCGCTATATATTCGTAATTACGAATATTCGTTTTTTTTTTTTTTTTTTTTTTTTTTTTTTCTTCACAGTACACATCACAGTGATCATCCCTCTCTGCTTCCAGCTTATGTGGTGTAAAGAAGGCTGTAATACTACTGTGTGAGACTGGCGTGCGAAAATTCGCATATGCGAAAATTAGCATATGCTAATTTTCGCATATGCGAATTTCCACATATGTTAATTTTCGCATGCGCGTATTTTCGCATACGCGAAAATAAAACGAGGATATAATGAATATGCGAATATTCGCGAATATATGACGAATATTCGTCCATATATTCGCGAATATTCGCGAATTCGAATATGGCCTATGCCGCTCAACACTAGTCTTGTATATTAAGTATGTACATCTATTACATGTATTGTACAGTGAATGTAAGTAATATATGAAGGTTGTTGGGACGTTTACCCTGTATAGGACCTTCCTAAGGTCATGTGATATGTCATGTGATAGGTGATCACATGATATACCCAGAGTTCCAGAGACACAGGTAACCACAGGCAACCAGCTGCCAATGGGCTTTAGTCCAGCCCCCTGATATATAAGGGGCTGTAGTCTCCACATTCTCTCTGTACAAGTCAAGTCCAGCATATCTAGGCCAAAGCCTATAAGTCTGCATCCACATCAAATCTGTGAGTACAAGTCAAGTCTCTACTGTCCCTACCAAAGTCATAACAGTAGTACAGTGGCCTGCATCCTCATTATTGCAACTACAAGTCCAAGCAAGCCTGAGAGGTTCCCTGTGTCCCGGTCACCTCTGTGGAAGTTGACTATTTGTAAAGACTGTTATACTGCCTTCTTTAGCAAAGTTCCAGTTGCATCAAAACCCTGCTTTGGACTCTCATTTACTACATGCCGTTTTGGGTTGGGTTGGTGGTACCCTACACCATACAACCACATCCTTGCATCACGGACACTAGGGGTTAACAACATCATGCCCCAGGGATTAATACCATCGGACCCCGCAACCTACACCACTACACCCTGTGGTCCAGCCATAACTCTGTGGTCACCACAAACCTCTCTGGCCTCTAGCCCTCCAGGAACGTCCCCTATAAGGCCTGTACTGTAAGGCTCGGCCAGGAAAACGGCGCCCAACCCCTAAGGGTGGTGACATCAATGGGATTACCCAAGGCAACAGCCTCTTCAGACATATCTAAAATCTTTGTGAAAGGGCCTAACAGGTCAAGGACCTTATGTTGGCAGGCCTTGAATGACCGATCTATGCCCTTTTTGAGATTTTTACTGGATTTTTGTAGATATTTAATGAGGATTGAATCCAATTCCAGGGTAGATGCTGCATTAGAAGATAATGTTGGCCTTCCTCTCAATACTTTTCTTAAGCCAATGGGATATAAATTGATCCACATGTCGGTTGGGGATCCACTCCCCTGATCTCAGGTGTTTATTATTAGCGGGATCAAAATATGGGATCCCTGTGCTATCTAATATAGCAGATTCTTGGAGTGTGGACTCATCCATTAGGATGGTAAGAGGGGTCATCTAAATCGGAGTAATCCGAAACAATATAAGAGTCATCATCAGAGTATTCCTCAAAGGAATTTGGTTTACAGTGTTTGGAGGCTTTACTAACCCATTGTTGTTCTTTCTCACGGGTGGAGGGTAATGGGTACAACGGTAAGGCACCTGAAGTATGGCTGCAGAAGGAATGCTCGCCTTCAATATTTCCTGACCCACCTCAATGGGAATGGTTTTCTTTTGATTGGAGGGAATTGGGTCATCAGTAATGGATTGCCTCTTTAAAGGGGTTATCCACCATTAGGTGAATTTTTTACGTACCTGGCAGACAGTAATGGAAATGCTTAGGAAGGATTTGCGCTTGTCTTGGGGCTAAATCACTATATTGTGAAATTACCATAATACTGCGGCTAGCTTATGTGAACTGGTATTTCCTGTTTGAGTTTTCTTCTGGTGCCTACAAATCTCATAATTCCATTTTGCTCCCTCCCACACATCAGCCACCCCACCCATTGAAACATAAATGAGCTGCATCCATTCAAAAGACCCATGGTTTTCAATCAGGGTGCCTACAACTGTTGCACTAGTTGCAGATGGATCTCTCTTCCGCCAATTGATCGCAACACCCATTGAAGCAGACAGGCTCCTTGTCATCAGCTGACTAGTGAGTCAAGTCTCGGCCGCATTGCAACCTGGGAAAAATGTGAGACAACAGTCATTTTGTATGCTGTTAAAAATAAATATTGGGGTGAAAATCACAAGAAAATCAAGAATTGTGAGAAAACCGTCACACACAGTTACAGACACTATATTATGAACTACACTAACTTTACAGCCCCTCTAGCATAGTCAAATAAAAAAAATTTCTGGAATACCACTTTAATGTGTGACTCTGAGATCGGTTGTGCAGCTAATGTGACTTCTGAGCGAAGGACTGACATATGGCTCTAGCAACAGAGTGCTATAGTATCCTGCATACTAGTCATAGCAGTATTCATAGAAGATTGCACTAACCTAGCAAAGGACTGATCTACAATGTCCTTTATTTGGTCACTTGACACATATTCACATTCTTTTGTTTGTACTTGGTCTGCAAACATTATGAATGTGTATTATATATTACAATAATTTGTAAATAGTTTGAATATATATGAATTAATAAATATTGTAAATAAATGAAATTAATTAAATTCATTTTTAGTACAGCAGCAGCCCCCTCTATTAATATGAATTAATATATGTATAAGTTAATAGTAATAAATAAATTAATATTAATAATAATGTAAAATATTACTGAGGTAAAATGAAGAAAAAACAATAGGGAGCATTTAGTTAATAATTTGTTCTGAAAAGGACAGAATATATGGAAACGAACAGAAATATAAGTATTGAGAGGAGCTGAGTGACGGAGCTGTATGCCGCTGACAGGAGTGTCTGCGTCTGACAGGAATTTGAAGAGTGCGGGAGTGAGAGCGGCTCCGTTGATCACCAACTGAGCTGCGATATCACGAGAACAGGGACGAGAAGCTGCGTTAAACGGGAGCAATATGTCCGGAGCGTAACTGAGGAAAGAAAGCGGTGTGAAGACCGGTAATAGAAGGAAAATAGCTGTTGGAATGAAGGGTAAAAAGGTATTGAAGGGGAAAAAAGAGTGATAAGAAAAATAAATAAGTGATGGTATGGCTGTATACCAAAAACTTAATGCGTAAATATGTATAACAGAATATTGGGAGATAAGAAACAATATATATATATATATATATATATATATAGTACATATTATCAAAAAAAGGATTATAAAAGAGTATCAATACAATATATTAAGGAGAAACGAATATACTCATCTGTTTGCAAGCAAAACAGCAAAGAAAGAGGGAGATATATGTGTTGTAGTGCTTAATATAAACTAGGGTGCATTCTCATTGATTAACTGTCTATAGGAAGCATCCTTGGCTTCACACCTGCACCTACAAAGTTTTTCTTCATATTTATTGTAAAAAACGTTTTATGTTTTGCTGCTATACATTCTGCAATAAAGAAAGAATGCATAATGCTCGTCTCCTGTCTTGATATGATATTGACTGCTACAGGCATAAATATTTGCAGTGACACTGTGCTTGGTTTATATCAATTGCTAATCTGTAAGACCGGCTCAGAAAAGTTCAGTAAATATTTAATTAACCCCTTAAGGACCCAGGGTTTTTCCGTTTTTGCATTTTTGTTTTTTCCTCCTTACCTTTAAAAAATCATAACTCTTTCAATCTTTCACCTAAAAATCCATATGATGGCTTATATTTTGCGGCACCAATTCTACTTTTAATGACATCAGTCATTGTACCCAAAAATCTACGGCAAAACAGAAAAAAAATCAATGTGAGACAAAAAATTTAAAAAAACGCCATTTTGTTACTTTTGGGGGCTTCTGTTTCTGCACAGTACATTTCTCGGTAAAAATTACACCTTCTTTTTATTCTGTAGGTCCATACGGTTAAAATGATACCCTACTTATGTAGGTTTGATTTTGTTGTACCCTTGAAAAAAATCAAAACTACATGCAGGAAAATGTATACGTTTAAAATTGTCATCTTCTGACCCCTATAACTTTTTTATTTTTCTGCGTATGGGGCGGTATGAGGGCTCATTTTTTGCGCCATGATCTGAAGTTTTTATCGGTACCATTTTTGCATTGATAGGACTTATTGATTTTTGCGCGCACGCCATTGACCGTGCGGTTTAATTAATGATATATTTTTATAATTCGGACATTTCTGCATGCGGCTGTACCACATATATTTATTTTTATTTTTATTTACGTAGTTTTTTTATGGGAAAAGGGGGGTGATTCAAACTTTTAATAGGGGAGGGGTTAAATGATCTTTATTCACTTTTTTTTCCCTTTTTTTTTGCAGTGTTATAGCTCCCATAGGGAGCTATAACACTGCACACACTGATCTTTCACATTGATCACTGGTTTCTCATAGGAAACCAGTGATCGATGATTCTGCCGCTTGACTGCTCATGCCTGGATCTCAGGCACTAAGCAGTCATTCGGCGATCGGACAGCGAGGAGGCAGGTAGGGACCCTCCAGCTGTCCTGTAAGCTGTTCGGGATGCCGCGATTTCGCCGTGGCTATCCCGAACAGCCCACTGAGCTAACCAGTAGTTTTTACTTTCACTTTTAGCCGCGTGGCTCAGCTTTGAGCGCACGGCTAAAGGGTTTATAGCACGCGGCACCGCGATCAGTGTTGCACGCTATTAGCGGCCGGGTCCCGGCTTCACTATGACGCCGGGCCCGCCGTGATATGATGCGGGGTCACGGTGGGAGCCCGCTTTATATCACGGGAGCGGGACCAAGGACGTACTCATACGTCCTTGGTCCTTAAGGGGTTAAAATATGAAATTCACATGGAAGCCGCCTCTGTTGAACTTGAATAATAGTGCATTCCAGCCGTGCATTAACGGCAGTTTTAGAATAATAGTAACAGTTAGATACTTTTGTAATCCAGGAGAGGATCCAAAAAAGGAATACTTTGTAGCAAGCAAATATAGTTATAGCAAGCAAATGTAGTTGGTGCTACTGCACCGCTCACCATTCCATTGAAGTCGGGATTGTAGCCCCTGGTGTGCTGGGCTCCTCGTCGCAGGCTGCATCCACTCACCAGCCTGCCCATTTGCTGTGACTCCAGTTTCAAGATCAAGCACTCATCGGTGCCCAACCAGAGGAGATTCGGGACCCACCGTGCAGGCACATCCACTGTGCCGGCTGCCCAGCCGAGCCAGCCTGTGACGAGGAGCCCAGCACACCAGGGGCTACCATCCCAACTTCAACGGTGCGGTGAGTGGTGCAGTAGCACCAACTACATTTGCTTGCTATAACTATATTTGCTTGCTACAAAGTATGCCTTTTTTGGATCCTCTCCTGTATTACAAAATGCTTATTAGTCTACAGCAAGGGCCCTGCTGAGACTACTAATGTAACTATCTATTTAATAAATAACACTATTGTATGAATATCTATACAACTAGTCTGTTCATTTATAACTTGCACCTTTATTCAATTATTTTATCTTATATTACTTTTCACACTAATATTACTATTCACACTACTATAAGGTCACATATAAATATATCGTTTATTATTTTTTATATATATTTTATTCTATTCACAATACCAAATAAGTATATACCTTGAGGTCTGCAACCCTCCTTATTTTTATTCTATTTTAATTTTACACGTGGGGTTACGTGTAACGCAGAAACCTCGGTATATACTATATTGAATTAATAGTGTGAGCCCCCCAACCCTCTTTTTTCTTATCATATATTTAATTTAAATGGGCACACTTTAAGAATGTATTCACACGAACAGTATCCTGAGCATAATTGATGTGCAGGATTTAAGCTGCAGATTTTAAGCTGTGTTCAGTCATTAAATGTACATTAAACTGTGCAGCATAAAATCTACAACTTTAAATCCTGTG